>NC_037675.1:33760968-34076802 GCF_003255815.1 Theropithecus gelada | reverse complement strand
GCATTGTGATCTTTTAAGACTTTCACTGTGATGCTTTCATTCTTCTTATAGATAGACTGTTATTGATAGACTTCTGTTTCATGATAATCTATCATCTCTAATGGTGATTAAATTAATATAACATTTATCAAAATACATTTGCTTTATAAATGAATTTTTCTGTCATTAGCAATAATGTGTTAAGTTCTAAGCCCTCCCCTTTAGAAGGTATGCAGATAAGATGGAGTAGAATTCGGAGAGAGCCACATCACCGTGACAGACAAGGAGCCAGGGGAGATGATGACCCATTGAAGGAACTAGACCCTCCAGACAGAAGACCTAGGGAAGACTGCTGGGCCTCAAACATCTAAAATGTTGGCTTTGAGATGATTCATATTTGTTATGAATCCACAGAGAAGACTTGGGTCCAATGGATTGAAGACATAAGAAAATAGATTCCAGCTTAAAACAAAAAACAAAAAACCCAACTGGCGAAATCTAGTTAGGAGTGAAATGAGTGAGTTCTTGTCAATGGTAGTGTTTTGAATCAGTGCGAACACCCATTTGACCAGGTTCTGAAACACAGGGCCCAAGCACCAAAATGATGATTGGAAGAGTTGACTTTGACTTTTAACGTGACCCAGGAGTCTGATTCCAATTAGACTTCCCCCCCGCTAGATTATAACACACCTACAAAACTCCCTCAGCACTAACCAAAAGATTCCTGCAGTTCCTACTAATTCTGGAAAGCTACTAAGCTTTACATGATAAGAAACCTTAAGGTAAAAGCAGCCAAAAAAAAAAAAAACTGAGGGCAACTTGGAAAGTATTTGAACCCAGTGCAATTATCCTCCAGTGAATCAGACAAAAGGGAAGTAATTACATTGGTCCCGCTTTCTATTCCTCCGTCTTCTTACCTCCCTGATGTTTGAGGGTCCCAGCATTTGTCTATCTGTTGAGAGATATGTCCAAGTAATGCTTAGGAGCCCAAGCTTTGGAACCAGACAGGTGTGAATGCAAACTTGGAGCTCTGCCGCTACTAGCTATATGACATTGATATGGTTTGGCTCTGTGTCCCCATCCAAATCTCATCTTGTAGCTCCTATAATTCCCATGTGTTATGGGAGGGACCCAGTGGGAGGACCTGAATCATGGGGGCAGGTCTTTCCTGTGCTGTTCTCGTGATAGCGAATGGGTTTCACAAGATCTGATGGTTTTAAAAACAGGAGTTCCTCTGTACAACCCTCTGTCTTTTCCTGCCGCCATCCACGTAAGATGTGACTTGCTCCTCCTTGCCTTCCCCCATGATTGTGAGGCTTCCCCAGCCATGTGGAACTGTGAGTTCTCCATTAAACCTCTTTCCTTTGTAAATTGCCCAGTCTCAGGTAGGTCTTTATCAGCAGCATGAAAATGGACTAATACAAACATTGGACAGGGAGCACTGGCTTTCTGAATCTATAACGACAACAATAAATGTTATTTTACATGGGTTAGAGATGGTGATGTAAAACACTTATCACAGTATCTGGGACAACATAAAGAGTTGTAGCCATTATAACTATGAATTCACTCATTCAATAAACATTTACTGAAAATTATCTTTGTTAGTCATTGTGCAGATATATCAAAGTGTACTGGCTACACTCTGCAAATCTATATTCATGAAACCTACAGACACTATTGGACCCAGAAATTATAACTTCAGTGGATATAGAAAGCTCTTAATCACAGAAAGGTGGCCCCAAGACTGGCTTTGATCTACATTTTGTAGGTCCTGTAAAAGAAAATCAGTGTCTTGAAAGAAGCTGAAATCCTGCCATCAAAAGTGTCTCTTCCTAAATACGTGTACACACATCATCTTCCTTCACGCTGAATGCTGTGCACCCTCTTGGCAAATGGCAGCAAGCGTGCTAGACTATACTTGGAACTTTCATCCAGTAAGTGTTAAAGAACACCATATTGTCAAACCTCTGAGCCAGAGTGTTCTTGGTCGCATTTTGAGATGACTGTGCTCAGCAAAGTGGGCTATTTACCACTGTGACCTCTATTTTGCCATTATTTTGGGGTTCTGGGAAGTAGTTCTGAAACAAAATGGCTGATGAAATTATGCCAGTACCATACCTGCAACTAGACAAAGAAACAAAAGACATGAAAATGCAAGGTCTACATGGTTTGAGGCACTGTCCTGTTAATGGTGGTGAAAGGGTATGTAGAGATCAGCAGGCAAATGGGGATTGGTGGGAGTCCTCCCAAAGTCAAAGCAGCTCAGAAGGCTGAACCAACAATTGCAGAGGAAAAAAAGCTACATCTGAAGGCACAGCCTGACTTCAGGGAACTGAAAGGAAAGGAAAAGTAATTTCCAGTATAAAATGCCCACCCTCTGTCCTTAAGGGCTACACCATAGTAAGTGGGTCCCTACAGTGCAGATCCCCCTAGGAGGCCATTTTCAGAAAGTAGGGCCCAGCACTAAAGAATTATGTGTATACATGTTAGGTTAGGATGACCAGTCTTCTCTGAGCAAGAATAACTTACATTTCTGTAATACCTGACTGCCTTCAAAATGATCTGCACAGTAGTCATGCATTTTATTAATATTTTCATTTTTAAACGAGGAAGCTAAAACTTAGAGCAAATAATTTAAGTCACACAAGTGATAAATGAGTAGAGCCTAGTTGATAGATCAGCTCTTCTGACCCCAAGTTCAATACTTCCTTCTCTAAGCAACAGTCAACTCTCTGAAAACGACTATTATTCCTACCAGCAAATTCTGCTGTAATAGAAATCCACCTGCAATGAAAATAATTACCTCTAAATTATTCAGATTTCATAAACCTTTTTTGTTCATTAAAACAAGAGTATCCTGTATAGCAAATCTCAGATGGATAGCTTTCAGAGTTATAAGAGAAGAAACACCTAGCACAAACTTATCCTTCCACCGAGAAAACTGACTCAGCAAAGTCGAGAGGCACGCAGATTGCAACCAGAGAAGTAGTGACAGAGCTGGATATAGACCATATACTGTAAGAGTTCCAGGACCACACTCTTCGTGTTTGTGTACACTACCAAAAAGCATTCAATAAAACCAAAAAACGTTACTATATGCTTAAGAAACCTCAGCATTTATATTGGAGGTTTTCCTCATGACCATCTACTGGGCTTGTCTACATTCTTCAGGATCTGTCTTGAAATGGTCAGAGACTTATGTTCCTATCTACCAGTGTTTTACTGTCCACTTTTCACCTTATTTGGTGAATGATCACGTGTCCAAGACTCATTAGAAACCGGTACAAATCATTAAACAGGTCCAATTGCATAAGTTAAGATACATCCATATTCTATCCCCTGATTTCAGGGCCTCTGGGTACCATCTGATTTCTTTACAGCTCCTGTACTGGGGAGGAAAGGATAGCAGCATGCACAATGGGGATTTGGGTTTCAGGTGGGTGAGTGTCACATATTAATTATCTTCTTCCTAACCAACTTTACCTAATTGCTGATTAACCTTGCATATGCTTGGAGAAATATTTTAGACAATAAAATTGGGTGGCTTATTAATACTATTAAAGTATCAATAGAAAGATAATATGTATATAAGTAACTTAAGAATTATGTTAGCAACCACAATACCCTTTCTCAGGCTAATTTCAACCTTTTGGCTTCAAATTTTACTTTATATGCCAGTGACTCCCAATTCTCTATAATCAGCTCTCATCTTAGTTGCAAACCCAAGGCCTGTATATTCCCACTTGATCTTTTTAAAATGGAACCCATTACTTTGACTCCCTAACTGGTTCTTTTTTTATTTTTTAAGATGGAATCTCACTCTGTCCCCCAGGCTGTAGTTCAGTGGTGCAATCTCAGCTCACAGCAACCTCCGCCTCCCAGGTTCAAGTGATTCTCCTACCTCAGCCTCTAGTAGCTGAGATCACAGGCATGTCCCACCATGCCTGGCTAATTTTTGCATTTCTAGTAGAGACAGGGTTTCACCATGTTGGCCAGGCTGGTCTCAAACTCTTGACATCAGGTGATCTGCCCACCTCGGCCTCCCAAAGTGCTCGGATTATAGGCATGAGCCACTGCTCCTGGCTCTTAACTCATTCTTATATACCCTGCTGGAAGTCCCTTGTTCTTCTTCCAGCCCCACACCTTCTTCCAGATAGCACATACAGAACTGACCCTTGATTCTTCCCTTCCATCACCCTCCACTCACAAGCAGTCACCAAGCCCTTCTGCATTTGTCTCCTACATCTTGGCAAAGTCACTTCTTACTCACAGTGCCCTATTCTGAGTTCAGGTGGGTTACCTCATCTGGATCACTGCAGTATCCTCCTCCAACTTCTCCTGATTTAAACTCATCTTCCTTCACTCCATCAGTCACACCACTGTCAGAAATGGGCTTTCTAAATGCAAGTCTGGTGAGTTCACTGCCCTGAGGATTCTTCCAGAACCACAGCTTAACATGCAAGGCTTACCCTAGATCCAGCCCCTGCCTACCTCTGCAGCTTCACCCATCACCATTTTTTCATACCTACCCTTTGCTCATCACTAACCCATACCACTTGCAGCCTCCATACTCTACATGCTTACATGCCTTTGAACATGCCATTTTCTTTCCTACAATGGCCCTCACTCGTACTTCCCTGGCAGACCCACATACACCTTTCAGGATTTACCTAGCTCGTGACTTTTACTTGACCTATAAAAGTCAGGTCAAGAAACAAGAGCGTATTTTTTGTCCACCATAAATTTTTTCCCTAATAAAGCTTCTTGTTTTGTTTTGTTGTTAAAAAGTGTGAACTCTAGTCGAGGTTCTGTTTTACATTTTAGAATTTCAATTCTAAAAACTGTCATAAAGCTAACAAGACCAGTGATATGTACAGGAAGTAGGTCTGTGCTGGTCTCCATATGGTCCAGATCCTCTATATCTAAAACCACCTCAGAAAAGGCTCAGAAGAGTCAACTCAGCCCGGTTTCCTTCTTGTTTAATTTAAAGGCTCTGAAAATAAATGTACCTTCCCTATAAGGCTATTGCTCTTAACCATTTCCAGCATAGCCTTAAGACCTAATCAGAGGATCTTTGTTAAGCCTTTACCCCATACTATTTTTAGCTGGAAAAAATACCATCAACTCAAATTAGAACTGATCATAAAACTCTTCGTAGCCCTCTTGCCCAATTGAACTAAGCTTAACAATGTTCCCGACTAGAACGAAAATTAAAACCTGAGAGTAAAGTGCACCAGCCTCATCAATGCAAGATGTCAACACAACCTGAAGTAATGGCATACTTGCTACCATTAGCAGGAATACTTGTTTGCTATCTGACTTAAGAGGCTTCTGGTCATTTACTAAACGAATTAAATCAATATATGATAGTGAACAAAAACAAAACAAAATGTAAAGTCCTCCAAAAAGACTAACCAGAAGGATAACACTTCATAGCAGGTCACAACTTAAGCATTTAAGATTTGAAAGGTGGGGAGGAGGAAACAAATACTAAGATGTCTCCAGCAAATCTCAGACCTAAAGGTATAGATGGAAAATAGGCAACTTCCAACTCCTTTTCCCAGTTCAGGAAGACATCCGGAATCCTTGGTGATCTGGCCTCTGTCTACTGATGGCAACAGTAATAGAGTTGAAATTAGATACCCAGTCTCCCTTGCAGCTATGACTACAGGCCACATGACAATATTCTCACAATTGCAAGGGGAGAGAAATGATGAGCAGCACTTTCAGGTCTGGGCCTTAAGATACTGGGTATGTACTCCTTCATAGCTCTTCCTTCCCTCAACGTGTATCAAAGTAACTACAATTCAGCTTTGTCCATGCAGACAAGAAAAATGCTGATATTAGAGCAATAGAAGAGAAGGGCACTGGAATCTGAAGGAACCTGTGGAGCAGAGCCACCTTCAACTGGGCCACTCACCTGACGCTGATAAATGAAAGAGAAACTCCAAGGTTCTTGTGGCTACTGTAATTTATAGTAAGTTTGCTACAACCTGTTAGCTTCCTAACTAATACACACATATCCAACTTTTTTTGAGATTCCCAAGGCACATGTACCCTTCTTCTGAGTCCTCATAGCCCACTGTTTTCATCTCGATCACAACACTCATCACAAGTCATTTCAATGGGTTGTTTACTCTTCTGCTCTCTCTAAAAAAAAAAAAAAAAAAAACTAACTCAGAATTCTGAAGGCAGAAATTCATCATATCCTATGTCTTGCACAATGCCTGGAACAAGTTTGTGGCTTAATAAATCCTAAGTGAATAAGTCAAGTTGGAAACTACACAGACTTTCCTAAATTGTCTGAAAACAAATAAGAATTGTTGCTATACACGTCCATCAGCTCACACTCCACACTAATCATGTAATGCTAGCCATTAGAAAAAAAATGTTCAGGTTTTTCAAGAGGCATGGCCCTTCTGTCTCATAGAAGTATGAGCAAAATATAATGGTTGCCTCATCTAAAAACCATGGTTCAAATGCATCATGGTAATGAAGACTGAAAAATAACTACAATTGAGTGGAGGAAAAGAAATCACAAAAATGACTTTCAATAAATTACCCCCAATCAGCAACAGTTGTTATTTAATGTTGATCACTTTGGTTACAAAAATTAATATGACTATTCATGGCAATGGGTTATAGTAACGTTGGCCTCCTCCACAATAAATCATCTTTTCAGTTTTTAACATCAATGACAAAAAAATAATAACTTTACCTCTATCTGACCTCTGGCATGAATGCAAGTGATACTAACGTTGGTTTGATCTAAGTACTACCCTGGATTTCACTCTATGAAAAAATATTACATAAAAGTCAAATGTAAGAAAGACACTATGTTTGCAGATGTGTGAAAGAAAGGAAATTGTAGTTGAGGCAATGTAACTACTATGAAGTAGAGTACTGGATGATATTCCTTTGGATAAGCAAATATTTTCATCTGAATATTTTGGGTCTTACAGACAAATATTTGGGAAGATTTTTTTTTAACTTCCATCAGTCTATTGTTGAGTAACAATACGTTTTTAAATCTGAACTGCTCTGATTATTAACTGGAATTGGGCCTTTACAATTCATCCATATTTAACAATCCTGTGCTGTGTAAGTGCTTTGTCCCCACCTCAAAGTGCAGTAAGAATTAACAGCCTTTGTCATGTTCTTTGTGTCTTAGGAAGAGAAGTAAACAGGTAGAACCACAAGTAGTCTTGACACATGTATTCTATTCATTATAACAATTAAATTTACAGAGTTAGGCAAATGCTCTGGAGAATCTGCTTCCTCAAGTTTGATTTGGGTGGAAGCCAAAACATTTCAGCTTTAGTACTCAGGAGTATTATTTAGAAGATAAATTGCCTGATATCAGATTTTGGAAAAGGTAGAATTACCATCAAGTCTTGTTACACAACAATTCATTGGAGGGAACATACCTTGTATTATTCAGTTTTGCTTATCATAAAAAAGGATTACTACTAAGGAGAATTTAATTGGAATAAAGTATCACTGAATTATCATTTAGTATAGCATTTCAATAACAAATAGACCACCTCCTTCTCCTAAAAAACAATGTTTTATTTTGAGGTTTTACTGTACCACTGGTATGTAATATATACTTAGAAATGTGTTATCATAAATCTTTTAACATTAAAGTAGACTGTACCAACTAATAGGAGAGCTTCAGTATTGATCTTCCACTTCTTTTGAATGACAAAAACAGTTTTAACTTTCAGTGTGGCAATTTCTCAAAAATAAATTTGAGTGGAGGAGATTACATTCGACTAAAACTACATTATGAAGCAGCAGCAGCAAGATAATATAAAGTACTTTTCCTGGGTATATTTGAGATCTGTACATATTTTCAGTTTCTTTCAAGGTCTTGATTCAACAAGATTTATTAGCACTGTCTTCTTTAAAGGAAAAAAATGGCTCTCTATAAAAGTTTGTATTTTTCTGTCTCTAGAACCCACATTTCTGTACTTAACTGTCTCTAAATAAACACTGTGAATAAAAGGCTTTTCTTAACTTGGTTAAGCTGAATTAGCCTTGAATTGTAGCCAAGATTTACTCTTTTCACGGAAAAACTTTTAATAGAAATAGCAGGCTTTCAAATTGGAACTTTAAAATTGGAATGCTAAAGTGTGATCAAGGATAATATTAATGCTGAGGCCAGGTTCACAATGGTTGTGTGAAGTAGCCTGTGGAAGAATTAAGACAATAATGGACATAATTAAATAGAATGGGGTGGAGAGCAAGAAATGCACCTCAATTGCATTGATATTTTGGCAAAGGTTTTATTTTGGCAGAGCTTTCTACATCAGTTTGAATAGATGGTTCTATCTTAATAAAATTTCACAAAATGACATGAAAATTCCTTATATACCTGGCGGGTGGGCAAGTCCTTGTTGAACATATTCATCCTTCCCATTATGAAACATATCTGTGCATCCACAGGTGCTTCTAAATAAAGGATTCAACACCCAGGAAACAAACATCCATTTCACCACCACTCTCTTTTCCTTTCCATGTGTGATTTCTAATAACTTAGGAAACCATCTAGTTGGCATATCCCCAGAGGTGCAATGAGGAAGCCTTAGTAAAACAGGAATTGTCCTGCATGGAGGAATAATGGGAAGTCAAAATTTTTCCAGGACTCAGTGCCCACACTTTTACCTGTAAATGACGTGGACATATATAATAGTTCATGTTCTCTCTGGTACTGAAACTGGCCCAATTGTCCCATAGAACTGATATTTATGGTTTCTTTTTAATAAACATAGAAGTTAACCCTTCCATCTTAAAACGTGAGAAAGTTATATTTGTCTTATCTGAGTTCCTTTTTCAGGAAACCAACTCTCATGCTTCCCAAGATGGTATCAAGGAACTGAATCTCACCAGATCACCACATCTGGACGATGAGACACCAGACCCCTCACCAGCCATGACTGCCTAACTAACCACCTGCTTCCTGTTTACCAACTCCTCTTCCTTACCCCTCCCCAATTCCTGTTTTCTAAAACATGGTTACATTTCCTCACTGCTATATAAACCCCTAATTTTAGTGTGTTGAGGAGACAGATTCGAGGCTGATCTCTTATCTCCTCAGCTGCAGCACCCAATTAAAGCCTTCTTCCCTGGCAATACTTGTCTCAGTGATTGGTTTTCTATGTGGCAAGCAAGCAAAGGGACCTAGACCAAACCCCTAGTGTTTCGGTAACAGTATTTCCTTCTTTTTGGCTAATATATGGTCACAGGTACCTTACCATATTTAATTTACACTTTCAGAAACACTTTTTATGTGTACCCACAAGAAGAAAATGGTACATATTTGGAAAAAGAATATGACAGGTGGTTGAGAACTCTCAATTTGCTAATTCAAATTATATCTGTTGAAGAAATTATCATCATCACAAAATTTCTCAGTCTTAGAAAACTCTTTGTCATGCTTTGACTGTGTGTTACTACCTTCATAAATATCTCTTTTCATTTCCTACTGATACAGTGAAGTAAATCTGTTCATGTACTTACAAACATTTCATAAGTAACTGACCGGAAGTTGTCCTGAGATAGCATATTATTTTCATTAGATATACAGGACAATGAACGAATCACTAGAGGCCATTAATATGTATTAAATTTTAAATATATTACTTGATTTCAGCAATTTGAAATGGAGTCTATTATAGATAATTCCTGCCTTTAAGTTCCAATACTAATAATAATCTTCACCTCCTACTTCCACACCAATACGCTCTGGACTAGCAGTCAGTAGACTCAGTCTTAGTTTTAGTTCTGCCACGTAGTACAGTGCAGCCTTGACAAACTCACTTAACTACTCTGTGTTGTGGTTTCCTGTTCAAGAAATTGGGAGCAGTAACAAGCCAGCTTCCTGACAGGGTCATTGAGAAGTTCGGGTGCTTGGGGGAAAAACATCACTGTGAAATGTAAGTTCTATGCAAATGTGAAGGGTTATTATTAGTGTTTTAATTACCTAAGTCTGCAAAAGGAAAAGATGTTAAATGTCATTCACTAACCACATTTTGCATGTAAGAAAAGCAAAGTGACAGGTTAGAAGACTTAGGTAAAGCCGTATACCTGTTAGAAGGGGGTGGGTTAGGAACACAACCTTGGGGCTTTAACATTGCTTCCTTCCATGATTCCACTCAACTCATGAAATGAAGTAATAAACAAATTCATATGTGTATTAATGCCTCCTGGTATATAGATCTGTGGGGGCTGGGTATTAAAGTATCATTGATGATGCAATTGCCATTATGTAGACAATTTTGTGGTTATATAAAGTCCATTTCAATAGTGCTAACCAAATGCATGCTAAGAATGACTCATTTTATACACAATTATTATGTAAAGTACCCCAATATCTGTTGTGATCCTCATTTCATATCAAGATATTTGGAAAACTTCCACTCCTACCCAGCACTTAAGTTATCTCTTTGATTTCTAGTCTGGCAGAAACAAGTAAAGCAAGTCAGCTAACTATACAGTTGTTTTCTTAGTATATGTAAAAATGCCTATTATTTCCTTGAAACAATAAATTCCTCCACTCAATAGCCTCCTGAAAACAGCTACTATGCCATCCTAAGATACTTCTGTTTCCCCCGATTCAGTTGCAGGGTGATCAAAAGGGAAATACCCCTGCAGGTTACTGCCACTTCTAGTCAGTCAAAATCCTAACAGCCTAACCCTGGAATCTCATTAATAAAATTCACTGTAGTAAAAAAAACAAAAGCAAATATTTGTCAAACAGCCTTTTCTTGAGGGAGGCCTCATACTCTGGTATTCAAAAATATTTCCATAAGGAAAAGGAGAGCCTCACATGGAAAAAAATTAAATAGATCACCAAACAGAATTCTATCAAGGAAATGACTGAAACATATAAATATACCTTGTGTGTCTTTCCCCTTCTCTATCAATCTAAAGTTAGCCAGATTAATTTAAAGGCCAGATTCCCAGACCCCAGGCCTCTGTGTGCAGTCTGCACATGTACCGTGCCTGCTATTGAAAGTGTTTAATAATAGAGGAGCTTACACTTTCATGTAATTCATAATTAGAAGACGACTACAACTGCATTATTTAAAATCAAGCCTTTGTTATCAGCACCAGTTTTAGACAGAAGCTGAGAATCATTTGTGAGCTGTGGCAGACCCAGACTGTTCAAAGCAATTGCTGTTCAGCATGAAAGCTGCAATGGAGGTCATGAAACAGGTCAGGAGGAAAGATAGTGTATCGATTTCACACCAGGAATAGAGGCAAAGCGAGGGCCCACTGTTGCTGCATGTGATGTATTTCACTTCAGTTTAAGGCACATTTCATTCCAGTCCAAGAGGGGTGGGGAGCAAAGGGCAGTGGATTTCACACTGAATCATGATGAATTCTGGACTTGTGGATTCCAGTAAATATCTCCTTTCCTGGCATTAAGTATATTTCTGTAGCAGAGTGAATATAATGGAAATTAGGCCTCCATCGGTAGCAAGAATGTACCTTATAAAAAAGGTAACCATGTTGTAGGAAGTTCATTTCCTCCACTTTTTAAAATGCAATAAAAGCAGACATGAATGTAAAAGCATAAAATGTATGCAAGTAACAAACTGCAGAATAACCTCACAATGAGCATCATTTACAAAGTCAGAATGATGCTATAGATCACTCAATGAAAGAAGTTAATTAACAGAAATAAACTTCTCAAAAAAGAATTCTTGGTCATGGCTTCATGGTTAAAATCTCTGATATCACACATGGGATGCTGATGACATCCAAATATGTCATTTTGTCTTCTCACACTGCACACAGTCTTTTCTTCCTCGTCTCTGAGAAACCAGTCATACTCAATAGGATCAGAGAATCATTTCACACCAAACTTCATCCTGGTTCAAGCTGTCCTAAGATAACTGATAAACTCTAATGTTTGTTCCCAATAAATGCCATTAAATTACAACAGTGACCTTGTATACTGCCTTGACTACGCCCTTTAGCATTTTTCCACCTTCAAAACTTAGATCAGTTGGGTGGGCTTAGGAATATAAAATATCTGATTGGATGTTTATATAATCTAAATAACTGGCAAACACAACAGCCTTGTTCTCTGAGCTCCCATTTTCCAGTGTGCATACGTGACATATGCTGCAGCTAACCCCAAATGCTATGCAACTATCATGGAAAATAATTTGCATTTTAATAATAATGACATTATCCCTTTAAAAAGCTAAATTTCACTACACATTATATAATTTTATATATATGTGTATATATATATGTAGATGTATAAATAGATAATGTAACATTATTTCTGAAACATTAGGTTTTCCTACCTTTTTAGAAATATTTGGTTTTTTTCAGAAAACCAAGATTATATTAGAAATAGCACAGGAACATTCTCTTAAAATCATTTCTCCACCTAATCATTATTTGTATCAACCTGATCCTAGGCATCCAGGTAGGCCTTTTCATTCCCCTTCTTCCTGTATACCTCTCCTTTGCTATTTTATAAGTGAGGATCAATTAGCTATCTGCCATGGTAATAAAGAGATGGAAATTAAAGCATATATCTTGATAGATTTTTTAAAACCTTTCATTTATTCCCAAGGCTTCATCCCTAAGGGGGAAAAATGGAGAGGGAATTAGCACATTTTCTTTTTATCCTACGAAGGAAAACTTAAAAAGCTCAGATAGAGAAAAATATTCAAACAGAAAAGAGGAAATAGATTTTTCCTCCACAACTGAAGCTGACAAATAAGAATCCACACACAGGCAGGGAGAAGTTAGATGGAAATCAAGTGACATGGTGCTTCTATAAACCAGATGCCTCTAATTCTGAATCCAAAGTATCAAAGAAAAGTCCAAGCATCCACAGAAATCTGTAAGGGTAATCAATCCAATCAGTTATTGGGGAGAATAGAGTAAAACAACTGAGATGAGTCACATAGAAATGTCCTCTTAAACTATTTATAAAATTTGGCTGATATTTCACCAATTCTTTCAAATGATCTAATGTATCAATCCAATTTCCCTAGGCATTTAATAAAAGCATTTGTTATTGGAAATATATTTGTTGGAGAATCTTTTTTCTTCTTTTTTGAGACCGGGTCTGCCTCTGTTGCCCAGGCTAGAGTGCAGTGCCAAGATCACAGCTCACTGCAGCCTCAACCTCCTGGGCTCAAGTAATCCTCCTACCTCGGCCTCCCGAGCAGCTGAGACCACAGGTGTGCAACAACACACCAAGCTAATTTTTTCTCTTTTTTTTTTTTTTTGTTGTTGTTGTTGAGATGGGGTCTCACTATGTTGTCCAGGCTGGTCTCAAACTCGTGGGCTCAAACTATCCTCCTGCCCTCGCCTCCCAAATTGCTGGGATGACAGGCATAAGCCACCATGCTCAGCCAAGAATCTTTAATATATACAGTAGGATTCATTTCTCCAACAAATATTTTGGCTAGTATAATAATTTTGAGAAGTTTGGCAAAGTCCCAACCACCTATCTTAATATACAATATGAATGCAGAAAGTATTAATGATGCTGTAATATGGATTAGAACTCACAAATATATTAACATTTTTTAAAACCTAATTAAAGTAGCTAGTTCTTATATTCATTCCTGAGGTATTAATTCTTGGCTTTTGCTTTTATATTTCCCCTACTCTATGAGCTTTCAATCAAGAGTGATGGTATCTAAACACATTCTATGCAAAATCACAGTGGTTCAATTTCCAAACAAAAATCTATAAAACTAATAAGAGGATAAGTCAGAATTCTAGCTTTAAACTGCATCCACAGTTCATAAGATGGTTGTGGCTTTTCTGCAACAATAATGATACCTTAAGTAAGATGCCTAGATCTGTGTGCAGGTAGCCCCTTGATGGGATGGGTCTGAAAACAGAACAAGTCAGTAGTATATGCCAATGTAATCTGTTCAACTCAGGTACCTGAAAACATCTATTTTTTTCACATCCTTCAAAGAGTCTTTTATAGTTTATCAGTAAATGTCTGATTTTTTTTTTTACTGTTTTTAACCTAGAAATAGACAAAGTAATTTCCTTCCATACTATATGACGACTAATTCTAGATATAAACTTACTACACAGAGAGCTGTATTTCACATAACTAATCTTCAAATTACCTTTAAGAAAATCTCTGTTTCAGGTATTACTTCCCACAATAATAAATGCTATACTGTGCTTTATTCTGGCCTTGGAAAAATTATGGAATCCAGGAATTTTGTTTTCTGTACTGCCTTCTTCAGCCTTTTTCTTTCTACTATCTTTAGGTGTCCAGTTCCCTCTTTTTGGTCCAAGGCCTTTACAGTAACAACCTTATAGGGCTCCAAACAGTGCTATTATTCCTTGCTCCTTACTGGTGGGCCTCCTGTGTCACCTTAATCACTGTTCTCTGCAAGCACCTTGTTCTTATCAAGCTGCCAGCCGTTATTATACACTTTAATAATACAACCCTCCCTCTTCTAGAAACTAGCCCAGAACTCACAGCCCCTTGGGCTTCCTACCACTACTGAGGCTGCTGCTAGAAACAAGGATTACAGTACCCACCAGCCCCGACCCCTAACCCAGAATTCTGACTCTTCTGCTTTCCAGAGCTCTTTGCCTTAGAAGGAGGCTTGGAATATGATAAAGAATATGGCTGTGGCATACACAAATATCTTTCAGCTCAAACATCAGGAAAGTCCCACCAAAAGGCTGTAGGTTGTACATAGATTGTAAAGGATGTGGCTTCTAGGGCAGTTTCAAAATAAGTTAGGAAAGCACAAGATGCTTTTGCTTTTGCCATCCTGTTTCTGTTCTCTGAGACCAAAGAAACTGGCCTCCCACGTGACGATTCTATGAAAGCCACACATCCACTAGGAAATGACCGAAGAGCACTGGCAACTTCCATATTGTAAAGGCGTCCCCTGTACCCAAAGCCCGGGAGTGTAAAGATGCTGCTAAGGAGGGCAAAACACAAATGGTACAAAGAGAAGAACTCATGTCAACAGAAAGTCTGTTTATCCTTAAAGCCACATTCATAGACTAGACAATTCCAAAATATCCCTTGGCAATCCCTTTTGCAAAGTAATTGGAAAATGCTGTGCCAAGTGATAAAAAGCATTTCAAGTTTCTGCCTAATGTCTGTTATTGTTTTCAAAGCCCTGAATGGCAAAACAAGATTAAAACTAGTTCTGAAATAAACAACAAGTATTTACTGAAGAGCAACTATGAGGCATGCTGCTGGAACTTTGGGGATTTGAAAATGTGTAAGACTGAGCTTACAATTTAGTTGGGGAGATCAGAGGTGTACACAGCAGAGGTTAAGCTCTAATACAACATGAAAATATCTGAAATGTCAAAAAACACCAGCAACTGTTTCCATCTCAGGGAGTGAGGCTACTATCCTTCAAAGGCAAGTCCTAGCCCCATCAAAACAAAAAAAAATCTGCTTCTAGGTAATAATAACACAGATAAAAACAAATCAAAGAGATCACTGTCAATTTAGAAAATGTCCTCTAAAAGGCCCTTGATTTTTGCTTGCCCATTTAGTGCATATTATGTATGCATTAAAGAGATCATTTTCTAGGCTTAATTTATATGCAAAATTCACTAAATACATTCAGAAAATAAGACTAACTTTTTAAATGATGCCTTTTCATTACATGTCTGCAAAATATCAAAATAACTGATCAGTTCAGTCATTTAGTAAAAGAAATGTATTGGATGTATGTGATTGGCATTGGTTACACATGGCAAGCAATGTGATATTTTTTCTATGAAATTGACTTCTTGTAAACTGACAGATGATCTTAAAAGAAAATAATAAGTTGTCTTAACAAAACTTTTCCAAACAACCAGAACTGCAGAGCTATGTTCAAAGACAAGGAGTAAAGTGTCCCAAGGTGGCCTGTCATTGGTCCTATGGCCTCCTTGGTTGAGTCATTATCCTCTCCTTGCCCCAGTTTTCTCATTTATGAAATGAGATCACTGTGTTAGATGCTCTCTGAGAGTACTATAATCTGTAACTGTTCCAGGAAAGGAATATCTGGGGTTACTAAATTGAATACAATTACTTTAATGTTGACAGTCAAACACTTTCCTTCAAAATATCCATAACAAGCCCAATAGTGCATTTTACTTTACTAAAATATACTCTATTTTCTATTATGTAGACTATATAAATGTAAATACACTTTCATTTTAAATACCTAAAGCAACAGCTATATATTAATAAGTATGTATTAATATGACATATAAACTCTATTAATATATAGTTTTACATATTAAAATTCTAACTTTGAAGAATATTTCCATATATAAGATCATCTTTCTTCTTATTTTTTAGCTGAGTGTACCAAGTTGGTTTATTTATACCAACAAGTATAAATAAAATTTATCACATTGTAATAGAATGAGCATAAAGACTCAAGGTGTTATTTACAATGTTACATAATCTTTTTGGAAATATTTTAAGACAAAATGTTTTTATAAATTTAAACTATTAATCCTACTTTAGAAACATATTGTAATTTAGCTTCTGATTTCATGTAATAATACATAATATTTTCAAATCCAAATTCTGTATCTTTAAAGTGAAAAAAAGCAAATAAGAAATAAACATTAACCACATATAAAAATAATCCTTCATTCAAATTAGAAGAAAAATCTCCATTACATAAACATAAAAATGCAGTGATTAAAAGCCATTACATTTATTTATCCTCAGAATTACCAATTATCTGATATATATTTGTCATCACTTCAATTTATAATAAATTGTTTTCGATATTGTGTTTTCAAATAACGCCTCTAAACATTATTAAATAAATGTAGTTGTTTATTATGCATAAGGTTCAAAAGTTAAAGGCCAGTGGACATTTGTGCCTATAATAACAATCTTGTTCTTAATTTAACAATTCATTGCATGTTCTTAACACATTAAAGGAATGTCAGTATACCAACAATAGGAGTATATATAAGCAGAGCTTAACACTTGGCCAATGTCAGAATGTGATGAGAGGTAACTGATATAGCTGTGGACTGTAAATATGGAAGCTATCATTATTATGTGATGTATGATAGCTCTTAGAGAGAGTGGTCATCAGTTAAGCACATGAACCACTGGGCAGAGACTATATGTGATACTGTGGGCATGATATACTAATTTTCTAATAGGTGATGGACATTAACTGGTTCACAGATTTAATGAGAACAAAGACAATATGTAGTATATACACATGTACAAATAGACACACATATATATATATTTTTTTCTTTTTTTTTTTTGAGGCAGGGTCGCACTCTGTTGCCCAGGCTGGAGTGCAGTGGCGCGATCCTGGCTCACTGCAACATCCACCTCCCAGGTTCAAGCAATTCTCATGCCTCAGCCTCCTGAGTAGCTGGGATTACAAGCGCCCACCACTATGCCTGGCTAATTTTTGTATTTTTAGTAGACACGAGATTTTACCATGTTGGCCAGGCTGTTCTCGAACTCCTGACCTCTAATGATCCACCTGCCTCAGCCTCCCAAAGTTCTGGGATTACAGGTGTGAGTCACCCACGCCTGGACCAAATAGGCCTATATATTTAAGTGGAATTATGATATCAATATATTACAATTGAAAATTTAATTTTGTTTCTACTTTTCAAAATGTTTTGAAATCTACATTTCTTTGTCAATATAAAGAGATTGGGCCAAATCACCTCTTAGAGTTCTTATTTGATTTGACAGTCTGCCTTGGATATCTAGAGACTATAGGCAAGCTGAAACTGTTTGGGGACCAAGAATGAAGCAAACTGTAATTTCCAGTCTGAACCAAAGTTTGAACTTGGTGCCAGTAAAAATTCTGACTCAGAAAACCCCTATATATAATACAAGCTCACAAGATCAAATTGGGACTTTGCATTTATCTTTGTTTAAGATCTCCCAGAAGCAGTCCATGAGCTCAAGATTTGAGTACAAATAATTTGTTTGGAAGTAACGGAAGCACTGGAAGGGTATGGAGAAGTGCCACAGGGAAGACAAGGCAGCCTGTAAGAATATGCAGTCAGTGCTACCACTGTGGACCACTGGAGCTCAATCCTGCCAAGGAACTCTGGGAGTCCGTGTAAACTGTGTATAAGGATTAGCACATCCATAGAGTGGAGAAACTGGTGTACTTACATACCATCTCTGTCAGTCCATGCAGACTGTGTTAATTCCCTGGCCAGGACTTCAGCAGTCAGAGAAAGCCTTGGAGCAAGAATGCTAGCAGTTAGAAGTCAAGTTATGGTCACTAATCACATGTGCTGTGATGTTCTAATGCACTCAAAAGCTCCATAAAGAAATAACCCTTAGGCATGCTGGCATCCTCCCGGAAGCCTTTCTTTCCTTTTGCCTTGAATGTTGTAAGGTTGTAAGTACCTTCCAATTGGTCTTCTCATGTACCTACTATCTCCATTTCTATCTCTCCTATGCACCACTGATAAACTAATCTTTCTAAAACCCAGTTCCAATCTGTCATTGCCTTGCTCAGAACCTTCCCATGATTTCCCTTTTGTCTGGAGAAGTAAGTCAAATGTTCAGTTTGGCTCTCTTCAGCCACATCATGTACAATCCTCCTTCATTTATCTTGCATTCTGGTCACCATGAGCAGTCACTATTCACCTAAACAAATTTTTGTCCTTATTCTCAACTTCCTGTTCAGTTAGCAGAATCTAGACTTCATCATAGTCTATTTCAAAGGGTGCCTACAGTCATCTAAGAAAATGAGTCTTCTTCACATGGGCTTTCCTTCCATACTGTCCCGGCATCTGATTTCCCTTTCTATGCTGGCATTTATTTGGCTTAGCATTGTGTCTACTTACATGCAGCAAATTATATGTCTATTACATACTGCTCTATGAGATCAAAATCTTTGTTTTAATCACATTGTATCATTTACCCTACCTGGAACAATCTGGAGCATGCAATAGATGTTCACAAAACACATGGCAAGGGCCAAGTGCAGTGGCTCACACCTGTAATCCCAGCATTTTGGGAAGCCAAGGCAGGGGGATTAACTTTGGGAACTTTGGGAACCCAAGAGTTTGAGACCAGCTTGGGCAACAATGTGAAGCCCCATCTCTACAAAAAATAAAAAATTAGCCAGGTGTGGTGCACACCTGTGGTCCCAGCTATTCAGTAGGCTGAGGTGGAATGATCACTTGAGCCTGGGAGGTGGAGGCTACAGTGAACCATGATCACACCACTGCACTCCAGCCTGGGTAACAGAGTGAAACCCTGTCTCTAAAAAAACAAACAAAAAAGCATATAGTGAGCTGACAACTACAAATGTAGGAAGGTGCCATGTGTCATAAAAAGAGAACTGAACTTGGAGTCTGGACATCTAAGCTGTAGTCATAACTAGGCATATGGCATTGGCATCCACTTAACCATTCAGTTGCCTCATCATAAAACTGGATAATAACCTTCCTTTTGCTACACATTTCATATAACTAACTCAAGAATCAAATAAATTTATATCGATGAAGTTGCTTCAAGATGTTTAGTGACAGAACATGAGAAGTTACTAGTATCCTAACTTCATGAAGGTACTGTCCTTCAGGTGATAATGGAAATAACACCAGTCTGCTGCTGAAATGCTGTGAGTAATTTTACCAGTAATTGTCCTGATTGTGCTTTCCTCAATTTTGGCTCTCCTTAAAATCAATGCCTGTATGTATAAGTTGACTATCTGGAGAGGGGGCTCAGCATTTGAGTTCAGTTCAGAACGGGGTTAACTGGCCTCATATGGAGATTGAATAAAGAACCTTGACTTCATTAACACCAGGCTTCCACCAACACAGTCAAACAAGTGTGTGTGTGTGGTGGGGGGGGGGGGTGCATGTGTTTGCATGTATTAAACACAAAAATGTCTATTAAAACAAAGAAGAATTAAGGCTTTCCTGCTTGTCTATAGTACATACGTAGGTTATTTTCACAGAATGCACTTGTGAATATGTACAGATAAAATACATGCATGTCCTCGTCCTCCATTCTAAATGGCATACACTGACTTTACAGTATACTCATACACTGGCATTGACACACCTTTTAAATATTACTAAAAGCCTGCCTTTCTACAGTGTATTAAGCAGCTGCTTGCATATGAGTATCTTGTTGTCCAGAGTGACAGCTGTATTTTCGCCTGTTTTGACATTGAGTCTGATCTGGGTGAATAGCTCATATCCATTAAAGTGCTATTACAGCACTGAATGACTGCCAGAATACTTCCTGATCAATTTTAAAAGCCAGCTAGCTGTCATCATCTAATCGCAACAGCAAAAAACAAATCTTTGGGGAATAAAATGAGATTTTTAAACATTTTTAAAGCAGTGTATTAAATATAATCCCTAAAAACTATTTGAATAAGAATTCTAAGCTACAGAAATAGGAAGGTGGAAATAATATTTTCTGCACTCTGAAACCCTTACACTTGCATATTGGCAGGCAATCTCAAATACTCCTTAAATTTACCATTTCGGCAATCACTGAGTTTGAACTCCTGCCATTACATAACTTAATAAAGCAGCACTGAAAACAATCACCACCAAGTGTGATTGTGCTCACCATTAAATTTAGTTCTATAAAATTTAAGACTGAATTCAATCATCTTTCTGTCTTTGCTTCAATGGTTGAAATCCAAATGTTCAGGTTTATTTTTTACTTTCCTCAACAGTCAGACAATATGCATATTTTTAAAGCTACAATGCCAGCATTTTAGATTTGCATTTATTAAGCATTGCCAAAGGGAGGTACAACTCACTGAGACAGTTAAGACCACTTGAATCAACAGTTTAATTGTGGAAGTCTGATTCAAAGTTGTAATTCTGCCACTATTAAACGAACAATATCAACAAGTACATAATGTATAAATTGGCATAATCCATTTGGAGGGCAAATATTTTAAGGATGTAGTTTGTCAATATAATTAATCATCTGGGATGGTTTTTCTTAATGGGCAGCACTCAGTTCTTCTCATTTTGGTTTTGGCATTCAGTATTTTCACACTACTATTATGCCAGTAATACTCCCTCACAATTTGGAATGGGCTGTCTTAATGGCAGAAATGAAAAGATCCAACTCCATTTGATCACGAGGTTCAGTGGTCCTCAATTCCCTCCAGGACCACGTGCCACAATGTTGAAGAGTCTGAGCAAAAGACTAGAAATGCTAACATTCCAACTCATATATATATATATATATATTTTTTTTTTTTTTTTTTTTTTGAGATGGAGTCTCGCTCTGTCACCCAGGCTGGAGTCCAGTGGCCCGATCTCAGCTCACTGCAAGCTCCGCCTCCCGGGTTTACGCCATTCTCCTGCCTCAGCCTCCCGAGTAGCTGGGACTACAGGTGCCCGCCATCTCGCCCGGCTAGTTTTTTGTATTTTTTAGTAGAGACGGGGTTTCACCATGTTAGCCAGGATGGTCTTGATCTCCTGACCTCGTGATCCGCCCGTCTAGGCCTCCCAAAGTGCTGGGATTACAGGCTTGAGCCCAACTCATATTTTATAGAGTGTGATAAATAATGAATAATACATCATATTTTTAAGCCCCTTCAGAATATAAGTCTCTTTAATAAAAGAGAACTATTAATGGAAATACTGGGTTGATTTTTGGAGATTCAAAAGCTCTCCTAAGAAACTGAAACCTATGCTACAAATAGTCTTCTCCAGATTATTAGATGATCCCCTTCACTTTTGATCAAAGTCTCCCTTAATTTTTTACTTTAAAAGATTCTCTTCACTTCTTGATTCATTTTTAAATATTAAAATCGATATTATTCTAAGAAACTAACTCTATCCTCTTCCCCACTTAAACAGTCAGTGCTCCCCACTGCATAGAGGAGAAAGGCGCCGTCACTTCACCTGGCATGCCAGTCTTTCCAGTGGTGCTGTGAAAAATGTATCCCCACCCGCCTTACTCCTATGTTCCCTTCTGTCTAGCCACATCACACAGTCCTCTGTTCTTCCCCAACTCCGGGCCTTTCCTCTACTCTGCCTTTGCTCCTGTTACGCCCTCTGACTAAACCGCCCTCTGACTAAACCACTTTTGATCACGTCCACCTAATCAAACTCCTCAGCTGTCTTCAAAATACCTCCCCCATCGAGGGTGGTGGGGAGGGAGAGCATCAGGAAAAATAGCTAATGCACACTGGGCTTAATACTTAGGTGATGGATTGGCAGGTGCAGCAAAATACCATGATACACGTTTACCTGTGTAACAAACCTGCACATCCTACACATACACTGGAACTTAAATAAAATTAAATTTAAAAATATATATATATATATATTTTTATCTCCCCTATCACCTCAAACAAAGTCTCCCCCATCACCTCCTCCATAATATTTTCTTCAACTTTTCTAGTAAGTGTATTTCTTTATTTCTTGGTGTTCCCACTGTACCTGTACACAACTACTACTCCAGGCCAGGTATACATGACTATTTTACCTACTTATCTATCTGCCTATGCTAACTGCCACAGATACTAGGTTCAGATGGGAATTATATAAATATAAATTCCACAGAGTCCAAATATATCCCAAAATGACAAAATTGTCTAACAGTGAAACTCCAGCATGAAAAAGAAAAATAGTAGCAGCAGAATAATGTCTATAGCACTAAGTTTTGTGTTTATTTTGTGGTGGCATTCACTCACTTGTTATTTTTTATCATTCCCACTATTGTTCAAGCTTTTCCCTTGTAAAGTAGAATTATCAAAACCCATCTATCACAGTTTAAAAATAGGGAATAGCTGGGGTTTAGTCACAAAACACAACACAGAAATGACACAGTAAAATGTCAATGAATGACATCAAGGCAGAATAGATCTGCCTTGCAATACAGAAAAGATCTCAATGTTTTTTCAAATCCGCATGTTATTTTTAAAGGGAAAGCTACTATTTATGAGCTGTAAATGTATTTCACACATGGAGACAAAGACTAAGTGTTCCAAAGTCAGAGAGTAAGATTCACAACAGAGACTAAAGTGTAACCTACATGACGGTCCAAGGCATGAGGCACTAAGTTTACCCCCAAGAAACTTCTTGAATTCATAAAAAAGTGACATTTTATGAGTAACTATATGTTAAGTGAAAGTAGTCTAGGTTATATTAGTTTGAAAACTCACTACTATACATGTGATTTTTTTTCTACTTTAAGTTTGACTACACATTGGACATAGGATCATGTGATATACAAAAGAAGGTACAGGAAAAGTTTTAACTGAGATCAGCTATTCGTGCCAATTCCCATTTCCATGATATCCAGCCTATTACTCTCAGTACAAGTTAGTTCAGCCTTCCCATGTACTGTTAAAAATATGTATATTGCTTCTGGGAGATCTACTGTCCCTTGTAAATTCACATATTAAAGGGTAGCATAGAAGGGAAAGGAATCTATAATAGAGCTGTTGATAGCCAAGTACTAAATCATATGATACAGAAAACAAATGTAGATAGCTTGAAGGGTGGGGGCAAATATATTACCTCTCCTCAATGAGCATTCATAAAATAAAATGGGATCTCCAAGCTGCCAAAATTAAGTGGAAGCTGGGCTACAAGAAAATTAAAGACAGAGGGAAAGAAAGAGAGAGAGAAATACCAACTTAACCTAATCTGAGTAAGTAGTCTAAGTAAATGAGCCTTTAAAAAATGAAATTCCTTTCTAACAAACTCATTATACCAATATATATTGAGAGAGAGAAAATAAAAGCTTTAGAAAGAAAAGGCTGGAAAATCAGGCCTTTTCCAGCTTTTCCAATGATTCCTATTCCTCCTGATTCAGTGCCCAAGCACGTCTTTCTCTGAACTGCCTTGCTATTTTGCCAAAAGAGAAAACTTATTTTCCATCTATGTAAACTCCTAGAAGAGGAGGGAGCAGGAAGACTACTCAATTCAGCCCAAGAAAAATAGGGCCCTTGTGCCTATCTCCAAGTGTCTGGCAGTGGCCCAATTCCCTGCCAACGTTGGTGGTCCAGGCTACAGGCTATGATCTGACCTAGGAATTAGAAGCATTTTGCTAACCTCCCTTCACTGGGTCAACTGGAGAAAATGATACACTTACCAGGCAGGAAGGAAGGGCATGAAGCACATCACATCTAACACCACCCCTTTCCCTGAGCTGGCAGATCCTAGAGAGTCCCTGGAATTTAGCTACAAAGGATTTAGCCTTGCTAAACTCTGTAAAAAGAGGAACAGCTTCAATGCAACGGAGGAAAAAACGGAAAGGGGTATCCGGGAGAAGGATGAGGAACTCAAGCTCTGAATCCAAGAAGCCAAATCTGTTGTTATTTACATCAAATGTTAATTAACAAAAGCAATAAAAAGGCATACAAAAGACTAGCAATATATTTAAACTAGCTTTCTGATGAATGAGAATACTACAGCTAAGAGACAGATTGTACAGTAGGAGTGAATGAATTGGAAGGAAGAGTAAAAAGGACAGTAAATTCATTGTTAGGAAGAAGTAAAATCAGACAGGAAAGGTTATAGATTTTGATTCTTCTTTAGCTCTCCACAAAATATGAAAAACCAGCAAAAAGAACACAGTGAACAGAGAGGAATGAAAAAAAAAAAAGGAAAATCAGTTAGCACATTGTTGTTGCTACGTAGACTCCGTTAACATGAGTGACTTCTTCCCAAACCATTCACATGAACCAAAGTTAACTGAATAGCCACTGGATCCAAAACTATGGTACAGATTGCAGATACAAGGAGGAACCATACAGAGTCCCTGCCCTAAGGTGGCTTACATTTAGTGAAGAACAGTTGATTAACATATAATTGCAAGTGAGCAAGGTAAGAGGTACATAGAAAGGTCAAACCAAACTTGAGGTACCTGAGATGTCCCAGAAAGTGGCATCTAGGCTGAGACCTAACAGTTGAATCAGGGCCAGCCAGAAGACTAGCTATGGGAGGACATGCTATGTTTTTGAATTGAATAATGGTCATCTTATGTAAACAATGATTTGAATTTGACATACACCTCTTATTGAGTTACCTAAAATCAACCTGGAATCTTGTTCTTTTTATAGTAGACAAGAGAATAGGCTGCTATTAGCAGTGAAGGCCTCAATGAAGAATAGGAAATTAAAACATCTTATTTTAAATAATCAAATTACAAATATCTCTTTTTCAATATTTTGACAATTCCCTATGGAACCTACTTGGCAACTGTATTAGTTCATTCTCACACTGCTATAAAAGCATATCTGAGACTGGGTAATTTATAAAGAAAAGGGGTTTAGTTGGCTCACAGTTCTGTGAACCGTACAGACTTCTGCTTCTGGGGAGGCCTCAGGAAACTTACAATCATGGCAGGAAGCAAAGGGGAAGCAAGCACATCTTCACATGGCTATCAGGAGAGAGAAAGAATTAAGGAGGAAGTGCCACACACTTTTAAACCATCAGATCTCATGAGAATTCACTCAGGATCATGAGAACAGTAAGGAGGAAATCTACCCCATAATCCAAACACCTCCCACCAGATCCCTCCCCCAACACTGAGAATTACAATTCAACATGAGATTTGGGTGGGGACACAGAGCCAAACCATACCATAAGCTTATTAAGATCTCCCTGATATTTCCTAGCCTGGCAGACTTGCTCTCACCAACCTCTCTTGTAGGGGATAACCAGCAAGTTAACACCTGAACTGTATCTATGACTGGGAGTAGGGCAGATTAGGAAGAAAGAACTAATACTGATACCTACTGTGTGCTTCACGCTTGGTGTGTTATATGTATTATATATTCAATTCTGGCAACAAGCCAGCAAGGCATATACTGATATTCCCATTTTTAAGATTAGGACACAAGACTCAGAAACTTAGAGTGCTTTACCCAAGGTCTTACAGTCAGTCACTACCAAAGCCAAGACCCAAACCTAGATTTGTCTGATCCCAAAAACTTCCTCAAAGCCATTTAAGCCAGCTGCCTTCTACTTTTGAAAATCTCAGTGATCACTGTACCTGTGCAGTAGCAGCCTCCTCTGTTCTCTCCCTCTTTTTTTATAAGCTTCTTATTTTAAAATCTATGAAGACACATATGTTACTTTGATTAGAGGGCATGGAGGTTCATTTCAAGAGCACCCTAACAATTTAGATATGCACAAATAGGTTAAGAATAGAATAGTTTAGAGAGCATAGCTATAGGATGTATTTTAATGGCAAAACTATATCTGATTTATAACTTAGATTTTAAAAACATTATATGGATATTGTGGTCTCTAATATTGAAAAGATCCATTTTCTGCATGTTTGGTGTTTTCTGATTACAAAAGTAATACATTTTCATTATGAAGAGTCTGAAAACTATAGATACACATAAACGAAGTAAAAATTATCCATGATCTCAACATTCAGAATTAGCCTATGTGAACATTTTCATTGGTGTATTTCTATATTCTTAGGTGTGTGTATTGAGATATATGTAATTTTCAACTAAGATAAAAATTGTGAACAATGTTTTGTAAATAAATGTTTTCATTTAACATTATACGGTAAGCATTTCTCTCAACCCCACAGTATTCAAAAACATGATTTTCAATTAATTGAAGGTATCTTATTTTACAGACCCATGCTGCTCAATATGGTAGCCACTAGAGACATGTGATGATTTAAATATATTACTTGGGAGGCCAGGCGCGGTGGCTCACACCTGTAATCCCATCACTTCGGGAGGCCGAGGCGGGCAGATCACGAGCTCAGGAGTTTGAGACCAGCTTGGCTAACCTGGAGAAACCCCTTCTCTACTAAAAATATAAAAATTAGCTGGGTGTGGTGGTGGGCGCCTGTAATCCCAGCTACTCTGGAGACTGAGGCAGGAGAACTGCTTGAACCCAGGAGGCAGAGGTTGCAGTGAGCCGAGATCATGTCACTGCACTCCAGCCTGGGTGACAGAGCAAGACTCCATCTTGAGGGGGGGAAGAAATATATGTGTGTATATACATATACACACACACACACATATACACACATATATATACACACATATACATACACATATACACACACACATATACACATATATACACATACACACGTATATACACACACATATACATATATTACTAGAATGTGTATTGCTATTGTTCTGTCCGAAACTCCTACCAAGTTACTCTTCTGCAAAAAACAAACTAAAGTGTCTGGTTTTCCTTCAATTTATCCATACTATGAATATCTAAGGGCCACATCAGTGTCCTTTTTTCATCTTTGCACCCCTACATTAGTGGCCGACATACAGTAAACGTTCAATAAGTATTTGCTGAGTTGATCTAAATGTATGCCTATGTGAGACCCACTGGATAATAAGGCCAGACTACAGATGGTGGATTTCTGCATGCTCTGTAAATACATGCACAATAAACAAACAAATCTAGGCTCTCAATTGTAATATAGTATTTAAAAATGCAAAAGAATACTCAAGACAAAAGCTCTATCATTATTTTATACCAAGAGCAGGAAAAGATGTTTCCTAAAGCCTCAAAACTACTAAAGGATTTTAATGTCTAATATGAAAATGATGTATTCTGAATACTCTTCCCATCCACTTTACCAATGCTGCATTCAGGTTATTATAAAACTAGAGAATCAATCCACCTTTATAATGCATTTTTAGAATGTATTAGAATGACAATAATTGTTAACAGCCTACAGATCTATTTCCAGCAGCAGAAAGCATCAACACATGTATGAAAAAAGGTGATTCTGACTCAAAGTCAAATTAGGAAATAAGATACATAGAAGAAATATGGAGATTAGGTCACACCTTCCAATGAAAAAAATATTCATTCCAAAAGTGATGTCATGGGTCAGCATTGAATCCAAGTGTAAGGTTAACATTTTGTCTCACTAGAAAAAAATGAATTTGACCTTGTAATGTTTATATCACACAAAAAATACTGCAGACAGATTTCTTTCTGAAAGCCTTCAGATTGCTTCTTGTCAAACCGTCTGTGTCAGAGATGTGAAATGTGATCTTAACTGGTAGCCATATTTGATGGTGGCAGCACAGAAGACAGGACTGGGAAAAGTTTTAGTGTGGCCTCTTTTCTTTCCTTTTCTTTTCTTTTAATTTGTGTTTGCCACCATTTTTGTTATGTCTGTTCAGAAGAGTGCAGATGTCTTTGAGGGCAGCTCTCAGGCAGAATTGCTTCTTTTTGTAAAACTGTTAACAGTTTTAGATTAAAAATTTAAAGGCAGTAGATTCTGTCTGAACTCAGAAAGGCAAAGTCACCTACCTCAACTTTTGATAAAGCACAGCAACACACTGTAAAGCAACCACAGAACAAAAACTTCCAAACATGACACTGGCAAATAAAAAGCTATCATGATTTTGATGAACCTTAATTATAGTAAAATATATTATTTATCCTTTTAAATATTTACAATGAATTAGGGGAAGGAGAGCATTACAAAGTTTTTAAACAGGCACTAATTAAACAATGAGTTGGGTTTTCTTATACAAAAGTAATATTTTTTAATCTCCAAGAATGTATAATTTCTAACAACTTTAATGGAAATGCCCTGCAGGATAATATTTAAGCAGGTTATACAGACTTTTTCTTCAAAAATCAAAGTATATGCTCCAATGTATTTTTCAAGTTATTTCGTATTGACTTGTAACCTCTATCTTCATTATTTTCCCATAGGCAGAAAGTTTATGCCTTATATTTTGTAAACAAAGGTAAATATACCTTTCAAAGGCCAATCACATGATTCCTCTGACATGGTCAAATATGTAGTAGGTGAGCAGGAGGCTACAGAGAGGCAGCCTGGTGAATAAGGTGGGAAAAGTACAGGGTTTGGGATCTGATAGATGCGGGTTGGAATGTCCAGCCTGTGACTTCCGCCATACCACCTAACTTCTACAAGTCTCCATTTAGTTTCCTCATCAGTGCACTGGGGATGATAATACCTACCTTGACATGTAGTTTTATGGGATAGCCTTTACAAGTATAAAATACGTGTCATAATCAATCGTAACAGTTATTGTTCTATTACCACTCCTGCAATTATAATATTGGCTCTTGTTATGAGAACCTAATTGGTAAAAGCATGTTACAGTCAACAACACAAAATATCTTATTTATTATCTAAGTTAATGTTAAATTAAATATATACAAAGACTAAAAGTGCCGAGGGGCTCAGAAGAGAAAGGAACATTAGGGTGCAAATAATTAGGGATGACTTCAGTGGGAAGGGACTTGATCTTCGCTTTGAAAAATAGGTGGGATTTAGGAAGTTTAGAGGGGCAAGAGGGTGGGTGCACACACGTGAAAGGCATTTTTATGTGAAAATCTCTGGTTACTAAAACCATGTACAGCCCAAACCAAATGTGTCTGTAGGCTGGTTTTGACCCCTGGGCCATAATTTGTGACTCCTAATGTGCAAGAAATACACACATTTGGAGAAAACAAGGAAACTACTCAGGGACTTAGGTGAAGGTAATAGTAAAAATAAGTCCCACTTACTGAACAACTGCTATGTGCCAACTGCCCTCTGTGTCTCAATTTCCTCTTCTGTAAAATGGTGCTAGTAGTTCTTAATTCAGGGAAAACATCTAGAACATTTCCTAATCTTTGTAGGCATTGAAACACTGGCTTTGATTTTCACGCTGCTGCTGCTGCTCCAGTACCAGGCCCTCTGCAAGGCACTTTCCATAAGCAACATCCTCTACTTCTCACGATAATCCTTCAAGCCACATAGCAACAAATTGGAGGCAGTGGTTAGAATAGAATAGAGTTGAACATACAAATGTCGGACCTGGCCAGGCACAGTGGCTCACGCCTGTAATCCCTGCACTTTGGGAGGCTGAGGCAGGTGGATCACCTGAGGTCAGGAGTTCAAGACCAGTCTGGGCAACATGATGAAACCCCGTATCTACTAAAAATATGAAAAATTACCTGGGCGTGGTGGTGTGCACCTGTAATCCTAGCTACTCAGAAGGCTGAGGCGGGAGAATCACTTGAACCCAGGAGGCAGGGGTTGCAGTGATCCGAGATCATGCCACTGCAATCCAGTCTGGGCAACAAGAGTAAAACTCCATCTCAAAAAAAAAAAAAAAAAAAAAAGAATGAAAAATGTTGAACTTGATATGGTAAAAGGAATCACTGATGAACAGCTTTAGGCAGACCAATATTTTTTGAAGATTGGGGTGGCAGGAGCAGGCTAGCTGGGAAGCAAAAGAGCCACTGAGATCCTTGCTGTCCAGGCAATGAGATTCTGAGAGGCACTTTGAGGGTTGTAGAAATGGGGTGGAGAGAAAGGGATTCTGATACAAAAAAAAAAAATAAAAAAATGGGCATGACATAATGTCTTTATGATTCACCACCATTTATCAAGTGCTTAAAATGTGCCAAGCAATGTGTTCAACGCTTTTATGCTAATTATATCACTGAATTTTCCCTGCATTACTCTGGGTAGTTACCATTAACATTTGCATTTTGCAGATGAGTAAACTGGGGCTAAAGTTTACATCACTTTTCCATGGTAATACAGCTGGCTAGCAGTGGGGCCAGGATTTGAACTCAGATTTGTCTGACCCCAGAACCAGCCCTCTTGGCCTCTACACTGCCAGTTCTCATATGGCAATATTTACGATGATAAATACACCATCTGGTTGTAAGAATTAATTGATATTGATTTCTTTGTTCTTCAGAATGCATCTCTTTGGTATCTGAGGTTTTACTCTGTACTAGATATTGTCAAGGCATACCCATTTTTAAACAAAGAATGCAAATTCCAATTGCCAGTCATCAATATTTTGAAAAATATAATACTGACAAGACAGTTCTGTCAAGGTATATACATATCTGTGGTGGTTTTCGTGAAAATAAACTTATTCATGAAAATAATTATTGCTCTTCTCCATTGGGTCGAGGTTTGTAATCAGATGGAAAAGAGACTCATATAAAGGCAAAGCAAAAGAAGTTTCTATATGGCAAAATCAAAAAGTTAATTTCATGAAACCAGCTGTTTTAAATGGGGTTGTTTAGAAGGCATTGTTCATATCTATTTAAATAGACCCCAGCCCGACCAAAATGTTAATCTGTCACTTCTAACTGATCCTTTACAAAACCTTAGACCACTGCTTACAAAAGGAATGTAGTTTATTACAGTTGTTGCACTCCAAATGAATATTGATTTCAATCTCAGAATGCTATGAAAGGACTTGCATCAATTACACAGTACATCAGAGTCATAATGCAAGTTACCTAGTTCCAATGATGCACACAGCAAATCAATCATTCACTTTCACACACCTTTGAAGAGACACTAGCCACCAAGAGCTTCCTTTATCTAAACCTTAAAATAATCCATGCAGTGCAAAGTGGTGATAGAAAAGGAAACCATCACTAGTTTTTTTAAAAGCCATAGGCTACTGTCAGAAAGCCATTATAATTACTCCCTTTCAAGTGGGCTGTGTGTTAATACAAATACAAATGAGGGGGTAAAAAAATGAAGCCTTAATGACAGCATTATGAGGGGAGGTTTCTCCTTTACATTATTTATTTATTCAATGGAAAATTATTTGGCAATTATGATAAAGCAACTAGAGGACAATGACTTTCTTTTGAATCACTAATTAAAATGCTGATTGCCCGTGGAGTGAGATGTGCAGTTATGGTCAAACAAGAACTTTCATTGTGCTAAACAGCTTGGGCTGGCCTGACACCTGGGTGGGGAGGCGAGGTATGAATCAAACACACTTCATTACTAAAATCAGACTCATTTTTATTCAGCAAAATTGTAACAGAATGTTATGAATCTGGGCAAGATAATACTGTAGGCAGCAATCTTAAGAGATTAAAAAGAAAGAAAATCCAAGTTCTAAAATGAATAACCTTATGAAGTCTAAGAGTATATTTGATACACATCAAGTAGCTTTTCATGTGAAAGGTTTTTTTTTTATAAATTTGCACTTCCTGTGTTCTTAGCTCTCTCTACAAGTTACCTTTATGTGCATACAAACGTCAAAGAAATGTCACCTTCTTAACTCAACATAAATGCTCTTTAAACACAGATGATTTCCCTTCAATAAGGGAAGAAATGTCTTACAATTAATTGTGAAGAGGAAATTGCCTTTCTTGTAACCTAATGAATTCAGAGCTTTAAATTTTACTAACTAAAATCATGGTTTTCCCAATAACACTGAAATACTCATCATTTTTGAAAATGAAAAATATATTTCTTATACTTTCAACTTGTTTACATTCTTAAAAATTCAATTAAATTTATAAAGTTAAAGGAGAGTAGGTGCCTTTAACCAGTAACCCTCATCATTAGAAAATGCATTCTTTTCAAAGATTCAGTCTCTCACAGAAGAATAAATTTTTAGATTTAGAAGAGAAATGAGAGCTCATTTACCCCCCACCCAGTTTGGAAATTTCCTCTATTGTATCTCTCAGAAAGTCCTGCCTCTGCCATGACTTGGAGAAGATGATGTTTATCACCCTGAAAAGACCATCCCACTTTAAACGGTTCTGAAGGTCAGCAAAAAAATGCAAAGGTCAAATTGGACTTCCCATCACTTCTACCCTTGGAGCCCATTCTGCCACTGGAGCATCACAAGATAGATCGATCCCTCTTCCAAATGACACCCTTCAAATGTTTTAAGACAGCATTCATGCTTCCTCCAAAGTTTCCACTTTTCCAAATTTATTATCTCTAGTTTTTCCAGCTTGTCCCTTTGTAACTTTGTGTCCACCTCCACAATCCATCCCTCTTAACAAATTTGAGAAAAAGAAAAAGATACATATTCTAGATGTGGTCAAATTATTCAAGAATAATGGGACCAGTTTCTTTTTTGTTTGCTTGTTTTTTCTGTTTCTAATTTTTAAAGCCATGACACGACAATGAATCATATTCATCTCACAGTCAACGAAAACATTTAGATCAATTTTATGCAAATGAGTTAATAAAAGTACAAATTTTATGAACTTTACATTTATTGCTCCTAGATTTCATTTTCTTTGTCCATTATTAATCCTAATGAAATCTATTTCTGTCCACTTGATGTTATTTAATCTCTCTAAGGCTTAGTTTTTTCATGTATAAAACATTTAGTACAGTAAATTCTAAATAAGCACTAGCTACCATTTAGGGAGTATTTCACAAATGAAAAAACTAAGGCACAGAGAGGTTCAGTAATTTTCTCAAGGTCACTCAGCTAATGACAGGGCCAGGCTTTAAGTTTAGACCACCCTTAACTCCCACACCATCAATGACCATTCCTCTTAATTTTCTGACTTGTAAAACATGAACAAATGGGACTGTGATAAACTGTTGAACAGAACCATATTGAAGCAGCATCTCTTTAAAGACCAGACTTCTATTTGATTAATTTATCTCTGGGAGATCATTTGCTCAAAAACCCATAAATCCCTCACCATACAATACATGTATTCACAAAATGCCCACAACCAGAAAATAATTTCTCATTTCTCAGTGACTTGCATAAACTGAAATACACTATGCCCTGGGATTTTTTCTACTCTAGGTTCAGTAATCATTTTTTAAAAAAGGAAATGAGGTTAGCTTGGCATCCTGGCTGGCATCTAATGACTACTGTCTTTTCTCAAGAGCATCAATTCATCCATTTAGTAGTTCCCATCACAGAATATGTCTAATTTTAGGCATCCATTTGTTTCAAAATATCAGGAAATTGGCTCATCTCTCCTCTTTTCTGGATTTTCCAAAGTTTTCCAAGAGTGATTCCACAATCCCAGCTGAAAATTCCATTAGTGCCATGAGATGAATTTATAGCGATTTAAGGCAGCTAGGAGCTCATTTAGAATCTCTACACTTACTTGAGGTTTTCAGGTTCTTTTAGTTACGGTTGTGCTGCCCTTTCTAATTTGAAAAACCATTATCCTTTACAGAGAAAACAGAAATTAAATAGAATTTAGTAGTGTTTCTTTCTCTGTAGTCATCTTTTAACATTATACCATCTGTTCCAAACAATGCAAATCGGCAAATATTTATGAAACGCCTGGAATGTGCAAATATTTTTTATGAGAATGAAAGGAACACAAAGATGACACAGTGTGCTTAAAAATTAGGAAGGAGGTGGGGCAGAAGGCTGCAAGGGGAGTTACAGAGAAATAAATGGTTAAGTATTTTGTAAAAGAGAAATGAACACACAGGAGAACAAAAAAAAAAAACTGCTACAGGATCCCATAGAGAAGGTGCCAATTAAGCAATGGGTTAGGTCTTTTTTTTTTTTTCTTTTTTTTTTGTTTCCATACACAACTTAAAATCTTTTTTTATGGTTCTATATTTTACATGTGTACTCTGAAAACTGGTGTGTGATGCTTTAGACAACCACTCTCCTTTTCTTTTGTTTTCAATTATTGTCAGAATTTTATTATTAGAGCCTACCACATCCACATGCCATCACTCAATCACCTTTTCATTCATTCGCTCATTTATTCCATGAATATTGCTATGTCCACTAAATACCACAGTCTTTTACAGTCTTAAGTCATGGAATTACACATACCACATTTTTAGATTATCTACCATGAGCCAAGTGCTACAGAGCCACTAGCTCTATATTTAAGGGGCAAAAAAAATTTTCATTTGTATTGTTTAAAAATCTGCTGCGTAAATTCTCAGTTACAGTTCTAGCTATATACAGTCTTCACTTGACCAACAAATTCTCCCTTAATTTAGAATTAAGTTGAGAGTATTCAATTATTCCATTGTTTCCTCAATCATTTGAGAGATTGTTTTTTAGGGCAAAGCATCAATTTTTCAGATTTTGGGAGACAATCTGTAGAGATGAAATTCCCCGACATTACTATACCTACATGATTGACAGTTTTACAATCCCAACAATTAAAGCATTATTGATTTCAAAAAGTAGCCAAAAACTACTCTTTTCAATTATTTTATCCATACCCAAGTACTTTCTACTTAAATATCTTTTGATATTTCTGGGATTTAAAAATATTACTTAAATATTATTTATATTGTCAAAGTAATAGATGTTTACTGTTGAAACATTTAAAACTATAAAGAAGCAGAAAAACAATTACCCACAATTTTACTGCCTGTAGGTAATTTCTTTAGCATTTTAGTGTATTTCCTTCTTGAGAATATGTAGGGGTGTGTATATGAATACACACACTTGTCTGTGTATGTATATATATTCTGTGTGTGTATATATGTGTGAGTAATGCATGTGCATCTATAATACATAGTGGGTCCTCTGCATTTTTTAAATCTGCTTCTTGCAAAGAGAAAGGTTAGTCCTTACATTGTAAGTCCTTCCCCTTAATCCTTGGGACAAGATTGGCTCACACTCCTTATGCTGTAATTTAGTTTTCTGCTTAAAACCTCTACTTTATACTCAGCATACAGATATCTGACGGTATTAATTCCATCCCCATTATTACTATGGTTTCCAGAGAATTTTCAGGACCTTCATTCACCCCTCCTTTTTGTTAGTCAGTTATTAATTTTAAGTTTTGCTTAGTTTTATTTTCTTCTCTTTACTAGCCCAAAATTTCAATTTAAAATCCTCTTGGTCCTAACAACAAGCCACCCATGAAGGTCATTCTTCCCAGTCCTGAAAACTTGAAAAACAGAAGAAGACAGTTCGTCTCAAACCTTGTAAGTTAGAATCTAGAACTTTAGAGATACATTCTCAGGCCTTTCTAACCATCTCACTCCTAAATACATTGATCAGCAGAAGTGGTAGCACCCCCGGCTTCAAAGAGATTTAACAGACCAGTCATTAATTCTCATATTCTCACTCCAAAAATGTAGTCTATATTTCATAAAGCCATTTCTTATCTACATACAACCTCCTGCCACTTCCCAAGAGAGACTACTGCCAGTATCTGGAGTGTACCGAGTAAGAGTCCTCTGCAGCTCAGCACCTGTGAATACTCCTCACTGCTGGGCACAGTACAGGGCAGTGCTTCCTCTGAAGGTCCGGCTCATGCTCCAAGGGAGTCTCCCACACCTGCTGTGCAGCTCTGGTAAGGCAGAGGTACCTCTTCTCTTTCCATGTGGAATCAAGTTCCTATGCTCACCAACCTCTTGATGTTGGTTTACAATTTCCTGTTGATGTTCTTTTCTTCTTGGAATGTTTATTCCATTCATTTTGCCCTCATCAAAAAATAATCTAAGAAGTAATATTATTTACTTCTTACAGGTACCTAAAACAAGCAAACCTTCTCTTTCCACAGTTCAACAAATTTATTTACTAAAAAGAATAAATATGACTTGTTATTTTAATATACTAAGTTTTCATGATGTGTCATTTAGTCATTTACGATGTCATATATCACATTTCAAAGACTACATTAATAATCATTTTCATAAAAGGATGTGATCATTATCTGAAGATTAGTTCAAATGAATGGTATAATATTTTATTACAATTGTGGCATTTGAGTAGCTTATTTTATATTGAGGATACTAATTAGACATGTATCTCTACAACTTTAGCAGGAACAAAAAACAAATTTATATTTCTCTACAATTATTTATATATTTTTCATACTAAAAGCATATTATGAAATAGAATCCTTGAACAAATAGTATACTCAATAAATAAACAATTCCTTTCATTATCTGTGTCTCTGCCACAAAAATGCATCTTAGCATCCTCCCCAAATAACGTGACAAAGTAACATTTTAATATTAACTAAAAATTAACATATTTTTCTTTGCCTTTTCTAAACAGATTATGGGAATAATTTTTTAAATATGCTTTTCTGATTTGAGTAATACCTTATGGGAAGTAAGGAGTAAGGTCAACTCTACTGATCCTGCACTGAAGATGTTTTAGATTAAATTTTTTTTGTTGTTCACTTGGACATATATAGAAAAGTGGAAATAGTTTTATTTCTTTTTTCAGCTTATTTTATTGCGATATTTCCATGTTGTTACTGACATGAAAAGAAAATGACAAAAATTCTGGAGAGCAGTTTGACAATATTTATCCAAATTTAAATGCATATTCCACCTCTCTAAATTTATCCTAACAATTCTAGTAACTGACACATACACAGATGCAAAAAGATATCCACATCATTGTTTATAAAAACAAAATATTGAAATCAGGTTAAACATCCATTAATAAAGAACTGCTTACATAAAATAATACGCAGTTAAATAGTGCGCAACTATAGAAAATGTTGATGTAAAGATTTTTAAAATACATTATTAATTTTTTAAAATCATAGTAAGATCAACATGTATAGTAAAATATATTTTAAATGCATGGATGTATACAAAGTTTATAAGATTATCACCAAATTTTTTTAAATGTTTATATTTCTGTGAAGTGGGATGACAGGTTTTTGTCTTTAAATTTCTGTACACTGTGTGGCATACAATAAGTATGTATTACATTTAAAATCAAAAAAGGGAGACAGTAGAACTATCCAAAATGTAAATTTTCCTTTAAATTCATTATCTTAAATTAATTAAAATGAGCCAAAACACATGATTCTAAATTCCATGTAAGACTTTTTCTTTTAATAGAAATGCTAAGTCTGGATCATTTTAAAACATTTATAAGAGAATCTGCCATAAACCTTTAATAACTAGAAAAATAGACAAGACAACCTCTAGGGATAAAGAGCTCCATGTATTTATAAAATAACAGCCAACATTCTCATTTGTTGTATGATGAAACCATCTAATCTAATCTGCATGTATTCTTTGGGTATGGAGAAACTGAGTGAAGAATACAATACTTTTTCTGACTTATTTCACTCATTGAATCAGTATATCTTATTAGCAAGCAGACAAAGGTCCAGTGGAGTTGACTGAATTTGCTATCCCACAAGGGTATGGACAATTTTCAGTCAGAAAACCCATCTATTCCCACTGCTTTCTCAGTTCCCAAGAACACTCAAATTCCACTAATCATGATACTGATCAACAAATCTGAACAGTGAATTCTCTTTCATGCTTTGCCACTGTTTATATATAAACATGTTAATCAAAAGATATGACTTTGGGCCAGGCGCAGTGGCTCATGCCTGTAATCCTAGCACTTTGGGAGGCCAAGGCGGGTGGATTGCCTGAGCTCAGGAGTTCAAGACCAGCCTGGGGAACACGGTGAAACCTCATCTCTACTAAAAATACAAAAAATTAGCCAGGCATGGTGGTGGGCACCTGTAATCCCAGCTACTTGGGAGGCTGAAGCAGGAGAATCTCTTGAACCCGGGAGGCGGAGGTTGCAGTGAGCCAAGATTGCACAACTGTACTCCAGCCTGGGCGAGAGAGCAAGACTCCATCTCAAAAAAAAAAAAAAAACCGATATGACTTTGAGACCAAAAACATTATATACTTTTCCTGATACCATTTAGTTTGAAGATTCTCAGAGGGTCTAAATCTGAAAAGTGAATCTCTAAGTTAAAAGACAGAAAACAAAAAACATGGTTCCTGCTATTTAGCAAGTTAATAGTTCTCTTTAAACTTTGGTTACATGCACCAATACATGCCTTCATTGCAATAATCAGCCAATATTAGAAATTGAATATTTGAAGTAGATAGCAACTAAAAACTTTGTTTTGTGCAAGTAGGGGTCTCAATTCTCTTCTGCTCTACACCCCTACCACTTGAGAAAAAATGTTAAAACCTATGGTAAGTGTGATAAAACTCACAGTGCTCTTATATCATTAGTGAAATTATAAGGGATACGGCAAGGCTGTTTTTAATTGTTCTGTGCAGAGGCCTGGATGCTGGAGGGAGGACGCATGTTGGAGAGAGGAAGGCCAGTAAAGGCAGCCACAGCCCCAGGTCTCACTCAACCTGAGAAGCACCACTTCTATCTGTTCTACATGCTGGGCTCCTGCGTACGATTTTATTTGGAGAAACGGGCTACTGCTAAGGGGGGAAAGGAAGAAGATGAAAAAAGAAAGGAAAGAAAAAACCTTTGAGGTAAAAAAGCACATGAACCCTGGCCTTTCTAACTGAGAAACCTGAATTTTTTATTCATGTCTGCCACAAACCAAGAGTACACCTTGGGCAGGCCATCTCAATTCTCACAGCCTGCAATTAGAAGCAACACTGACGTGGAGAAAAAGGCACCAAAAGCAAAAACAAGGAAGGGAAGGACAGAACATATCTGGTTTATAATTAAATTATTTTCTAAGCATAAGTAGGACATAAAAGACTAAAGGCAATGGAAAAACAAGTAGGAAAAGCAGGACTCTGCTTTAGAAATTGCTGATTTCTCATGAATTACAGCAGGTCCTCTAACAATGTCATTTTGTTCAACCTCATTTCCTTATAACATTGATGAGGAGGGAAAAAAAAAAAACTGATTTCTAGCCAGAGCCACTGTCTATGTGGAGTTTGCAATGTTCTCCACAGGTCTTTGTGGGTTTTCTCCAGGTTCTCTGATTTCCTTCCATATCCCAAGGCTATGCACATTAAGTGACCTGCTGGTACGTCTACATTGTCTCAGTCTGAGTGAGTGTGGGTGTGTGAATGTGCCCTGTGATGGGATCATGTCCTCTCCAGGGCTGATCCCCACATTGTACCCTGAGCGGAGCTGCCAGGATAGGCTCTGGCTACTCATAACCCTGAATTTGAATAAGCGGGTTAGGAAATGAATGGATACAAATTATTGTCAAATAAAAATTAAAAAGTATACAAATGCATGGCGAAAAATGATGCAGTATAAAAGTGCTCAATGTGCCATCATATCGGTTATTGTTTGTTTTTGAACTCCATGATGGTTCAAAGTGCTTCTTACAATTTTCACTTTTGCAAACATCTATTCCTCGATTTAACCCACCACCACAGTAACTACCATTACTCACATATTCAACAAAAGTTGCATAAATAATTATTAGTCTTTCTTAAATGTATTTAGAGCTCACATCTATGTCAATGTTTTTCTTTCTTTTTTTTTTTTTTTTTTTTTTTTTTTTGAGACAGGGTCTGGCTCTATCACTCACCCAAGCTGGAGTACAGTGGCATGATCCTGGCTCACTGCAGCATCAAACTCCTGAACACAAGCAATCTCCCCACTTCAGCCTCCCAAGTAGCTGGGACTACAGGTGCATGCCAGTACTCCCAGTTACTCTTTTTTTTTTTTTTTTTTTTTTTTTTTTGCCCAGGCTGGTCTTGAAAGTCCTGATCCCAAGTGATTCTCCCTCCTTGGCCTCCCAAAGCACTGAAAATATAGGCATGAGCCACTATGCCCAACCTACTTCAATGTTTAATATTAGAAGAGCTTGCAGTCTTTATTTAGAAGCTTGGTGATGTTTCTGCAACCAGAAATATCTCGTAGGAACTTAATTCTTATCATATCAATTAGCCTATGGTAAAATTGTTATCATTATATATCATTTTCCTTACAGCTTCCAAGAATGTATCAATGACATTAAGTGAGGGCTTATTGTATTTGTAAGTATGTACCTTCTTAAATAGATTGGCTCAAAGTTAGTCTGAAGGAGAACTGTCTTGTCCACTTCTCACTTTGACTACTGAAACTATAAACATTGGTACTTTTAGAATGCTACTGCCAAACATAATAGGTATGCAGTTACATTTCAATGAAAAAGAGGATCTCTCACAACCTATCCCCCTGGTTATGACCCACATCTGTAGGGACATTCTCCACCCTGGAAGTGAACAGAGAGGTTCATGCTAACCATGCAACATCTCCTTCATCCAGAGTTTAGGGTATAGCCAGTAGAATAAATGTTGAGGCAATTAATTAAACTGGCTGTTTGATGAGATGATAACATTTTATTTATTGGACTCTAAAATTTGATTGAATGTCTACTGTTTGCCTGACACTGTTCCATGCATTATCTCATTGTCTCATCCAATCCACACAGTACAATTATTAGCCCCATTCTCTGAGGAAGTAACTGAATCGTGGAATGAATGCAATGAATCTTAAAGATTACACTGTCCAGTGCCTTTATTTTATGGTGGACGAAAATAAGGCAAGGGGTTACTTAGTGTCAGAACCAGCACTAGACTATGGTTGTCCTCTGCGCCTGCTTGATCTTGGAGGTTTGGGGCTCTGGAGTTACAAAGTATTTACATACCTGCTTTGGCACTCACCAGCCATGTGTTCCTGGGCCCGTTATGTGATCTCTCTAAACCTTGGTTCCTCACCTTTATAATGAAGAAAAAGCGGTACTATGGTCTTGGACTTAGTGAGACGGAAAAGATAAGGGTGTGAAACACTTAGCATCTTGCCTGGCATAAAACTCTCGGTGAAAAAACAAGACTCTAGTATGACTCCTACCACTATTTATGCTACTGCTCATGCTTCCATTACACCAGCACCAGCATTAATGTCAATATTGTTACCACTGTCATCATTACTACATTAGGCTCTTCTTCCAAATAGATGCCTAAAGATGCTCTCTGCCTCACCATCATTGACTGCAATCACTCTCCCTCCTGAAATCAGCCTTTCCATCTCCCCGTATCAATCCAAACTTTGCACTGAGGCCCAAATCAAGACACGATTCTCTCAAGAAGCTGGCCCTCAACTGTTAGAGCCCACATCGGTCCCCTAATCTGCTTTCCATATTACTGGATGCTTGCATTGGTGTTTAAAACTGTGATGTCTTTTGGTTTTGTTTAATTTCTTCTTATTCCCCAGTGAGGTGGCTTGCTCTTCCAGGAAAGAAGCTGTCATTCACATTTCTTTTATTATCATTTACTTTTTCTAATACAGTGAGGAGCTCATAGTCAGCCCTCAAGAAATACTTGCTAGATTGAAAATAGAGTCTCTTCTCAACCTATAAACAAGATTCTTTTTACGTTGTTATCCAGTCTGGGTCTGGACTCACATACTATACTATCCTATAACAGTCACATATTAAAACAATGTGATGCTAAATTAAGGTACACTGGCATCAGATCCTCACAGATTTCACTTGAGAAGGTAGCATGTTGCAAAATAAGTTTCCCTATCAAAATGTGACCCAAGCACAGGTATAAATTCCTAAGGCCAGACTGACCATAACACTGACATACAGCTCATAAATTGCTGACCACAGTGGTCAGTCTATTACCTTTGCTAAGTTATTGAGTTTCTCAAATTTCATAATGTTCAAAGATTTTCTGTACATCCAAGGCCTACGCAATAAATAAATCGCATGCCCATTCTGTGGGAGGTAGAATTCTTACCTAACGTTCATTTCTTATATTTCCTATAAAACCCTCAAAATTACAAAGACTATAACTTTCATGTGCTACAATTTTAAACTTAAAAATTATAAGTGCTCATTCTTTATACTCTTTCAGAATGTGAATGTCTGTCTAGCTTTTGTGTATGCGTCATTCTCTAGTGTCTTTTTAAATTTCGTGATTTCACGTTCTCTTTGACTTTTGACTAACACTCCTACAACCAGTCTCTGCTCAGAGATAATCACTGTTATCAAGTTGGCATGTACTCCCCTATAGCTTCTTTATATAAATTCACAAATATATATTTTTACCTATAGAAAATATACTGTATTCTTTTGTGACTTTTTTGTTTAGCATAAACAGTGTTGTATTGCGTATGTCACTCTATAACTTGCTTTTTTATCCCCCAAGAAATGGTGCTGGGGATAAATTTCCTTGTCAGTAAAATAACACATGTAGTTCATTTTTTTTTACCCATGCAGATTTCCACAATTTGTTTAACCAGTTCTCCATCAATGAACATTTAGGCTGTTTCTCTTTCTTGCTTTTATAAATAATGTTGCAGTAATAGTCTCTGCTAGTGTTTCTCTATCATTCTTACCATTTTATTAGGAATTATTTTAATTAAGTATACATCCTAATTACATACAATTCCTTGGTAAACAATATGATATAGGATTTTTTTTTCTTTCTTCTTTAACTGGAATAAATTTAAACTATAGCTTTCATCTATGTTAATATTAAATTTAGAGCTCTATCCTCACACCAGAACAGGAGTTGGCAACCTTGGCCAATAGGCTAATCTCACTCATTGCCTGTTTTTGGAAATAAAGTTTTATTGGAACAGAGCCACACTCATTCTTTTCCATATTGTCTTTGACTACTCAGAGCTAAGTGGATGTGACAGAGACCATATGGCCCTCAAAGCCAGAAATATTTACTATCTGTCCCCTTTCCAAAATATTAATACTTTTCCAACCCCTATACTAGAACATGAAACATTCTTCCTCTGACATTTTTCTTTTGTTTGTACAAAGTGTAAGTTAAAGGGTCAGTATCTTTATATTTTAAGTGTAAAGCATGTAGTAGCGCTTGCTTCTAAAAACCAAACAAAAATTCCGCATCTGCAGAACAAAACAATATCTCTTTTGAATTCCACAACTGAAACTATGCAGTATAAAGCCATATCTGCTTTGGATCCTTCATAACTTTTGAAAATACTTAGTAATTTAATTAAATTCGAAATTTCCCTTTAAAATAGGAAGTTATCCCTCAGCCTGACTGCTGATTTAGGTCACCATTTTGAAAACATATATATACATTTTTTTAAAATGATGTACCTGCTATAGCCTAATAGTATTTCATAAAATTTGAGACATGGAACAAAATTACAGAATTAGGCAACGAGGGAGCTAAGTTAAGTGACTCGTGCCTCTAGGCTTCCCTGCACCTTGTGGCATCTGGGATGCTTGTGCCAGGTGCTACTAAGACCCTTCCCAGTCCTCACATTCTGTGGCTCCTATAATCCACACTTAAAAAGGGGTACTTATAGTAGGAACCTCGTTTATTTAAATTAACACTTAAAATTATGACAAATTCACTGACAAGCTCTATTATCAAATATTGCCACTGACTGTGACATCTACGTTAAAGTTGGAAAATGGTGCTAACAGATAACAAAAAAAGTCATAATTTAAGCTTACTCTATGTTCATGTACAATAAACTAATGTTTACAAAATTAATTACTAATAGATTCTACACTTATTTAAAATAATACAAGGAGACCCAAAACATGCATAGATGAATTTGCTCCTATTAGAATATTATAAATGTTCTGATTCTTTTAAACTTGGCTTGCCAGGTTGTGTTATGCTTGTAGGGAAAAGGAAGAATGCTTCCAGCCATTGCCCGACATAAACGTTTTTTCCAACATTTCTCATTATGAAACATTATGGAAGGTATAAAGAGGGTCCCAACAGTTATATAAAGCAATGAATTCCCATTTTGTTCTCCCCTACCAAGAGAAAGAATAGAGAAATGAGTCCACCAATTACGTTTGGTCAAAAATAATGGTAATAATATCACTTATCAATTATTTACTGATTGACAGTTGGCAGACTTTTTAAACTTTTTAGATGCGTTTAGTGACCAGATTGCTTAGTCTCTTAGAAGACCAGGCTGTGGGTCAGGCGCGGTGGCTCACGCCTGTAATTCTAGCACTTCAGGAGGTCGAGGTGTGTGGATCATGAGGTCAGGAGATCGAGACCATCCTGGCTAACACAGTGAAACCCCGTCTCTACTAAAAATACAAAAAAATTAGCCAGGCACCTGTAGTCCCAGCTACTCGGGAGGCTGAGGCAGGAGAATGGCATGAACCCGGGAGGCGGAGCTTGCGGTGAGCCCAGATTGCGCCACTGCACTCCAGCCTGGGCGACAGAGCGAGACTCCGTCTAAAAAAAAAAAAAAAAAAAAAAAAAAAAAAAAAAAAAAAAAAAAAAAACAGAAAAAAACAACAAAAAAAACCCACCAGGCTGTGATAACCCATAGCTTCCCCTTCCCCTGCCAATTACTCACCAAAAAATTAGCACGATAATTTGTTGGTAGTGCTGTAGTTGTGTGGAAAGAATATGGAAGAGGGGTGGAGAAATAAACGCTTTTCTCTATCAAAGTCTTAAGTCCAGGGTGGAAGCAGGACCTAGTTTGCCCAGGACAGCCAGCTTTACACCAGGTTGTCCTAGTGTTATGACGAATAGCCCCCACTTTCCCCTCAAAATGTCCCAGGCAGAACCACAAATGATGTGATCACTCTCTCTAGGCCCAGCATTTCTCCCTTCAGCTTTGCCTCCTCTAGTGCCTCCTCTTTATCTTTTCCTTGAGAGTCCTGATTAGGAAGGTTCTGAAGCAAGAAGCAGGGAAGCACTGGTTTGGAAAAATCAATAGAGCCGGAGACAAGTAGGCTCCAGAGATCCAGAGAGCAAGAGGAGATGAAGGAAGTGGTCAATGTGCCGAGTCAGGGGAGGAGGCCGAGGTCAATGTCAATGGCTCCCTGCCTTCTGGTCAGCCAGCTGGCTCACGGGGAGGGAGTTACATGCTTCCAAGTTTGGCTGTTGAGGTTTAAGTGTTAGGGGCAGAGTTTCCGTGGAAGGATCGTTGTCATAATCATAAGGACACAGGTCAGTATCATGAGGACAGGTTATAGGAAAAACTCAAAAGAATATCCTTGTTCAAAGGTCTAAAGTGAGACTGAAGACTCGCAAGTGCTATCATGAAAGCTGACATTTAAAAAAATGAGGAAAGCTCTCTGAATCCTTAGGACCCAACCACCAAGTAATGTCCAAGGAACAGTAGCTTTAATTAACAACTTTGAGACTTCCACTGCCTGTAAATTTGGAACAACTCCCCTCTTCAACCCCAGTTTGCCTCTAAAGGGTTTCCTCTATTTGCCAGCACAGATTATTTCAGAGTGAGTTTCCTCTAGAAGGACGCCTTCCCTAGGTGGAAAATGTCGGCTGCTTGGGGTTCCAGCTATCTCAGGGACTGGGGACCCAACTCTCAAGCCCACCTCTCAGATTGTTAGCTGAGTACTGGGCAGCTGAAGGACTGTGACATGATGTGACTTGTGCTCCCAAGAAACTACATAGACGCACTAAGTAATCACAGAATAACAATGTAGTCATGTGCCACATGACATTTTCAGTCAAAGGCAGAGCACATATATGTAAATGGTCCCCTAAGATTATAATGGGGTTGAAAAAAATTTCTATCACCTAGTGTCGGTGTAGCTATCATCATACCACGTTACTCACATGTTTATGGTGATGATGGTGTAAACCAAGCTTGTCCAACCCTTGGTCCACATAATATTTGATATATGCATAGTCTGTAATATTTGATAATGATAATAAATGACTAAGTTACTGGTTTAGGCATTTCTTATACTATATTTCTCTTAATTATTTTAGAGTGTACTCCATCTACTCACAAAAAAAGGTTAACTATAAAACAGCCTCAGGCAGGTCCTTCAGGAGGTATCCAAAAGAAGACACTGCTATCATAGGAGATGACAGCTCCAAGCATGTTATTACCCCTGAAGACCTTCCAGTGGGACAAGATGTGAAGGGGGAAGACGGTGATATTAGTGACCTTGATACTGTATAGTCCTAGGCTAATGTGAGGGTTTGTGTCTTAGTTTTTAGTAAAAGAGTTTTAACACTAAAAAAAAAACGTTTTACAATAGAAAAAAGCTTATGGAATGCAGGTAAAGAAAATATATTTTTATATATCTGTACAATGTATTTATGTTTTAAGCTGTTATTACAAAAGAGTCAAAAAGTTTTTAAAAATCAAAAGTTTATAAAGTAAAATAGTTATAGTAAACTAAAGTTATTATTGAAGAAAAATATTTTAAAAATAAATTTAGTGTAGCCTAAGTGAACAGTGTGTTTATGAAGTCTAGAGTAGTGTACAATAACGCCCTAGGCCTTCACATTCACTCACCACTCACTCACTGACTCACCCAGGGCAACTTCTAGTCCTGCAAGCTCCATTCACAGTAAGTGCCCTATACAGGGGTACCATTTCTCATCTTTTTTCTATATTTTTACTGGACCTTTTCTATGTTTAGATACACAAATACTTATCATTGTGTTACAACTGCCTACAATATTCAGTACAATAACATGATGTACAGTTTTGTAGGCTTTGAGAAATAGGTTACACTATATAGCCTACTGTGTAGCAGGCTGTATCACCTAGGTTTGTGTAAATGTACTCTATGATGTTCGCACAATGACAAAGTAGCCTAATGACACATTTCTTAAAATGTATCCTCGTGATTAAGCAGCACACACTGTACTAAAAATTATTATTATAGTTGTTGCATAGCTAATATCTGAGTGCTCTCTACATGTCAGGCTCTGTTCTAAATGCTTCACACTAACTATTAATAGTTCATTTAATCTTAACACACCCCTAATAATGACGGCATAACTCCCATTTTACAGATTAGAAAACTGCGGTTAACTAATTTGCCTTAAGTCACATGTTAATAGGTGCTATAACCAGGATTCAAATCAGTGTAACGAGACTCCAGACCCTACCCACTCAACCACTTTACCACAATATCTTTCTTATATCAAACTCTTCTGAAATTCCAGGGTAAGTATGGTCTTAGAACCAGTTTTGATGCTCAACTTTAAAAGACTAGAATATCAAACTGCCTTAACCCAAAATAAGTCCAGGAAATCACACATACTATTCTTGAATTTCTCCCTTGAAAATTAAAATTAAAACGTAAAGGACAATGCTTTGTACTTTCCCCTATTCCTATGAATCACATAACAATCTTAAATCATTCAACTGTTGCAAAGCTTACACTGTGAAAATCTTACTTGGATTTCTTCTAAACCAAAATAACCTTCCAAAATATTCAGGGAAGATAACTCATGATGGTGTTATAGTCCTTTCTGAATGCTTCATTTAGACACCTACCAGAGATCCCTGCATGGACACAGAAAAAAAAATCTTAAACTGTCTCTATTTGATCGTGCTTGCCTAGGGCATTAAGTCCAATCCACCATGTCTCACCTCAGTAACTCAACACAGACTAGAAAATTCTTACAGTCAGCTTTCCCAAGGGATTTGTTAAGTTTCACATGCATTTAGTTGTGCAGTTGGCCTGCTTAAATTGATAAACTTGTAGCTAAATTCTTTCTGCAGCAATGGGCTGTTGGGCTTTTTTTTTTTTTTTTTTTTTTAATCAACAAGAGAGTAAATACTGCAAAAGAAGCTGTTACTGTGTGTTAGTGTTACCCATTAGTTTTTAGCATAATTGAGCTTACATTCCAATTTCTCAGTAACTGATAAGTATTCATTTTTTGGATGCAGTTAAAGGGTGAAAGGGATTAAAAAGGGCTAACACTGAAATATAATTATAGCAGAAAGGTGAGGAAATGTTTGTCTTCAATTCTGCAAAAAATAAAAGAAACAAAAATTATGAATGAAATCATCATTTGTATTAAAACTCTCAAGTTGCTATGATGCATGCCTAGACAGGGAGACTCTCAATGATCTGCCCCATGGAGATGCTCTAGCCTAACCCACGCAATAATATGCAGAGAGCGTGAATGACTTCCCCAAGGTCACAAACCCCAACAACAACAAAGTTGGGATTAGATCACTGGTCTCCTAACTCTGCAATTAGAGCTCTTTCAAACATACCATCCTACCTGTAGAACATCTGCATCTGAAATCCTGTTTCATCCTAAACCTGAACATCTATTAAATCAACACATTACAGTCATTCAAATCATTATTCATTCCCAATTTGTTACCATCAATACTACAGTTATCAGAATTTGTGGAAGCCACCTATTTCTTTCAGTCTCCAGGTATCAGTAAGTCCTATCATTTACTTTTATATCCTATGTTTCACAACTCAAAAGCCTATCAGAAATCTCTGGCTTCAGACTTCCACCTTCTCTAATTCTGTAGGGCACAGGGCCACTTCGTTGTCTGAAAAAAAGCAGGCTCCTTGATTTGACTCCATCTCTAACATATTGTATTTGTTTATTTGCAACTTGACAGGATCCTACAAACAACCATAAGAATTCCCTTCCCCAAATAATTTTTGATTCCTGTTCTCAAAAGCCATCAATGGCTCCCAACTGCCTCTTGAATCAAATGAAAACTCCTATCCAAATCTCTACACCTAAGTGTCTTCATGGCCATCCAATACATTTATTCAGCAAGTATTTGTTGAGTAATCATTGTGTGCCTAGTTACATGCTAGGCTCTGTGGGAAATTATGAGATATATGACATAGTCCCTGCTCTTATGGATCTTAACTATCAATGTGAAGAAACAAAACATGCACACAAACATTTTTATAGCAAAACAAGGCTAGATAAGTCTAAGTACCCAGAGAAGTGAGTGAAACACACAAGTGAAATATTACTGGAAGACAATGTGTTTATGTGCAAGGTTTCATGAGTTATACATGACATGAGCTGAGACTTGCTCCAGAAATGTACAAAACTGTACATTCTCCAGGGTCAGAATTAGCATCCTCTAAATTCAGAGACTGGGTCAGAATTAGCATCCTCTACATTCAGAGACTGCTGTGACCACTCTGCCTGGAGTAGAGCCTTCCTGTGATTAGTTGTCAGAAATGAGGGCAGGAAGGAGGTGAGGCAAGGGAACAGTGATTCTTTAGACACAGGCTGAGGAATCTGGAGTTCGTCCTCACACAAAAGGGAGGAAAAGAGATTACTAAATGAGAATGGAACAAGAAGAAAATGATTATTTATGTAGCAGCAATATTCGGGCTAGAGTTCTAGGTAGGGACTTACTATACCAACACCATCATTAGGAGATAAGGTCACTATCACGAGTGTGCGCAGATGGAAGAAGAAAAGAAAGAACAGGCTGAAGAGGTATCCTGAAGGAACACTGCTAACCATAACTGCAAAGTACATGCCAAGATAATAAAAGAATGAAGAGACTGTTGATAAAAAATAATGGATAATGAAGCCAGGAAAGGAGAGAGTGGTGAGTGTGAGGTGACGGCAGGGCACGTAAGCTCCGTAGGAAAATTGGAGACTCAGATCACCTAAATTTCAGGTGAAAAAGAAGGACGTGCTCTAGATTCATAAGATACTAGCAAAAAAGTGATGGCAAGAGATGTGTCCCCCAAAGCCCATGTCTTTTTCCTCAGAGGCACCCAACTACATTACCTTTCCCGGGCTCTTGAATGGAGGTGGGGACACAAAACAGAGTTCTGGTCAGTAGAACATGGGTAGCCAAGCCCCACATATACCTCCCACGGATTATCCTCCATTTTCTGTCCATTTCACCAGCTGGATGAAGGAGGTTCCTAGAACCTACAGGAAGACTCCTAGAACCTAGAATGTAGCTATTACAAACCTGCATCCCTAGATAACTGCGTAGAATAGAGAAACATACACACAAAGATTCCCATCGGATCTGATGTAAAAAAGTAACCTTTTATTTTAAGTCACAGACACTTGGCACTGATTGTTACAGCAGTTAGCCTACTCTAGTATAGCTGCTTTTCCAAAAGAAATGTATGTCCTAAAAATACTGAGCTTTTCCAGCAAACCTTATTGTCCTCTACAACAGTCTGCTCCCTCTATATTTTCATTTCATTCTTACTTCCTAGAATGATTTTCCCCACATTAATCCTTGTCCTTCCTGGCCTTAATATTTTTGCATAAGTTTTACATCCTGTATTAAAACAGACTTACCCCAGCTGACAAGAGTCACTGCAATAATTTTCCCAACTCCACAGCACTTGTGCAAATATCTCTATCCATCTGTAACTGGTTATGACTATGTTTTTATGTTTATTTTATCTGTTATCATGTATCTCCATTTATATTTGTTCCATTAGATTATAAACTCAATATGAACAAAGATTGTGTTTCCTATTTCCTTTGTAATTTCCTACATGCCTCATATATTGCCCTACACTGTCAGTGCTTCATAAACCCAACTAATTGAAGTTCAAACTTCTACTCATATACTTGCACCAGATGCATAACAACTCACAAAATCTGTGTCTATAACATAAATACACGCAGAGTCCTACAGTGGCACCCTGGTTTATCCAGCACATCAGGGAGTGAGCTGACACCCAGAGTTAATCTTGGCCATCAAATATAATGCAGTATGGAGAAACACGGTGGGTAAACAACCTGCCACACTTAGTCGGATGAGCCTGAAATACTCTCTAGTAAATCACGTTTTGGCAATAGTCATTAAAATAGGTCTCTACTAGACTTGGTAGCAAGTAAGTTCAAACTGATCAAAATTAGTTTACACTTGTGCGACCTGAGCAACAACTGGTAAAAAAAAAATTAAAAAAAATTAAAAAAAAAAATTTTTATTTAAGAGGCTGTTGACACTCTCCAGGCACCATTAAATCCTGTTGCCAGCAACTCCTTCTTTGAAATTCAACTCCATATGGCATGGTGCCACCATTCTCTATTCCCCTAGCAGAGTGAAGGGTTCTCTCTTTTGTGTACTAGGTCATTTTGCATAAATGTCAATTGTAGCATCATCATACTATGTGGCAACTGTGAGCCTTTCTGTCCACTTCATCACAACCCACCACAAATACCTTGGAGACAAGGACCGAATCTTTTTCCTTCTCATATCTCCAGAGTCTATGCAACACTTGTAGCATCCTAAGTTACAATATTCAGGATATTTTTTATTACAAGCAACAGAAACTCAAGCTAAACAATCTTAAGGGGGAAAAAAAAAACCTGTAAGAGTAAGTATAACGGGGTCTCAGAAAATACATGACTAACAGATTTTCCCCCAGGCTATATGTAATTTTTGGAGCATCTTTACCAGAGGTAAGAAGCTTATGTTGAAATTATTTTCCTCCAAAAATCAAAGGAAATAATTAGAAAAATATGCATGTAATTACTAAAAATAAAAACACTTCAGTGGGGAAATACAGACTGGGTAATCATTTAGAAAATGCAACTGTGTTAGACAACGAATATAACTTTTTTTTTTTTCATTTTCGAGACGGAGTCTCACTCTGTCACCCAGGCTGAAGTGCAGTGGTGCGATCTCGGCTCACTGCAAGCTCTGCCTCCCAGGTTCACGCCATTCTCCCGCCTCAGCCTCCCGAGTAGCTGGGACTACAGGCGCCCGCCACCACACCTGGCTAATTTTTTGCATTTTTAGTAGAGATGGGGTTTCACCATGTTAGCCAGGATGGTCTCAATCTCCCAACCTCGTGATCCGCCCACCTCAGCCTCCCAAAGTGCTGGGATTACAGGCGTGAGTCACCGTGCCTGGCCGGAATATAACATTTATAGTAATATCCATCTAATTCCTCACAGTACTCCTATTGTAAATCAAGATATAGAAAAGAAGTTCAACTGACTTTTTTTTTTTTACCACAATCAACATCTGAATTAAAGAAGCAAAAACTGCTGTTTAAAAAGCTAAATTACTGTTTAAAAGCAAATTTTGAGTACCCACTATGTTTCCCACACTGTACTGAGCACGAGGAATAGAAACATGAATAGGATGTGGTCCAGCCCTGACGAAGCACACAGTGTGATGATGGGAAGAGGCAGGGCCATCACAACCCTCAGCACAACGTGAAGGGGCTGTGAGGAGGCCTCCAGAGCAAGGGTGAGCAAGGGGAGGAGGCCAATAAAGAATGCTACTGCCTGGGGAGGGGCAAGGCAGGGGCCTGGGCTTCATAGAGGAGCCAGCACTACTGTTCTTCACCGAGAAAGGAGACAGGAAGAAGAGCATTAGCCAAAGTAGAGAAGGATTAAACAACAACAATAACAAAGTGTTTTGGCAACAGCAACTATTTCCCTATGGGTGAGAGGAGACTACAGGGGAAGGAAAAGCAGGACAGGAAATGGAAAATTAGGTTGCAGGTGGATTGTGAAGGTCTCCTATAGGAAGCCGGGGTAACTGGAGCTTCATTCTGTACACAAGGGGGAGCCAGTGAAAGTTTGTTGAATTGTTTTAATTGAGGTGAAATTCACACAATGCAATATTAATCATTTTAAAGTGAACAATTCAGTGGCATTTACTGAAGGAGATGTGAAACCACTACCTCTATCTAATTCCAAAATATTTTCATCACCCCAAAAGAAAACCTTATACCCCTTAGGCACTCGCTCCCATTTCCTGCTTCTCCCATCACCTGGCAACCACCAATCTGTGTTCAGTCTCTATGGATTTACCTATTCTGAATATTTCATATAAATGAAATCATAGCATATGTGACCTTTTGTGTCTGGCTTCTTTCACTTAGCATTGTTTTGAGGTTCATCCACACTGGTACATGTATCAGTACTTCATACCTTTTTATTGCTGAGTAATATTCCAGTGTACATTTATAACACAATTATCTGATCATCTGTTGATGGCCATTTGGGCTGTTTTTGTCTTGTGGCTATTGTAAACAGTGCTGCTATGAACATGCATGAGCATGTACTTGTTTGAGTACCATTTTCAAATCTTTCAGATATATACCAAGGAGTAGAATTGCTGGGTAAGAAGATAATTCTATGTTTAACTTTTTGACAAACCACAGAACTGTTTTCCATAGTGGCTGAACTACTTTACATTTTGAATTAGTTTGCTTTCATGCTGCTGATAAAGACATAACCGAGTCTGGGGAATTTACAAAGGAAAGAGATTAATGGAGAACTCACAGTTCCATGTGGCCAGGGAAGCCTCACAATCATGATGGAAGGCAAGGAGGAGCAAGTCACATCTTACATGGATGGCAGCAGGAAAAGAGAGAACTTGTGCAGAGAAACTCCCATTTTTAAAACCATCAGATCTCCTGAGACCCATTCACTATCTGGAGAACAGCATAGGAAAGACCCACCCCCATTATTCAATCACCTCTAACAATACGTGGGAATTGTGGGACTGGCAACATGAGATTTGGGTGAGGGACAAAGGGCGAAACCATATCATTTCACCCCTGGCCCCTCCCAAATCTCATATCTTCACATTTCAAAACCAATCACGCCTTCCCAATAGTCCCCCAAAGTCTCAACTCATTTCAGCATTAACTCAAAAGTCCACAGACCAAAGTCTCATCTGAGACAAGGCAAGCCCCTTCCGCCTATAAGCCTGTAAAATCAAAAGCAAGTTAGTTACTGCCTCAAAACAATGGAGGTACAGGTACTAGGTAAATACAGCCATTCCAAATGGGAGAAATTGGCCAAAACAAAGGGGCTACAGCCCCCATGCATGTCCGAAATCCAGCAGGGCAGTCAAATCAAACAGCTCCAAAATGATCTCCTTTGACTCCATGTCTCACATTCAGGTCATGCTGGTGCATGAGCTGGGTTCCCATGGTCTTGGGCAACTCCACCCCTGTGGCTTTGCAAAGTACAGCCTCCCTCCCAGCTGCTTTCATGGGCTGGCATTGAGTGTCTGTGGCTTTTCCAGGCACACGGTGCAAGCTGTCAGTGGATCTACCATTCTGGGGTCTGGAGGATGGTAGCCCTCTCCTCACTGCTCCACTAGGCAGTACCCTAGTAGTAACTCAGTGTGGGGGCTCTGACCCCACATTTCCCATACCCACTGCCCTAGTAGAGGTTCTCCATGAGAACCCTGCCCCCACAGCAAACTTCTGTCTGGACTTCAAGGCATTTCCATACATCCTCTGAAATCTAGATGGAGATTCCCAAACCTCAACTCTTGACTTCTGTGGACTGGCAGGCTCAACACCACATGGAAGCTGCCAAGGCTTGAGGCTTGCACCCTCTGATGCCACAGCCTGAGCTCTACATTGGCCCCTTTCAGCCATGGTGGGAGTGGTTGGGATGCAGGGCACCATGTCCCTAGGCTGCACATAGCACAGGGACCCTGGGCCCAGCTCACAAAACCAGTTTTTCCTCCTAGGCCTCTGGGCCTATGATGGGATGGGCTGCTGTGAAACCTTCTGACGTGCCCTGGATACATTTTCCCCATTGTCTTGGGGATTAACATTTTGTTCCTCATTACTTATGCAAATTTCTGCAGCCGGCTTGAATTTCTCCTCAGAAAATGGGATTTTCTTTTCTATTGCATTATCCAGCTGCAAATTTTCTGAACTTGTATACTCTGCTTTCCTTATAAAACTGAATGCCTTTAAAAGCACCTAAGTCACCTCTTGAATACTTTCTGCTTAGAAATTTCTTCTGCTAGATACCCTAAATCATCTCCTTCAAGTTCAAATTACAAACCTCCTTCAAGTTCAAATTACAAACCTCTAAATCATCTCCTTCAAGTTCAAATTACAAACCTCTAGAGCAGGGGCAAAATGCCACCAGTCTCTTTGCTAAAACATAACAAGAGTGAGCTTTGCTCCAGTTCCCAATAAGTTCTTCATCTCCATTTGAGACCACCTCAGCCTGGACCTTATTGTACATATTGCTATCAGGCTTTTGGTCAAAGCCATTTAACAAGTCTCTAAGAAGTTCCAAACTTTCCCACATTTTCCTGTCTTCTTCTGAGCCCTCCAAATTGTTCTGCCTGTTACCCAGCTCCAAAGTCACTTCTACATTTTCAGGTATCTTTTCACCAACACCCCACTCTACTGATCCCAATTTACTGTATTAGTCCATTTTCACACTGCTGATAAAGATATACCCAAGACTGGACAATTTACAAAGGAAAGAGGTTTAACGGAGAACTCACAGTTCCACATGGCTGGAGAAGCCTCACAATCATGATAGAAGGCAAGGAGGAGCAAGTCACATCTTACACGGATGGCAGCAGGAAAAGAGAGAGCTTGTGCAGAGAAACTCCGACTTTTAAAACCATCAGATCTTGTGAGACTCATTTGCTATCATAAGAACAGCATGGCAAAGACCTGCCCCCATGATTCAATCATCTCCCACAATACGTGGGAATTGTGGGACTTACAAGATGATATTTGGGTGGGGACACAGAACCAAACCATATCACATTTCTACCAGTGAAAGTTTTTAAAGAGGCCATCCCATGGAACAAACAAGGCAGTTAAGAACCTGTTCTGGTTATCTGGAAGAAAGATGAGAGGGCCTCAGCCAGGACCACCATGGTGGGAATCAAAGAAGTAGGCACAATGAGGGGCAAATAGGAGACAGAAATACCATGTAAGGAAGAGCCAAACATGATTCCCAGTCTTCTGGCTTAAATAACTGGATGGATGGTTCGACCATTCACTAGGTTACAGAACAAGAAGGATAAGTCTCCACTGAGGGGAGGGAGTTGGATGGGCTGATTTGGAACAGCTGAATTATCCACCAAAGATGTCCAACGGGTCATCAAGAATTCTGGTCAAGGGATGAGGGTTTGAGCCCATATTCCTTTTTCTGTGCTGAGCTGCCCAGCTTCAGTTTCCTGCTAAAACAGTCCTCTTTCTTTCCTGTCTTCTTTATAATATTTCCCAAGAGCCACTTGTTTCCTTAGTGAAATAACAATTGCTCCAAAGAGAGAATCTTGATTCAAGGAACTCAAAGTGCTTAAATATTTAAAATAGAAATAATAGAATGGGCTGGGTGCAGTGGCTCATGCCTGTAATCCCAGCACTTTGGAAAGCCAAGGCGGGTGGATCACCTGAGGTCAGGAGTTCAAGACCAGCCTGACCAACATGGCAAAACCCCGTCTCTACTAAAAATACAAAAATTAGCTGGGTATGGTGGCACATGCCAATAATCCCAGCTACTTGGGAGGCCAAGGCAGGAGAATTGCTTGAACCCGGCAGGTGGAGGTTACAGTGAGCTGAGATTATGCCCCTGCACTCCAGCCTACGCACAGGATCAAGACTCTGTCTCAAAAAAAAAAAAACCAAAGAAAAATACCATTGGAGCGCCTATCCAATGTTTTTTTTAATTTAAGGTCCCAGTAGCAAGCAGTCATCTTGCAACCTGCATCAAAGATTAACTTCTCTTTATATAAAATCATTTTTATTCATTTAAATTAACATCTATCATGAAAAAAATATTTTGGGCTCTAATCTAAAATTTACAAAAGTTCAGTATGTTATTTTCATTTTGATATATTATTTTTGTCTTTTGCTGAAATGACAGAAGTATGAGTAGTATTCACTTGTCATAATTTTTGTTAACAGGTTATTAATTTAATATACAGGAAGTCAGTTGGCAAGTAGTCACTGTAGCAGAACAGTGAAGTACCACAGAATGCCCAAACCATTTACATTTTGTTCTCGATAGTGTACATTAAGCACACTTGCACATTTAAAGTATTCATGGAATTTATAATATAGTATTTCAAACAAAGTAACAAATAACTTCCCATCCCACTCCATCATCTATACCCCCTTCCTCCAACTCCCCCAGAAAACAACAGCCGCTCTATCACCTTTTAACCTACAAAACTCAAAGGATGATATCTCTGCATATTTACTGGTTCCCTTTCCCTGGGGCAGAAGGTAATTAATTTGACTTAAAAATCCTCCTCTTCAAATTCCTTCTGGGCTAGATAAGCTAAGATCCTGTTTATGTAAACAAAAGTGCTAAATTAAACAGAGCATGTGAGAGTGCCAAAAAGACCTGGAAAGATTTTCATACTACCATTTTATTGATCAAAATTTGACTATATCTACACAACCATGAAGATATATCTGTCTTTAACAGCATCTTACTTTTTTCCATTTTCTGAACTAACTTCACCTTCATTCAAAATTAAAATCAATTTCCATAAAAATTCATTGGAAAGAATGCTTAATTTACTGTGGGAAATAAAAGCCATAATCTGTCAGCAAAGCCCAGGACTTCTGCCTGACAAATGGAAAACAACCCTTAGTTATTTGAATATAAAAATACAAAATGGTTAACATTAATAAATGAATCTTTTATCATATATGAACTGTCATCAAAGTCAGTGGCCATTTCTAGGTCTAAAATCTTCTTTTCACTTTGTGCATTTGCTTATAATTTTCTCCTCAATTTCTTACCACCTTAGATCTCCCGTCCCTACACAAAGGGAGGGAATTTGATTGTATTTGATTATATTTCCCTCTCGAATTTCTCCTCTTTGGATTTCCTGCCCCTGCTTTACTGCCTCCTTGAAAGTTTATTTCATATTTCCTTCCTGGAGTCTCTTGTTCTTCCTACTCTCAAACCTCTAAAACTGGTCAGTCCCAAACCTACAGATTTATCCCTGTCCTCACACAGCTCCCGTTCTTGCTTTAAGGGCCCATGGACATTTTTACTTTCACGGCAACATCAATCAAATGCAGCATAGTCTCAAGAGACCATCATTTTCTCTTTTTTTTTTTTTTTTTTTTTTGAGACGAAGTTTCACTCTTGTTGCCCAGGTGGAGGGTGCAATCTAGGCTCACTGCAACCTCCACTGCCAGGGTTCAAGAAATTCTCCTGCCTCAGCCTCCCAAGTAGCTGGGATTACAGGTGTCTGCGACCACACCTGGCTAATTTTTTGTATTTTTAATAGAGACAGGGTTTCACCATGTTGGCCAGGCTGGTCTTGAACTTCTGACCTCAGGTGATCCACCCACCTTGGCCTCCTAAAGTGCTGGGATTACAAGCGTGAGCCACTGCGCCCTGCCAAGAAACCATCATTTTGCTTGCCAAACCAGCTCCATATCACTGTCTTCGTATTTTGATTATTCATATTTTACCATTCTTCTTGTTATGTAAAACTTTGGAGTCATCTTTGACTCAATTCTCTCCATTCTAAATTTAATCATGAGTTTATGTATGTTTCATATAACGTTTTCAATAAGGGTAATATTTAGTATCTTCACATGAAGATATAAGCTAGCTTGTGCCTTTTTACCTCAGAAAATATGGTTACTATACTCCCTGATTACCTACTTTTTCCTACACTTCCAAAACATCAATAACTACAGCAACTTACCTGTCAGACAGCCTTATGCCAGGCCCTAGGACAAGTGTGGTTTCTAGGCCAGGGACAAGCAGAGAATCAGCCTTGGTTGTTCATGCCCCACTACCTCAGGTCTACACACTCCCTGTTCCTGGGTACTAGGCAGTACCTACCCCAAACATCTGGAAATTAAATACCTATGAAATTTCTACCATAACCAGAACACATCAGAACAGAAGTAGGCAAAGTCATCTTAAGAAAACAGAATGGCTTCCAAACCATCAAAATGTACTACCTGATGACCTAAAGAAAGAATATGGTAGAAAACATATTCATTAACCACAGGTACTACCTAGAAAATGAGAGCAACAGACACAAATGTGGGCTGTGCCCCTCCATACCATTCTCCATGGAGGAGCAGCTTTGGTTAACAGACTTTTAGGAGTCCAGTTTACTGACCAGTCCATGTGCAGATGGCAGCATCAGCCATCACAGTTTGATTCCTCCAACTCCCCCATTCTGACTCCATGCTCACCGGGCCCCTTCTAAGTATAATCTGGCTCTTTATTTTGAAAAAGAATGTTTGAGTCTTGCTAAGACAAGCATTCCATCTGTGTGATTGTATTTCTAATGGTAAGCGAATAATTTGGCATTCTGGTTTTATTAGTCTCATGAATGTAGTTAATGTGAGTTCACCCGAGAGAGACGGATCTGCCCTCTGAGTGCTGACAACATCAGACTTCTGAGTTGGCAAAGCTGAGTGACAGACCCTGCACCAGACACAGTCAAATTACCAAGGCAACGAATGCCTTACTGTGAGGCCCAAAGGGAGGTGCAATCGTATTATTTTAACCAACCCTGAATGATATTTTCAAATGTTGGATGTATGGGACAGCATTTATAATCCAAATTGCTTTAAACTAATCATGGGTTATGATCTAAATTATGCAAATTAAGAGATGGACAGTAAAATAACTGTCATTGATATTCTTTGTTATCTAGTCATTAAATGAATTACATGTGTTATTTGTATTGCTTTGGAGAGCCAGGGGGAAGAATTCTACCTACATTTGATCTCCACTGCCATTACAAGGCATAAATGAGAGATCCAGGACACCACTACCTTGTACAGCTTCAATGACAGAGGCCACTAGTGTTACTGGGCAAACTATGGCCGATGGACAGAAAGCTAAAGACATCAATGCTGCGTTTTACCAAAGGGCCAGGTATCCCTTGAGAATCTTCATTCTCCAGAGCGAAGACCTCTAAAGTAGTCTTAGGGGACATTACCCTTCATGTCCAGATTACATTTTACATGGGATTTGATTTTGCTGAAATTATAGCCCCAATACCTAGAAAGGCTTTCTGGGGAAGCATCAAGAACATAAAGCAGGAGTTTGAGACTAGCCTGGGCAACATAGTGAGACCCCGTGTCTACAAAAAAAATTTAAAAATTGATCAGGCATGGTAACACATGCCTGTGGTCCCAGCTACTTGGGAGGCTGAAGCAGGAGGGTCACTTGAGCCCAGGGCTGTATATAACTATCCTGTATCTATCTCATTGATCCTGATAAGCCTCCAGGAGTAAACTTCACCAAGAACAAACTTTGACAAATGGATTAATCCTCCAATCGGTGGCTTTTTTTGTTTGTTTTTCTTTTTCTTTTTGTTTTGAGATGGCATCTCACTCTGTTACCCAAGCTGGAGTGCAGTGGCATGATCATAGCTCACTGCAGCCTTAACCTCCTGGGATCAAGTGATCCTCCCACTTCAGCCTCCCAAGTAACTAGGACTACCAGCATGCACTACCATGCCTGACTATTTTTTAAATATTTTTGTAGACACGGGATCTCATCTGTTGCCCAGGTTAGTCTCAAACTCCTGAACTCAAGCAATGCTCCTGCCTTAGCCTCCCAAAGTGCTTGGATTATAGGTGTGAACTACCATACCTGCCTGACTTTTTAAAATCTGTACGTACTCCTAGTTTTCAAGTTTTTGATTGGTCATTTCTCTTCCAGTTATTCCTCTGCCTACTGGGTTTGCCCACTGGTAGCCTTCCATTATTACTAAAATATTCAAAAAAATGGGCAGTGAGGGAAGGAGGAATAATGGTAGCATCTAGATGAATCAACTTTAAGTATAGGGTTATGTATAGTCACATCAACCTATCTGGAAACTTTAAAGCAACAAAAAGAATTGTTTGTGACACTTATCTTTTCACTTTTATAATAATTAGACTGCTTCCTGTTGTGCTGTATGATTTTAAAACAACCATAGCAACTCAATGATAGTCATTTAAAATGTAATGAATTGAAGGCTAATCACATCCATTCAATCATTCAATAAGTACTTGCTTATCAAATACATTGCATTTTTTCATATTCTGGATTAGTCTGCAAATATATGCGTTTCTGCCATTTTATGTTTTCATGGAAGATCTCGGTCTCAAAGCATCCAAAATAGGACTCATGATCTTCTGGCACACATTTGCTCCTTTTCCTACATTCCCTGTTTCAGGGAATAGAAACACAGTGTACTGAGTCAGAACCCAACCTTGGCTTATCGTGACTCCTTCCTTTACCCTCACCCCTCATATCTATTCACTAATTAGTTTGTGTGGATTTGCCTCCTATAATTTATCAAGTCCATCCCTATTCACACTGCTTTCAACAGGGGTACCAAGTCTTGCCTGGAACACTGCAAGAGCTTCACACTGGTATCTCCTTCTGTGAATCTCACCTCCTTCCTCTCTCCTCCACATCACTGCCAGAGTCATCTTTCTGAAATTCAAATCTAACTAGCTCACTTCCAAGCTGATCCTCTGCATTTCTTTCAGCTTAATTCAATTCACAGGTATTGTGATAGGAAGTAGAAAATAATGGTCAAAATTCATTGCATAGAATACAAAGTTTTAATAACTTCTCAAAATAGAGCTTCTCAACCTCATTTCCTGTATATGACTACATCTGTCCAGCCACAACAGCCTGTATAGATTTCCCTATGGTATTTCTGCCTCTGTGCCTGGAATGTCGTCCACTTTATCTACCTGCTTAGTTCTTCCTCATTCTTCAGGACTTAAAGGGTTCCTTGCTCTTGACATTCACTCCTGAGCCTCCACAATGCAACTGGTAGCCCAGTTCTATGCCACCAGAATATCCTCTACCTACCTCTTCCACAGCATTCATCACACTAGTTGCAACTGTTGCTTTGCACATATTTCTGCCTCCACTCCTGCCCCTCCCCGCATGCAGACTGGGAGATCCTAGATGGCAGATACCATGTCTAGGTCATCTGTGATCTCCACCACCCTGCTTAGTGGCTGTGCTATAGTGGTACTCAATAAATATGTGCTGAGTGACTAGATGATAGGGAAGATTCTATAGGAGTTGTGCCATGGGTTACATAATTGGAGATATAGAATAAATAAATTTAGAGAAAAATACAAATTGGAAGGTGTTCTTGAGGGGTACAAATTAAGTATTGGAGAGATGAAGTAAGCCCTAGAGAAGTTTTGGAGAACATTAGTCAAGTGACATCAGTGTATGACTGTGAGGACAAAAGGACATGTGTCCAGTCTACTTAGTTGCCACTGTGGCTAGTGAGACTCAAAGATGACATACCCCATTGGCATTATAAAACCAGATTCAACCTCCAGGGTCCTCATAAAAAAAGGTATCATATAAATACAAGATTTTCTCTTTTCTCTTATACAACAACAGACAGACCAGTTGAAAGCTTGAATCCTAAACATGTTTCTGGATTAATCAGTTTCTTATTCATTATTATATTTTAATGAATCATTTTTATTCTTTTAAATTTTCATCTTAATGGAGAAAAAGTTTTCATTTTAATGTATAGGATGTGTCTGTTTCTAAACTTCTATCATATGCCAAAGGAATTACTTTTTATAATTTAGTTTAGTTTTACTGAGAATATAAAATTAAAGAAAATTGTCCTTTTCCTTTGACATAGGTTTGCTGTGGACACACAGAAAAGGCAGTCTTAGAGGGCAAAAATAATCATTTTTTCAGTGACATGATGACCAGATCAACTATGCCAACTGCTCAACTAGGAAGGCTTCAATCTGTTGTTCCCAAAGTATCCTAAATGCCATGAACAACTATAAAATTCCTAAATTATTTACAATGTATCCACAAAAACTGCAAGCACATACTTATGAAGAAATTAATTACCAGAAAAATGTGTTTAAAAAGGTAAAGTCAAAAAGGCAACAACTATTGAAGAACAAATGGCTTGAATCCATAGTTCAAGTGGAACCCATATTCAGAGGTATAACAAAGTTATTTGCTTTGCCTTCTGTGTCTATAAACTTCCCTCATTTTGTTCTAATATTAAAGCAGCTACATGCTCGCCCCAAAGAAAGAGCCATTAGTAGGCATGCACCCAAGATATGCAGCACAAGTGAGAGGTCTGTGGTGTCCCATCATTTTTTTATCGTTTCTCATGGCTCAATTTCCGGAAAGCATATATAAAAAGTAGACAGAAGTTGCCTTTTGCCAGCCTCTGTCAACTGAGACTCCAAGGTCTAGTTAAGCAAGAAAACGCCCTTCTCACAAACTCCTCTTTCCCACTCACAAGGCACTCTTTGAAGGGCCATGGGATAGAGAGGAGGCACTCCCTGCCCTTGCCTGTGTTCAGCCCACATGATCCAGCCATTTGTTTTCTCTGTTTTTCTTTTTCTTAATGTTCTTTCCATGGAGGCAGAAATCCTTTGATTCATTAATACTCTTCTTAGTGTAAACAACTTTACCATCTATTACATAATGATTAATACCTCAAGTCACAATTTAATGGAGAATTGCCATACTCAGACATTATGATTCTTAAATATATAGGCAACAAATCACCAAATCAATGTTTTCTTAAATCTTATTTGAATATTTTCCATATTGGCATTTTGATATATTTTACTGAAATTGTTTTTATTAAAAAGTTTTCTAGAACTTCCATTTTCTCCTACTGATGTAGAATCAGGAGTGGATATTAATTAACAATAATTAACTTTATAAGGATACCAATAGTTAAAAAGGAAATAAAAGAAGCATGCTTCTTTCATATGTTGAAACATGACAGAATGTTTAGTTGTTATTTTAATTAGTATGTACTTTATCCAAGTGTAACAAATTTCATGAAAATGCTCCAAATTAAGTCATGATAATAGCTAAGAAGAGCAAAAAGAAATTTAGAGTATTTTTTACATACAGTAATTTAATGTAATGTACTTACATTAAATTCATAAAATTCATTGTAAATTCATAAAATTATACTGTCTAAAATAAAAGTAAAGATTTGGTCTTTAAAATTTACAATTTTAATTTTGTAATTTTTACAAACTATAGAATTGTATGCTGTCCAATTGTTGTTACTGTCATCCATTATTATCATTTGTTTTATAAAGACCACAGCACATTTCCTGTTTCAAGAAAATTCTATATTACTAATGTTCAAAATCCAATTCCAATGTTGGTATGTTTCTAATCTCTGGAAATAAAAAATAAGAAAACTTGTGTAAAGGTCTGAAACTAACTCCCTGCTCTCAGGGATCATCCTTAATTTTTTAATCCATCCTGGAAAATGTAACATTTTTTCAAGCAGCTGATGCTTTCAAACATGCAGGACTGGGCTGAGCATTCCTTCATCCTGATGTCATGGACCAGCATTTGTCTCAGAAGACATCTTTTGTAGTTGTAACCAAAAGGCAAAAGAAATCAGAGCTGTGAACAGGGAGAGAGAGGGAGAGAAGGCAAATTGCTTAGACCAATTCACTAAAAAAAAAAAAAAAATTCTGACACAAACTTGTGTATTTTTAGTCACTCAACGTGCATACTTTAAAATAAAGCCTTCCGACTTTTATAAGGTATTGTGCTTATTTTCACACTATTGGTTTTAAAAATACTCTCTGCTCTATGGTAATGTGTCACAGGGAAGTTAGCTATAGTTTCATGAAAGACGTTTTCATCCCTGACTGGCATCTTCTCAATAGCTGGGGCCCAGGCACACCGCTCTCTTCCCGGCAAAGCCCTCTGCACTGAAAACAGTGCAGCATTCATAACTTATTCTCAGCACCGCGGGGCAGCGCCACAGAAAAGCTTCTCCAGCCTAATGGGTTACATCACTGAAAAGTCTTCCATTTGGCCTAGGTGAAAAACATGAATGCATGCCTCATTCATTTCTCCACCTTAAAAAAAAATAAAGTAAAATCATATCCATCCTTAGCTAAAGACCTGCATTCCCACAGCCCAGCTCAATCAAAGCTACAATGCTGCTGTTAACTAAATGTTATGCAGTGGAACTGCTAACTTTTTTAACTACCACCAACCTTCCAAATAATTTTTACAACTATGTCACTATTAAAAATGTAGAATGAGACACCGAAAATAACTTTAAATTTTAATAGAAAAGTCTTTGATTAGAGCTAGCATTACCTTTAGATTTAGGTCACATTTTAAAATATGCTTGACATATAGTAACGCAATCAAAACCTTACCCTCCCCAGTGACATCAACACACAAAAACCCATGCACACAGAGGTTTCCCTTTCTCCTTCTCCATACTTTTCCTGGTAGTCAAAGGAAATCAGCTGTGTCCAACTCTTTTAGAATGTGTCAAATGTCCATGGTTCCTTGGAAGGAAGGCACCCAGTAGTCTATCCAAAATATTTTAAATTAAAGAGAATACACTTTCCTTTCTCCTCATTAGAATATGCCTTTTAAGGCGGAATCATAATGAATGGCATGAGAACACTCCCACCCTTTTCTCAAAACAAAAGCTAACATGTGAACACAGGTCACACTTGGAGGGAAAGGGAACCAGTTTTCACTTTCTCTCCTCTAAATCATACAAATGAAAGTGAGAAACTTAAAGCTGGAGCTCTGGCCATGATTTCTAAAATGATGCAACACATCCAAAACCACAGCTGCACACAGACGGTTCGAGAGGCACACAGTGTTCTCCTGCACAGAGAGTTCAGAATCCTCACAGCAGCGCCCATGTGGACCCTTAGGGCTGTAGTGACAATGGCTGCAGCCCCATGTCCTTAATGCTGTCTGTCTGAATGACAAGGGGAAGCCATGTCAATTATGAAGAATCGTGGACCTTATGACTAACGACTCACTCAAAGCCATTTATATCCTTGATCGTGTAAATCCATCCTCACTCACCAAGCCATGACATGACAGAACTTTATAGCTTCTTTTAAGCTATTTCCTTGCATTATGGAGAATCAGGCTGCTGCCATCCATGTTCAGAATCTGAATCCTAGACATCCCTGTTAAATACAGAAATCAACTCTTTGCATTCCTACAGGCCTGAAATTTTTTTTTTCTGCTTTCTTTTCCCTTCCATGGTATATCTTTTCTTACGAGTTTGTTGATTTTTGTGTTCTGTTCTGTTTGTTTTTAAAACATAATCCCTAGCTGGCATATATTAAGAAAAATCTTCCCGAGTAAGTCTGCACTGAAAATTCCAAAAGGAGCTAAATTTCTTTACTAGACATATATTTTTGGCATTAGATAAATTATTTACAGAAAACAAGCATAAAGAATAATTCTTGAAACACTAAAAGTTCCCATTTGCAAGAGAATAGCCCAACATCAACCAGGCTGACTATTTTAATAACCAAAGGTCCCCTCTCTGTGTTATTTGGATAATTAAAATGTTTGTGTACTATAGATTTCTGACTTTTCAAAAATGTTCCATAGCCTCTAAATTGTGTACCTGCACCTCTCTCCTTCAACCACACGAGCCCTACCTAAATTAAGTTTAAAATGAGACACCAGCATACATAAAGACCACAGTTACTAAGCCCATCGGTAGGATTACTTTCTTTGTTCACCATTTTCTGTATTAATATATACGAATTGCTTGTTACCTGACTATAAGCACATCAAGCTGAGACAATGTTCTGATGTCTCATATCATATGGCCCCCATGAATATCAACAAATAATCATTAGCACAATTTAAAGAACTCCCAGTATGAGAGAATACATATAATTTAGCTCTCAAATTATGTACATTTTAATGCACGTTATACCCAGGACTTAATTAGTTTGCAACGTAAACATCAAGTCAAAAAAATCCCCATTGATGCAACTGTCCTTAGCAATTAAATCAAATACTGAGCTTTTAGAACATAGGAATGAGTACACTGGAGCTGTAGACTTGGTGGCCATTCCCCCACAAACTCTTTTATAAGACAGGGCAAAAATTCACAGAATATTCACATGACTAAGGATAATTAAAGTCAACCATTTCCACCCTACAAAAGAAAATGGAGCTTCTGTTAAGAATGAACAATAAAGACATTATTCCGGTTCCACTGTGTTTTTTTAAGGAGTTTCCATTTCTAAAAAACACATGCAAACACAATAGTATTCCTGCTATCTCAATGTCATCCAATTCACTGATAATGTTGTTGGAAAGATTTTTGTGAATACCGAAGAAAAAACTGCTTTAAAATTATTTCCATTCAAAATACAGCACAAGAAAGGCTTACAGAGAAATGAAGCATAAGTAGTTAGTTAGTTACTCAACTTAGCCACATCTCTAAAGACTCATGAAACAAAATGTTGATGAAAAACCAGATCTGTTACAGTTCATCTCTTTCCCTCTAATTTTTTTTGCCCAAAGTAAGTTTGTATTTACATAACCCTATTTGAGCATTTTCACCTTACAGAAGCACTAAAAGTGTGGTAAGATTTATACAAGCACATTGCTCCAATCTAAGTGGAAGATCCTTGAAGAACAGTTGGAGAAAAAACCCTTGCTCTGCTTCTAACTCCATACAAAATTCTAAGATATAGCAGGGATTAAAACCAAACAAAATAAGATTGAGGCATTATAACAGGTCAAGGTTGCATCTAAAGATTGACAACTCTCTTTCACAACATAGGAAAACATATAATGTGTTACATATACTGAATCCAGTCAGTTAAACTTCACTTTACCACACTGTATTAAATGACTTCTCTTCTAAATGCATTTTTCTGTATAATACTTAATAATTCTATTTGGCCAGGTGCAGTGGCTCACACCTGTAATCCCAACACTTTGGGAGGCCGAGGTGGGCGGATCACTAGAGGTCAGCAGTTCGAGACCAGCCTGGCCAACATGGTAAAACCCCGTCTCTACTAAAAATACAAAAATTAGCCAGGCATGGTGGCACATGCCTGTAGTCCCAGCTACTCGGGAGGTTGAGGCAGGAGAATTGCTTGAACCCGGGAGGCGGAGGTTGCAATGAGCCAAGATCGTGCCACTACACTCCAGCCTAGGTGAAAGAGTGAGACTTCATTTAAAAAATATATAATAATAATTCTATTTCATTCAATATGTGTTATAAATTGCATGAATATAGCGCAGCATCACTAATGTATAGCCATTATTGAAACAGAAGAGAAACCAGCACATATCACACAGTTTCAACCAAAGATTTAAATTTATACTGTTTGGCAAAACCTTTTAGAATGAATACTGGTGTATATTACTTTTTCATTTATAAAGGGAAATTTTGCACTTAATATTATTGTTAGAGGAACAAAAATGAGTGGAAACCTACAATGACAGATCAAAGTGTTTATCTCAAAAACAAATGATTTCATACAAGTGAGTGTCCTGCCCTGAATAGTAGGAATGTAAACAGGTTATTTAATGTACTAAATCATTCCATCAATATAAAGCATGCGCGTACATATGCACGCACACACACACAATTTGGTGAAGTAAGAAGTGGGAGAATTTTTATAGTCTAAAGAAAAATACAAAATTTCACAAGCACGTATATTTCAGGGATGTAAACCCTACAAAATACTCTAATAAAGACAGAACTTGAAGCTTTTTAAAAAATAGTCTTTGATGGGGAATATATTCACTATTGTTACTAGTTGAAGGTGGTGAAAATACCACAAGATACCTTTGTATGATGGCAATATGCTTCTCAAACATCTACAGTTCTTAGTGCTGAAATAGGTTTTTCTTCTCTAATTATACCTAACAAACTTTTTTTCCTTTCATCTTCACTTAAGATAACTTATAATTGCATGCCATGCTATAAACTGTTACAACTGGCCAAATCAGACACACTTCATTTCTGCCATAGCCTCAAACTTTTAATTTATTCCTATCATTACAGAATAAGCAAAAGCTGCAAGTTACCTACATCTTTATTTTGGCCAATAGTTTTAACTCCACCTCCACCATCTAAGTGATATTAGCAACCGGGGAAACTGAGTGATATGGGTTTTACCTTCTTTCTGTTCCTTAATCCTACAGTTAGCAATAATATGCCCATTGACTGGTTCGTGTAATGCAGTGGACAGATGCAAGGGACCATGCTGAAGATAAGTGTATCGAATTTAGGAACTAATTGGATTTGAGAAGGAAGAAGCTGTCTCAAGTCTTGAACATTTATAACAGAAGAGCATGGATATAAGAGATCATTTATTTAAGTCGTGCAGATACAGATTTTTTTTCTCTTTTGGTAGAGATGAGATCTCACTATGTTGCCCAGGTTGGTCTCAAACTCCTGGGCTCAAGCAATCCTCCTGCCTCTGCCTCCCTAAGTGCTGGGATTATAGGCATGAGCCACTGTGTTCGGTAAGATACTATTGCAAGGGATATCTTATTTTGGGATTTGAAAGTGCTATGGTTTGAACATGTTTCCCAAAATGCATGTGTTGGAAACTTAATCCCCAGTACAACAGTGTTGGGAGGTGGGGCTTAATTGGAGGTGTTTAGGCCATGAGGGCTCCATCTTCATGAACAGATTAATGCTGATTATTGAAGGGTATGAAACTGTAAGTTTGATCTCTTCCTCTCTCAAGCTCTCTTGCCCTTCCATCTTCTATCATGAAATGATGCAGTAAAGAAGTCCCTCATGAGATGCCAGCACCTTAATATTGGACTTTCCAGACTCCAGGAGTATGAGAATTAAATTTCTGTTCTTTATAGGTTACCCAGTCTGTGGTATTCTGTTATAGCAACATAAAACTAAGACAGAGTTCCTGGTGAGATATCTTGAAAGAGGAGTTCATCAGACAGTTTGAAAGATTAAGCAGAAAATAAGGCAAGAGATGGGAAGAAGAGATGAAAAGGAATGGGCCATCAGTAGAGCTGCTATTTGACACCCTAGGAGTGGATGAGATCATCTAGCGAGGAAGCCTAAAGGGAAAAGAAAATGGCCTGGATTATTTGCATTTGTGCAATTAAGAGTTGAGTGTGCATTGGTTCTGTCCATCAAGAGAGTATGCTGTTGGAGTTCTTATCACCCCCCGCTCCACACCACCCCAAGATGAAGTAGGACTTGTGCTGCCGTAAGAAAACCCGGGACACATCTATGCGATACATTAAGGAATCTTTTTTGTCTTGACAAAAAGACTCAACAGAGATTTATTTTTAAATAGTCAACTTTCTGAGTATTTTTCTAATCAAAAGAACATGTTATTTTTTAGTAAGATTAAAAATAAAGTCTGAAAATTTTAATGTGAAATATAATTGATAAAGTTCCTCAGCAAAACATTTATTGCATAAAGATACAACTGTGCTTAATATGTAGCTTGTTAAAAATAATTAAATGGCTACCACATTTTACTCCAGAGGTAGATTCATTTCATTTCCACATTGGACTCAAAGATCACTTTCTATAAAGTAGTCTCAAGATGCATGTTCCATTTACAAAAGCCCTTCAGATGAAAGATGTTTTTGCAAATGCAAAATATGAATTATTGTCATCATCATCATTTTTATTGTGCTAGGCATGTGAATGGATTTTGCATCTGGTGGCTGGGTTAAAATCTAAATTCCTAAAGCAATACTGTAATACTTTGAACCATAGTGACATCCAAGAGGGATAATGACTTTCTGATGAAGTGAGCAGCTCCTCCGTGGTATGAGGAGAAATGCCAAACCTGGAACCTGGTGCAAACTCACTGCTAACTCCTGGCTGAAAGTGGATAATAAATGGCTGCAGGCATTTCCGAGTTCCTCTGTGTGAGCCTCTAACAGCAAGAACCACTGGAGGTCACAGTGCTGAGGAGCCTAACAATTTGAAAGATATATGTGTGTGTGTGTGCCTGTGTGTGTGTATGTGTGTGTGGGTGTATGTATAGCTAAAAAATTAAACTGAAATACTCTTTTCTAAATACCTTACACAACATAAGTGGCCTGTATCATCTTTCAAGACAGAGTATCAGTTTATTTCAAATTTAGAGATACTGGCCTCAATTCAAATTCATGGCAGTTATAGAAACCAATGTTCCGTGCCTTGATTCAGGTGGCAAGCATTAAATCTTTTTCCGGCTGTCATGCAACAACAACTTTAATACAAATTAGTACTGCCAAACTCAGTTTCCTGGACTCAGAGGTCCTTGATGCTACTCCGTGAATTTTATTCAGACTTTCACATGAACTGTATGTTTTTTAAAATGGTAGCATCCAAGAAGAAAAACCTAAGCAAAATATAATTTAATTATTCCAAATTCAATATTCTCATTTACAACTCATTACAAAAAAAAAATCCCCTTTTGTTATTTTGATAAATATGAAATAATCATTATATCATACAGGAAAAGGTACTCAAATGCAAATTCCATTTCTATAACTGCAATCTCCATTTAAGCTGTTTACATTGAACAGAGACATGTCAATCAATAGTAAATCAAAAATGTAGTGCGTTAGTACCTCATGATTTCTAAGTCAAACCTTTTCAAAGCTCAAAACCCTGGGAACAACCGACCAAAATAAGAGAGCCACCTCTTTTCACTAGAGAGAAAAATTCAATTACCTCTGAACCTGACACTCCAAACAACTTTGAAATGACTTCCAGGAAGGAAAGATCTGTCCAGGAAACAGTAATTTAAGGTAAGAACCAATTCTTCTTGTTTCTTACATTAGTTTTTAATTAAGACACACAAAAGGAAATGTACTAGTTAGTTTTAGCTCCCAGGTCTGGACGTGTGATATGTTCAAAATCATGATTCTCTGGCAAAATGTTAACACTCACAGAAAGTCAATCTAGCTTCTTCAAATTCGTAACAATAGGTCATTTCTTCTCTTTACAACAAAAGTTTTTGACAAGTCAATTGACATAATCCTAAAACTAAGTGACCTCCCAGTTTAGTAGCTGATTTTACTTAATAAGCACTTCAAGACTCACATAATGGGCAACGTAACACAAAAATAACCTAATTTCAAATTTTGGCCAAGTGGTTTTACTCCTTTGTGATCTTGGAAATACAGAATTCAGTATTTTTAGACAGATCATTGCAAGAAAAAAAAAAAGCGAAAATTTCAAAACCAAAGAAAAGTTTGGGAAAGTGTTATTTCTTTAAATATTTATTCCACTATGATGCATTTAAATCCCTCAACAGGGCAAATAAGGATTCTACTATATTGCCGCCCTCAGGCCCAAAGAAAGAGATGCTACGATAATGGCCCACATATGTGTATGGCCCTTTTAAATAGACTTAGAGTTTGTAAAGTACAGAACAGTGGCTTCAGACAGACACTTGCTATTACTACCGATGTGACCTTAGACTGATACCTTCATTCCCCGAGACCTGGTGTTCGAAATTGTAAAATGAGAACACTGCTACCTACCTCAAAGGACTTTTTCCAAGGATTAAATGAGACAGTGTGTCTAATTCAGTGGTGCATATAATACACACTAAGTAACTGTAAATTCTAAATCTTATTTAAACTTTACAACAATCAGTGAAGTAGGTAGTAGTAGTATCCCTATTTTATATAAGACCCAGAGAGCTCAATTTGTTTGAAGGTACAGAGGCTTTAAGCAGCAGAGTTAAGAGTTATCTTTTAAAGATAAATCACAATAATCAGAATAATAACTATTAAAAGAAAGCATTTCTTGTATACCTACAGTGTGGCAGGTACTGCACTAAGCTCTTTAATATTTTATCCAATTTAATCCTCTTAAGAATACTATGAGATTCACACTATTATCCCCATTTTATAGACAAGGAAAACTGAGGCTCACAATGGCTGAGCAACTTTAAATTACTCAAGTTATTTTTTTGAGCCCTTATGACGTCCCAGGTATGGGAGATGCAAACACACGCAGACAGATGGGATTCCTGACCTCTTAACTCTAAAAACATCACACCTAAGAAATCTTCAAAGGGTGTCATCTTAGAGACGAAGGAAAATATCAGCCTGAAACTGCAAGTAGGCATTACCTGACACTGTCATAAGGGAGACAGCAACCTACCACTTGGAGACCTTTCTCGCCAATCCATCCAATGTCTCTCTGATACACAAAACAATGATCATTTCCATTTTAGAAAGGAGTAAACTGAGATGCAGAAATACTAATAACCTTGGATCAAAGGACTGAAAACAGTTTCATCAGTGAAAATAAAACGTTTCAGAGAGAATGGAACCTGAACACCTAGTGAGCTCCACGAGTGACAGAGACCCAGTTTCCTCCAAAGAGTCTAGATGGCCCTCCCTCCACCTAGCTTCCTAGCTCCCCAATCCATAAAAAGCTGCTAATATTTAGAAATACACAAACTCCATAACCCCTTCCAACTAGTGCTGGAGAGAGAAGTTCCCAGGCAGTACTACCATTTTGCGGAACTCTGGGGGACTCTATTCACACAAAATACAAGTGAAATGATGCTCTCTGAGTTGTATACGGATGGCCCTTATCCCAATTGTGTGTTTGGGCTTCTTCTTTGGGGTAGGGTAGGTTGTGTTTGTTTTCCCCCAAAGAGGTCTGTCCCCATTCCAACTCCCAATCTTACAAAGAGCCAATCCTCCAGTCACAGTAGAAAGGCAGATACTAAGAAGCAGAATATATACACATAGCTAAAAAACAGACCCTTTATATCTGGAGTCCTGCCTGTTCTCCAACTTACTAGCTGAGTGGCTGAAGGCAAGTTTTCTCACCTCCCCACATCTTTACTTCCTCATTTGTAAAGTGGAATAATAATAAGAGCACTTGCCTCAAAGGGTTATTGCAAGGATTAAATGAGATAATAAAGTGCCTTGCACAGTGTCAGGCACATGTAGCCTCAATAAATATTAGTAGTAGTAGCTATATTTATTATCGTTTTAAGTCCAACTTTGCTAGTCCTCTTCAAATTACTCAGACCCATGCAACAATAATGCTGACAAATATCAGTAATAAATAGCATTAAAATAAAAGATGATTTTTAAAATAAGAAACCAAAATAGATTTCAGATCTTCAGACACTGCCTGTGCTATGTGGCTACTAAAATATTAACAATATTGAGAGAAACTGCTGAAGTTTTTCAACGAGAAATGTATTTATGTATGTATGTATGTATTTATTTATTTACTTACTTACTTAGAGACAGCATCTTGCTGTCACCCAGGCTGGAGCGCAGTGGTGCAATCACAGTTCACTGCAGCCTCAACCTCCTGGGTTCAAGCAATCCTCCTGCCTCAGCCTCCTAAATAGCTGGGACTACAGATACACAACACCATGCCCAGTTGATTTTTTTTTTTTTTTTTTTTTTTTTTTTTTTTTTTTAGTAGAGACACGGTCTTTCTATGTTGCCCAGGTTGATCTCAAACTCCTGGGCTCAAGAAATCCACCCACCTTAGCCCCTCAAAGTGCTGGGATTATAGGGGTGAGCCACCATGCCCAGCCTTAAACCAGAAATTGTACACATGCCTTTTCTCCTTTATTTACAATTCCATTAAATAAATAGATTAGGCGTGTGTGTGTGTGTCAGAGACAAAACTCGCAGAAAGGTAATAATGGCCTTACGTCTAGAAATACTGACTAGAAGAACCTAGATAAAAAGACATGGCATCTTTGGAGCCTATAGACTATTTTAAAGAATAAAAAATATGAGTAGGCAAAGTCTTGATGCTAGCTCCAAAATAAGGAAAATGAAAGTTTACCTATGGGACTACATTCATAATTATAGTGACAAATCAGTGTTTTTAGTTGTTGCAATCTCAAAGTATCTTTTAAAAGTAATGTTATGCAGTTAAAAAAGTGTGTGTGTGTGTGTGTGTGTGTGTGTGTGTGACCTTGACCAGACAATACTTTATAGGAAAGGGTCCTGTGTGAACAGAAGGGGTTAAATCAAGTTTTAAAGACAAATAATGAGTAAACTCTCTAGAAAATCCACATTTATTTATATCCACTTTTGGACAACTGAGTCACCATTACTAGAAGTTAAGCTTTATTCACGGCTGAAGCGAGGGCCAGAACCTGAGAGACTGAAGTTACCTTGACTCTTCTGATTTCTCAGTAGGAGTTTGTTCAAATAAAGGTGTTCAGTCAGATAACTAACCTTAGCACACAGATACTTCTACTTGCCTTTTATTGCAAACCCTTTTTGTCCTCCCAATCTTTTGCTCTGTTCTGTGTGTATGTATATAGTAGTAAAAGAAACACTGACTAATGTTGAGACCTAAATGAAAACCAACTAAGGAACAATAAAATCTTGCAGACAGTTGGAAAGAGATATGGATTTTGGCCTTGTAAATCGTTTAAGGCAGTGCCCTCCAAACTTCTTTGATCATGCACCACTATCAGTAAGAGAGTTTCTAGAGCAGGCCTCTAATACATGTGTACCACTCTATTTCTAAAGTACGAATGTATAAAACTGTTCTAATACAGCATGTATGTTACAAAACACAAATAAAAAATAAATTTTAAATGGCAAAGTCAAAAATAAATATAAATAGAAGTTTCATTATTTCCTTTCTGAATCAAAATGAGTCTCCCTACAAACCACCTGGAGTGCTCACATCACACTTCGGAGACCTCAGATTTCAGAGACCAGAGCAGGTGAGACACACTGAGGCCCAGTGCGAGAGTCGTCTTCCTAACTGCCCCTACCATCTTGCTCACTGGTTGCAGGAGTGCTTCTTAAAGCAGAGTCCAGGGACCACCTGCAACAGCATTGTTTGGAGTACCTTTAGATTCCCAATCTCCACTCTTGCCCGACTTAATAAATCAGCAGGCCTGTAAGCCTTCATGTTTATCAAGCTCCCTGAAGGATTTTCACACACACTAATGTTTAAAAGCCACTGATGTATAACAATCACCAGGAGCTGATTGTCTTTGCTCCTTCATAGTTGTGGTCCCCAAGGAGTCCAGAGGAAGAAAGAGTCTAAGGTTAGGGTGGTTCAGGTAAAACGCATGCGTGTCCACAAACTCTCTCTCTCTCTCTCTCTCTCACACACATACACACACGCCCCTCACCACCAACAACCACAAATTATCAAGGAAGAAAATTACCTTTAAGAGGTGGAAATGCTGTAAAACATGCAGAGCTGTTTGTTGCTGTTGTTTTGTTTTGTTTTATTAACTACCAGAACTATCCATCCTTCGTGATCTGTTGGACTATAAAGCACTTATATTCCTCTACTAAAATATGTTTTTAAAACTGATGTAAGATTAATAAAAAAAAAAAACTGTGAGCAACTTTTACTCCATCACACTGGTCTAATGATTTAAAGATAGCAAAGATGTTTCCTTATAAATCTCCTTTGTTGGCAACATCAACAAAGGTGACAATGACCATTTGAAAGGAATAACGGAAACAAGTCCCTTCTAGAAACTGAAAGGAGTCAGGCCCAGTAGTTCACATCCCTGTGGTAGCTCATGCTATTCAGGAGGCTGAGGCAGGAGGACTGCTTGAGCCCAGAAGTTCAAGGCTGCAATGAGCTATAATGGTCCCAGTGCACTCCAGTCTGGGCAATAGAGGGAGACTCAGTCTAAAAAGGGAAGGAGGCAGGGAGAGAGGGAGGAAGGGAAAAAAGGAGGGAGGGAGGGAGAGAAGGAATGGGCAGACAAAGAAAAAAAAAACAACCATACTTTCTCAAATGGAGACAAGAAATCAGCCAACTGTTAACGCAAGTTCTCTGTGCTGGTAGTATTAAAAGACTTGATCTGTAGGTGACAGGTTCTCTATTCAGATATCCATCTCTATGATTAAAGGAGTCTTTAATCATTCAAGTGCTTGTTGTAGACTTTTATGTCACCCTTTTACTAGTATGGTACTCTGTAAAACTATTCAACCAATAGCATCCACTAATATAGACAAATCTAAAGATCATGATTGATTACCCACTAAATTCTGACAGACTACTTTATTAATCAGATACTCCATATTTATTCTCAGTAGTAGCAATAAAGGAAAACTTCTTTAGTTTGTTCTTTTCTGCTTGTGCTTTTTGCTTGAGACTGACATTTTTAGACCTTTCTAGTATAGTCCGGATGCTACCATGATAATTAAAGGCAGGCATGTGGCTCTGTTCTGACCAATGAGATGTAAGGAGAAGTTAACTTGGAGCTTCTGAGAAAGACTTTGCTTTTCTGATAAAAACTATGAAAGTGGCTTGACCTCCAGGTACCCTCACCCTTCCTGCCTTGAGAGCAGACAGGATGAAGATGAGGTATCCATGCTGAAGAGACTAAGAGAACCAAGAGAGATATTAGCTCTGTCTTTGTTTTGTTGTTAAACCAATACCAACATTCACCCACCTCTACACTTCTAATTATTTGAAAAAAAAAAAAAAACCTAATCTTTGTTTAAGCTACTACTGGCTAATTTTTCTGATAACTGCAGTGGAAGGCATACCTTGCTGGTACATACCTTCTTTTCCTTCATCACATTTCCAAATTCAAATTCGATATCACCAAACACCTCAATTGTCCTTACACTCTGCTGAATTACAAAAGCATTATCTGTAACTCAGCTGTGGCCATCATCATGTCTTTGTGCATTATTATTATCACCATTTTTCCAATGGAAAGCAAACTCCTTGAGGATGGAGTTTGTTTCATTCATCTTCGTTCCCCACAGAGCACTCAGCACAGTGACTAGCAATCTGAAGTGTTCAACTAAATATTTGTGAATGAACTGATAATAAAGAATAACTTCTTTTGTCACCTAGATGACAATACTCAAACTCACAGTTCTCCTCATCTAAATGACCTCTGGGAAGGTTCTCTTCCTACACTCTGTGCAGCCATTCATGTACTAATTTCTCAATGTTAACTGACCACTTACTGTGTGCAAGGCAATACCCTATGTATCAAAGGAACAGAAATCCATTTAATACAGTTCTTGACTTCAAATAGTTTCTAGAAAATATAGTTTTATATAGAAAATGAAAATATATTCACTAAAGTTATGCCTTATGGCCTATTTAAGATGTCAGCACTTGAAACAGTTACTTAAACTAGGCTTCCTTGTGATAGAAATGACATTCAAAATTCAAAATATGGCCAGGCATGGTGGCTTACACCTATAATTCCAGCACTTTGGGAGGCCACGGCAGGCAGATCACTTGAGGTCAGGAGTTCAAGACCAGCCTGGCCAACATGGCTAAACTCCATTTCTACTAAAAATACAAAAAAAATATCTGGGCATGGTGGCATGCACCTGTAATCCCAGCTACTCAGGAGGCCGAGGCTGGAGAACTGTTTGAACTCGGGAGGGAGAGGTTGCAGTGAGCCAAGATAGCATCACTGCACTCCACCCTAGGCAACAGAGCAAAACTCTGCCTAGAAAAAAAAATCAAAACATACTCATAGAACTATAAACAGAATTTCATTTACAAGCAATTCCAAACTTACAAAGTTCTGAAAGTACATTTTTAGATGGAACTTGGAACACTTTTTTCAAACAAACAACTTTTTAGATTGTAGTTAGGTGTCTGAACAGCCCCAGATGCCTGTTTAACCTTAACATGGCAGAATAATGAACCATGTATTCCCATCATAAAGATAAGTCAGTGAAAAGGAAATTTTTAAAAAGTTAATAAGAGACAAAAACCCCATTCTACCCCACTCCTTGTTTGGGCTTGGTGTTAGCTCAAGGCAAAATCTCCAAACAGATGAATGTGTCCTTAGAATGTCTGTTTTATTTAGAATCTTCTCTTTCTTAGATACTAAGCTGAAAGTGCCTTTATTCAAATCTTAATCACCATTCCGATTCTCTACACCACAAAGCCCCACCACCACCAAAATCATTTTCCCCACCCTAACAGTCAATGCAAAACTCTCTTTACCACAGATATAAGAAAGAAGGCAACGGGACCAAACTAATCCGCAAGAATGCCTTCCAGCAGTATCTACCTTGTAAAAACAGAATATGTGCTAACCATTAAAACGAGCTGAGTATTTCAGGTAGAGTAGCAGTTGTCCATTGTGTGTGTGAGACAGGGTGCTTTTTTGTGAGTAATCCTGAAACAAATGGAATCCGAGGGTAAACTATCCTATTCCAATCCTTCTATCACTTCCACCCATTTCCAATTCCTGAACTCCCAGGTCTTGATGACTCTTCCAACAAAATGTATTTTGTTCCACAAAGAAATATGAAGGATCTATTCTGTGGCAAAGTGTTTCTCTTTTCCCCTTTCCTACAGTAGGTTCCACGGCAGACAAAGAAAAGATTTTAATAAGGGGGAGAGCAATGGGTGAGCAGGAGCAACCTGCTGGATTCAGCATGGGTCATTTGAAATTTGGCAATCCTCTGTACTCACAGGGTTGAAGACTTTAATTAAAACAAAAATGTGATTTCAAGGAATTTAGTTTAACTGTTCTTTTATGCTGCAGAATTTAGCAAAAGCTGTGTGTGTGTGTGCATGTGTGTGTATTTTACATTGAGCAAACTTGATTTTAGGAATCTTCAAAGATAGAACAGACATGAATTATTTTCAATATTTTTTAAACTAAATCTTACATTCATTCCTTATTAAGGCTTAACAGGGTCACTAAAACATCAAGTTTCTTTGCTTTTAACTAGCATTGTACCAGCAGTATTTTACTACACAGGATAACTCATGCTGATCAAGAGTCCCACTGATTAAATAGATATCTGTCAACTCATAAAGAATGAGAAGACTTGAATCTATCTTAATAAATGCTGTTTACCAGATTAAAACATTTCAAAATGGATTTAAAATGAACATGGTAATTTGAGTCCTTAGTAATAAACTATTTGGAGACCATGACCATGGATTTTATTCCAATATGAATAAACTGCAGAAATAAAACACATTCTAGAAAAGTATATATGGGTATTAGTCCTCAACTGAGGAGGTAGTATCTAAGCATAAAAAAATTAAAATGTGATCCAAAATGCAGCTCACAAAACATCACTTCTACTATTATGCCTGCTGAAAGCTATCAGTACTATTTTAAAGTTATTTATCTTCACTTATGAAAGTAAGCATTTTTAATAAAGATTGTCTCACGGAATTGAAGATAATATCATAAATGACTTACAATTTACAGTCCTGCTTATCCATTTCATTAAAAGATGCCTTAAAAACTATCTTTATTTTAGAGATGATGCACAGGTAGTAAGACTATAAAGAAAAACACAGGTGGGGCGCAGTGGCTCATGCCTGTAATCCCAACACTTTGGGAGGTTAAGGCAGGTGGATCACTTGAGGTCAGGTATTCGAGACCAGCCTGGTCAAAATGGTGAAACCCTGTCTCTACTAAAAATACAAAAATTAGCTGGGCATGGTGGTGCATGCCTGTAATCCCAGCTACTCGGGAGGCTGAGGCAGGAGAATTGCCTGAATTTGGGAGGCAGAGTTGCAGTGAGCCGAGATTATGCCACTGCCCTACAGCATGGGTGACAGAGCAAGACTCTGTCTCAAAAAAAAAAATAAGAAAAAAGAAAGACACAGAAATCATTTTCATTAAAGTCCAATCTTAATTACCACAGAGAAGAGAGAGTGCAGTACTTCCAGGTGGTCATTTCTGAAATGGTAATAACACCCTGAGTAGGTGTCACGGGTTGGACTGTGCTCTCCCAAAAAAGGTATGTTGAAGTTCTAACCCCCAGTACCTACTTTAAAATAGGGGTTTTGCAAATGCCGTTAAGAGGAGGTCATTATGGTGGGTTCTAATCCAGTATGGCCAGTGTTCTTACACAAATGAAAAATGTGTTACAGACACACACACACAGGAAAAACACCATGTGAAGATGAAGGCAGAGATAGGGATGAGGCATTGACAAGCCAAGGAGTGCCAGAGATTGCCAGCAAACCTCCGGAAGAAGGCAAGAGGGAGGCACGGAACAGTTTCTCCCTTACAGCCTTCAGAAAAGATTAATGCTACCGACACCTAGATCTCGGAATTCTAGCCTCCAGAATAAAAAGACATAAAGCTGCATTGTTTAAGCCACCCAGTTCGCAGCACTTCATTACAACAACCCCAAGAAATGAATACAGTAGGGTAATTATTTTTTTAATAATTACTTTTAAACTATATATGCGTGTTGTATGAATTTTTCTGAATGGATTTTTTAATTAGCAATAAAAAGTAGAAGGAAAGCCACTTCTTTGGGAAAGGTAAGAGAAAACCATGAAACTGTGCAAGAATCAAAAGGGACATATTATGTTAGGTCTCTGAGTTGGAAAATTAATCAAGATACTGAATTTGAGGGTAATGAAAGCAACTAAGGGCAGCAACAACAAAACTGTAAGGACAAACATTTTGTCTTTTCTCAAAAATTGAGAAGTTTCAGATATGAATTTAATCTATCTCTAGTCTAGGAAAAAATGATAGAAAAGAATCAAAATCAAGTTCAGTTGCTTTTCCATTAACACATATGACTTCTTTTATCCCATGTTTTGAAATTTGCTCCATAGGTTTACAAAATCATTTTCCTTAATATCCAGATATCTCAATGTGTTTTAGAATTTTAGCCCCTAATATTGCGAATGCCCTTTAAAAAGTTTTCATTTTAGTTCCATATTCATCCTTGAAGCCAGTGTCTCTTTGCTCTTCTCATTAGCCTCATATTGTTTTCAGTAATTACTAATGTGGTTTTCTTTTCACTTAAGTTAGAAAAGGCAATCCTATGTGACATTCTTTTCTGAATTATAGCAAAGTACTAAAAATTATTTTTAATGCACCTTTTCAAAAAAGAGTTTCTGAAAGGTAAACATTTATTTGTCTACTATTCAACTAATTCCACGACCTACCATTTACTTTTCATTAGCAGGCCAGGATTTTTACAAATTCTACAAGGCTGATGTTAGTCTTACTTTACAGATAAGAAAGCTGAGATTCAGAAGCGGCACAGTGGACATTCTAATCTAGTACCTCTAGTTCTTCTATTCTAAGAACTGTTTTTCAGTCTGGTATAATAAAGGCCATCTAAACCTACAAACTCAATCTAACAAAATCACCAATCCTATCCATGTGCAATGCGGAAAGAGGATTTGGTCCAGACCTTTTTATATAAAACACAATATTTTTGTCACAATATGGGCAATATTTCCTCATGAAAACTTTGGCACATTATTAGTACATTTTTTAACTAATGAAATACTTGTTGTGACAATCAGTCCCTAGGACGGTTCACAATAATCCACACCTCCTAGTACTTGGCACCCTCATGTACTCCCCACTCCCCACCCATACTGCACCAGGGTTGGTCTCTAAGTCCAATAGAATGTGGTCTGACATTTTTAAGATTAGGTACTAAGAGACTAAGGCTTCTGTTTTGGGTTCTCTCTCTCACAACTGTACTCTGATGTGAGCAAACTGCCATTCTGAGGACACTCAGGCAGCCTCTGGTGTGGCCTAGGAAGTGACGGACTGAGACTACCAGGACAGCCACAAGGAACTGTGGCAATAGAACACCAGAATTTATTCCTCCAAACTCTCACTCTGCACCCCCTGACCAACCTCCCTCCATCCCCTGCCCCTCTAGTCTCCCAGTCTCTGGTAACCACTATTCTACTCTCTACTTGTATTAGGTCAACTTTCTTAGATTCCACACTAGTGAGAAATGCAGTATTTGTCTCTCTGTGCTTAGCTTACTTTGCATAATATAATGTCCTCTAGGTTCATCCATGTTGTCACAAATGACACGAACACACTCACAATGTAGTACTATTGCAATGATACACAATGATATCTCCTCAACATATTAATTTCATTTACTTTTGATATATATCCAGTACTGGAATTGTTGGATCATGTGGTACTACTGTTTTTAATTGTTTTAGGGCGCCCCCCAAGCTGTTGTCCATAATGACTGTACTATTCCCACCAACAGTGTATAAGAGCTCCCCTTTCTCTACATCCTTGCCTATATTTTTGATATTTTTTTTATCTTTTTGATAATAGACATTCAAACTGGGCTAAGATGATGACTCATTATGGTTTTGATGTGCATTTCCCTGATGATTAGTAACATTGAACATTTATTCATGTACCTGTTAGCCATTTATATGTCTTCTTTTAGGAAATATCTATTCAGATCCCTTGCCCATTCTTTAATCAGATTTTTTTTCTATTCAGTTGAGTTCTTTATACAGTTGAACCTTGAACAAAGCTGGGGTTGGGGGCACCAACCCCCGACAAAGTTGAAAATCTGTGTATAACTTCTGACTCTCCAAAAACTTCACTACTAATAGCCCATGTTGACGAGAAGCCTTGCCGATAACATAAACAGTTGATTTCCACATACTTTGTAAATTATATGTATTATATATTCTTATAATAAAGTAAGCGAGAGAAAACGTTATTAAGAATATCCTAAGAACAAGAAAATACATTTACTGTTCATTAGGTGGAAGTGGACCATGATAAAGGTCATCATGATCTTTTCATTGAGTAGGCTGAGGGGGAAGAGAAAGAGGAGGGGTTGGTCTTGCTGTCTCAGGGGTGGCAGTAAATCCTCATATAAGTGGGCCTGGCAGTTCAAACCCATGTTTTTCAAGGTTCAACTGTATCTTCTGGATATTAGCCCCTTGTCAGATGCACAGTTTGTGAATATCTTCCCCCATTTTGTAGGTTATCTCTTCACTCTGTTGATTGTTTCCTTCACTGTGCAGAAGCTTTTTAGTTTGATGTAATCCCATCTGTCTATTTTTGCTTTTGTTGCCTGTGCTTTTTGAGGTCTTATCCTTGCTCAGGCCAATGTCATAAAGTTTTCCCCTATGCTTTCTCATAGCAGTTTCACAGTTTGGGTTCTTACGTGTAAGTCTTTAATCCATTTTGAGTTAATTTTTGTAAGTGATAAGAGACAGCGGTCTAGTTTTATTCTTCCACATGTAAATATCCAGTTTTCCTAGTACCATTTCTTGAAGAGATTGTCCTTTTCCTAATGTGTATTCTTGGCATCTTTGTCAAAAATCAGTTGGTTATAAAAGCATATAACTTCTCTATTTTCTTTCATTTCAGCTATATGAATACAGAAGCTATTCATATACCTTCTCTGTTCTCTTTCATTGGTCTGTGTGTCTGTTTTCATGCCATTACCGTGGTGTTTGGTTACCACTCTTTTGTAGTATATTTTAAAGTTAGGTAGCATAATGCCTTCAGCTTTGTTCTTTTTTCTCAGTATTCTTTAGTTATTCAGGGACTTTATGTGGTGCCTTACAAATTTTAGGATTGTTTTTTATATTTCTATAAAGAATCTCATTGTTATTTCTATAGGTATTGCACTGATTTTGTAGATTGCTTTGAGCAGTACGGCCATTTTAACAATATTAATTCTTCCAATCCATTAACATGAGATATCTTTCCATTTGTTAGTGTCCTCTTCAATTTACTGCATCAATGTTTTATAGTTTTCATCGTAGAAGTCTTTCACTTCCTTGCTTATATTTATTCCTAGTTTTTTTTTTTTTTTTTAATCTATTGTAAATGTGATTGATTTCTTTCTTTTTCAGATAGTTTGCCCTTGGTCTACAGAACCACCACTGATTTTTGTATATTGATTTTGTATCCTGCAATTTTACTAAATTTGTTTTTTAGTTCCAACAGCTATTTTTAAACAGAGTCTGTGGAGTTTTCTATATATAAGATCATGTCATCTACAAACAAGAACAATTTGACTTCATTCTTTCCAATTTGGATGTCCTGTATTTCTTCCTCTTCTCTAATTGCTCTGGCTAGGACTTCAGTACTATGTCGAATAAAAGTAGTGAAAGTGGGCATTCTTGTCTTGTTCCAGATTTTTAGAGAAAAAGGTTTCAACTTTTCCCCATTCAGTACGATGTTAGCTGTGGGTTTGTCATTTCTGGTCTTTATTGTGTTAAGATACATTCTTTTTACACCTAATTTGTTTAGGGTTTTTATAATAAAGAAACATTGAATTTTGTCAAATGATTTTTCTTCATCTATTGAGATGATCAGATGTTTTTTGTCCTTCATTCTGTCAATGTTATGTGTCAAATTTGTTGATTTGTATATGTGGAACCATTCTTATATCCCTATGATGAAGCCCACTCGATCACTATGAATGAGCTTTTAGATGTGTTGTTGAATTTATTTTGCTGGTATTTTGTTAAAGATTTTTGCATGTATGTTAATTTGTGATACCGGCCTTTTTGCTTTTTATTGTGTCTTTGGTTTTGGTATCAGGGTAATGTTAGCCTTTTAGAATGGATTTGGATCAACTCACTCTACTTCAATTTTTTTGAATAGTTTCATGAGAATTGGTATTAGTTCTTCTTTAAATGTTTGGTAGAATTCAGCAATGAATCCATCAAGTCCTGAGCTTTTCTTTGCTGTGAGACTTTCAGTACTGATTCAATCTTGTTACTTGTTATTGGTCTGCTCAGGTTTTCTATTTTTCATAGTTCAATACTTTGTTTGCTACCATTTCTTTCTTTTTGTGTTTTAGAGACAGGGTCTTGCTCTGTCACCCAGGCTAGAGTGCACTGATGTGATCATAGCTCACTGCAGCCTCTAACTCCTGGGCTCAAGAGATCCTCCCACCTCAGCCTCCCTAGTTGCTTAGTACCACCACACCGAACTAATCTTTTTTTTTGTAGAGACAGGGGTCTTGCTGTGTTGCCCAAGCTGGTCTTGAACCCAGTTTCAAGCAATCCTCCTGCCTTGGCCTCCCAAAGTGCTAGGATTACAGGCGTGAGCCACTGCACTTGGCCTCAAACTGCCATTGTTTCAGGCTTCTCTAATTACACATTTTAAAATGCATAAACTTTCTCTGGCAGAATATATGGGTTGCCTATTTACAACAGATGTATCTATTAAATCTTCAGAATTTCTTCTACTCATATAGAATTTTAAACATCTTCATTAATAGATTTTATTCTCTATTTATATCACATTGTATGTATATATGTAACCATTGGACTTTTTTAACTTAAGGAAGTAGTCAGGAGGTTGAGAGTTCCGCACAGTTTGCACATATATGGTATACTAGATAGGAATGTGGGATCTGGAATTCAGGAGACATAGACTGCAATCCTGGCTATCAAATTTGCTAGTTATGTGACCTTGGTAATTTACTTAACCTCTCTGTTACTCACATCCTCATTTATAAAGTGGCTATAACACCTACCCCATAGAGTTGAATAAGAAATGAAGAACACAAAAAACACTCTTAGCACAGAGTATAGAATATAGCAAATACTAAATCAATTAATGTTCTTTTTTTTTTTTTTTTTTTAGTGTAGCAAAATGTGGAACAAAAGAGCTGAAGAAACTTTCTCAGTTGGGGACAATATTGTTTTGGATATTATCAGTCATTTTGTCTATATTCTGACAAGCGTTTTCTGTAAATGTGATCACTTTGGATTTTGCATTTTAGTAAGGGCAAAATAATTATTCTTTGAATATTATTTTAAGGTATACCAAGGAAAGACAGCGAAAAACTGAATCTTCCATTAATTAATAGTGTCTCAGACCTCCCAAATCATGGCTTCTCAGTGTATTTTTCTTTATGCTGTAACAATAACAAAAGTCCTAATACTGAGGATCAGGGTGATTTCATGCCATGCAATTATCATATTACCTGGTACTTATAGAGAACTTTAGAATCTATAAAGCATTGTCCAATGCATTAGGTAATCGAATCATCTACTAAGTTCTAGTTGAATACTAAAAATTAATTTTAAATGTAAAATTAACTTAAACATTAAAATGGGGAGTCCAATTCTGTCTAACTTCAAAGTCGATCATGGCACTAATGACTGCCTCTGTCTCTTGGATAATTCATCTAGGGGAAGAAGGGGACAAACTGGGTGGAAACTGTGGACCACCATGTCAGTAAGTATGTGCAGGGATTGCGTTCTACCCTCCTCAGCATCAGTTATACAGGGATACCCACTCCATTCCCTCCCCTCACAGCCAGCACTTTGTTGAGGTAAAAGAAGAACCTGTCTTTGAAAATGCTGGAGAACCCAGTTTCAAAGTTTCTCTCTTCTTTTTTCCCCCATGATTTGCTTTGGAACAGCCTGATCCATTATCTTTTTTAGCAGCTCATTATTTCAATTTAATGTCCTTATCTGCTGTTTCTTTCCACTTGGCAAAGCTCTTCTTATCAAATGTTATTCTGCATTTAAAATCTGAAGGATAGCTAATATGGGACCTATTACAGTAAACACAGAAAAAAACCTTATTTTGCCATTATTTATTTGCATTCAGAACTGCCTTCCTTTTTGAAGCAAGTTCTTTAGCCTCAGAAGGTATAGTTTTTATCATTAAATTCTTTTAGACTTTCTTCAGAATCGTCAGCTATCACCACTATGAGAAAAGCCACTGGAGAGTGCCCATTTAAACAACAGATAGATTTCCAAAAGAAAGGAGATGAAGGGATCTTGAATTAGAAGGAAATGTGCACTTTAAAATTGTGGTCAGGCAGCTGAGGCAAAAGGATCACTTGAACCTAGGAGCCCAAGGCCAGCCTGGGCAATATAGTGAGACCTCACCTCTTTAAAAAAAAAAAAAAAGAAGAAGAAGAAGAAAGAAAGAAAAGCTACCCCTGGCCAGGTGTGGTGACTCACACCTGTAATCTCAGCACTTCGGAAGGCCAAGCCGGGCGGATCACTTGAGGTCAGGAGTTCAAGACCAGCCTGAAAAACATGGTGAAACCCTGTCTCTACTAAAAATACAAAAATTAGCCAGGCGTGATGGTGCATGCCTGTAAACCCAGCTACTCGAGAGGCTAAGGCAGGAGAATCGCTTGAACCCGGGAGGTGGCGGTTGCAGTGAGCCAAGATTGTACCACTGCACTCCAGCCTGGATGACACAGCGAGACTCAGTCTCAAAAAAAAAAAGAAAAGAACAAAAGAAAGAAAAGCTACCCCCAAAGGTTTGTGGTATAAACTCTGAAATTTTAGCATTTCCTTAGATTTCATAGGTGTTAGTAATCTATCTCTTGTTAATACTTGCAATTAATACTCTGCCATTTATAAACACAATGTCTTATTAAGACATTTTTATCACTTATTAATGGCTTATTAAGTGGTTTGTCTTGTTCTAGCTTTATGCCAATGTTATTACTTGCAGTTTGAAATAAATCAGTAGTGGGGGAGGGGGGAGGGGGGAGGGATTGCATTGGGAGTTATACCTGATGTAAATGACGAGTTGATGGGTGCAGCACACAAACAAGGCACAAGTATACATATGTAACAAACCTGCACGTTATGCACATGTACCCTACAACTTACAGTATAATAATAATAAATAAATTTAAAAAAATAAAATAAAATAAAATAAAATAAAAATAGTTTCAAAATTCATTTTAATAACAAAAAATCTAGTCTTATGTTTTTCAATTTAAACCAATATTAATAAACCAACTCACTTTTTGGCATCCTCCTCTACAGGCAGAAGTTCTTCAAATATCACCCATATGTCCTCTCCTTCCCTTTAATACAGTAAGACCCTAAACCCACACAGAAACAGTTTCCTACTAACATCAAAAAGCAACAGAACATTGTACCAAAATATTTGTTAATTCAGCTTCCTTTTTTACTAATCACCTGTTTTGACCCCAAAGCTACAAATGAACATTATTTGAGGAGTTTTATATTTGTGTTTAATTATTTACTTAGAGTAAATAATTAAATTGTGTTCATTTGTGTTACACTTAGACAACAGAATATCAGTATTCTATTCTGTATTTGAACTTCCAAGTCACTGTATTCACTCTTTTATGTTTTATTTACCCCTAAAATCTAGCTTCCTAAAACTAATCTAAATGAGACTGTGACTGAGTAGCAAAGTTCATAGCTTCTAAAAGACTTAGTTCCTCCTCTATAAAATGGGGAGATATCTTCCTCAGAGGGTTACTGGGGGAATTAAATGAGATAACGTATGTAAAGCTCTCAGCATAGTGACTGAGACAAAGTTTAAGAAATGTTGCGTTCATGGTGACAAGGATGATGAGAATGAGGATGATGACAATGATCATGATGATGACGGAGGGTGTGTCCCTGTAGGATATCACATGATATGCACACTATCGATGACCAAGAGGCATCCTCAGTTGCAGATATGGAGCAATGTATCACAACATGTTACTGAGATTCAGTGTGAGAACAGCTGGACCAATACAAGGTGGCAGCACTACAATCCGATACGAATTCACTTTTTTTTTTTTTTTTGAGATGGAGTCTTGCTCTGTCACCAGGCTGGAATGCAGTGGCATGATCTCGGATGACTGCAACCTCCACCTCTCAGGTTCAAGCGATTCTCCTGCCTCAGCCTTTCAAACAGCTGGAACTACAGACGCTCCCTACCACGCCCGGCTAATTTTCTGTATTTTAGTGGAGACAGGGTTTCACCATGTTGGCCAGGATGGTCTCGACCTCCTGACCTTGTGATCCGCCCGCCTTGGCCTCCTAAAATGCTGGGATTGCAGGCGTGGGCCACCACACCCAGCCGAATCCACATTTTTTTTTAGAGAATTGTTATTAGGTTTCAAATTACTGGTCAAATATTACTTTGAGTTTTAAATATTTGTTTCTGTAATAGAAATAGTCACAAAATATTTTCGAAAACAAAAATGTTTATTTCAAGAACTGCCATGAAATTATCACTTACATGGAGAATTAAGCAGCACAAACATTTCTCTAAATACTTCCAGAGGTTAGTGAACATGTTTAAACACATGTGCTGATGAAAACAAAACAAACCCAAACACAAAACGCTGCTGTCAGGGTTCTTCTGATTAAATAAAGCTGTCTTATTGCAGGTTTTCATCTGCTACTATTTCTTAAATGATCACTGCTAGGTTTTTTGTAAGTTCTTTCCTTTTTTCTAATTCCACATCAAGCATATAAGTATATATGCACTATGAATAAAATTCATGGTATGAAATGATTTCATTCTATAGTAAGAGATCCAAATAATGTTTTAAAAAACAAATAAATGTATGACTGCATTTTACTAATTTGTAGACTAATGAAGAAAATCCATTTTTATAGCTGCTCACCCTTCCCTTTAAAAAATGGTCTACAATTTGGCATTCCACTGTGGTGTTCTTGGTGATTTGTCGGAGATGCTCTCTCAGCCAATCACCATTAGGCACTGGAAGAGCTACGTCTTTTTAGCTTCCATTTGTATTCAAAAATGACTCTTTTTACATTAAAATCTGATTTTACTTTTACTTTTCTCCTGCTGTTCCAAGAAATGTTCAAGGATACAAACATAAGACTTGGCTTCTCGCCGGGAGCAGTGGCTCAAGCCTGTAATCCCAGCACTTTGGGAGGCCGAGACGGGCGGATCACGAGGTCAGGAGATCGAGACCATCCTGGCTAACACGGTGAAACCCCGTCTCTACTAAAAAATACAAAAAACTAGCCGGGCGAGGTGGCGGGCGCCTGTAGTCCCAGCTACTCGGGAGGCTGAGGCAGGAGAATGGCGTAAACCCGGGAGGCGGAGCTTGCAGTGAGCTGAGATCCGGCCACAGCACTCCAGCCTGGGTGACAGAGCGAGACTCCGTCTCAAAAAAAAAAAAAAAAAAAGACTTGGCTTCTCCATGGCTACCCTGATAAATATTATTTTTCCTGCTTCCCTCCAGAACTCATTACATGAGTTTGGTAATCACTGTAAGGAATATGTAAAGAATATTTAAGTCAATGAAAAAAAATCTATATAAATACAAAGAAAACATAAAAGTAAACTCTCTTGGGTGATCTCTCTTTTAAAGTTGTTCCACGTATTTGATTACTATCATATAACCAATATATTACCCTTCTCTTCCAAAGTTCCCTAATACATACTTGGAAGGATCGGAAGAACGACAGATTCTGCCTAATTCAATGATTAAGTACTCATACTCACAAAAAAAAAAAAAATATGAAAACTAAAACTCACGTAAAACATCATTAGATATTGTGTGTCTCTTACGTAGCATTCATAGAATGTTTATGCCAGTTGACATAAGCTACCTGACTTCAGTCAGCATATCCCCTCTTTGTGGGTATAGGTGTGCACAGAAAGAACATAGATATCATCACTACATGAATGCTTGCTACTTGATAAATTCAGCAAATAGAGTTTTCCCCTCAAAAATACTCAGGAATCTCAACACAAAGTAGAGATGCCGTTATTGAGGAAATGATGTATGCCCGATGCTTCTAAAACCAGCACTTTGTGTATATTCATGCGACTGCATGAAAGTGCTCACTCCCTTACATCATAGTTGTAAGTAAGTCTCTGTCTGTGAGAAACCTGAACACAATTCATGCAGGCTGCAGAAGGTTTCATGAAAGAAAAGAAGTTTTAAACTGGCAAAATTAAAATAAAATCAAAGTATATGAAATATTTACTCGTGTAAATGTAAACATAGTTTTCTGAAGGCTTAGCTTATTTCAATTTTCTAACTTTAATATTATTAGACTGAAGGTCATTACTTGTGTCTGAAATCTTTACTTGAACTACAGTTAAAGTGTGAACACACAGATGCACACATGTGCACACACATGCCCTCACAAATGTATTAAATAACAGGCAGCCCCTAGTAACAATCAGGCCAAGTGTAAGATGAAAGGTTTTGTGGTTTCTAGGGCATAAGAAGCAAAGCAAAGGTTTTCAGAGCAAGAACACTGAGGCAGAAATAAAGAAGTTCAAAAATCAGTCAAAATAAGCAAATCGTGTGCCTAAAAACCAGGAGGTCAAAGAGAGATTAAAGAGGACAAATTTAAGTGGTCAAGGCAAACAAGACTTACATCAAGCTTGTTCAACCCATGGCCCAAAACAAATTCGTAAACTTTCTTAAAGCATTATGAGATTTTTTTTTTTGGCCAAGTTTTTTAGCTCATCAGCTGTCGTTATTGTTAGCGTATTTTATGTGTGGCCCAAGACAATTCTTCTTTCAATGTGGCCCAGGGAGGCCAAAAGATTGGACACCTCTGACTTACATGTTATAGTCTGGCAGAGGAAAATAATACTACCTCCATCACCATTGTGTTATGAGCCTGTTCTGGGGCTACTTCATTTTCTAGAGTTTAGTGTGTTTTCCTGCCCATGTATTTACCCGCTCACTCATTTGATGTATAATATACTGAGCACGTACTATGTGCTAAATACATGGCACATGGTGTAACTGTATAATTCAGTTTTGGGTCCCATTGAGTTTCAGGTATCCACGGGAAGTAGGAATGGCCATGGACAATACACAGTTGTGTATATGGGTTTAGAGACCAGGAGAGAGATCTTGATTGCAAATGAGAATCTGGTGTTGTTAGCATCGTCACTCTGTTTTATGAAGCCATGAGAACGAATGCCAGGGTCCTGGAGGGAGTGCAGAATGAGATGAGTAGAAAACCCAGACAGAACTCTGGAAACCAAACAGAACTGGGAGGAATACCAGAAAAGCATGGCGTCATGGAAGTCCAGGGATCAGAGTACCTCAAAAAGAAAGGAGTGATCAATAGTGTAAAATGCTGCCAAGAGATTATGGAAGATAAAGACTCAAAGTGTCTATTGGCAGCAGATGACCTCAAGTTTGGAGGTATACAAGGAAGCTGAAGGGAGTAGGCAAAGGAAAGACTGAGGATAATGGTAGGTTCATGGGGTTGGGAGTGGGGGTTATTAACCCTTCTGGAAGCATTCAGTTATTTGGGGGAAGAGAACTTTCATTTTAAATAATTTACAAGACGAAAAAAACAAGGTAGACCATAGGGGTCACAGGCTTTTTTAAAAAGAGAAATAAATCTTCAGGCGGCAATTAAAAATGGAAAGGCCCAACTTTGAGGGGAACTGATGAAGTATATTTAAGGAAACGCTGGGTCAATCTGAGATAAAGGAGTACAGCAAAGAGTGGTTATAATGTAAAAGCTAAACTGGAGCTTTTCTGTACTGAGTTGGAGTGGCAGACGGTGAATGTAACTGCAGTAATTCCAAAGCTAGTTTTTCTACACTTACGCTACAAAACGTCCTGTCCTAAAAATCTCAGAGACAATGAGAACTTCCGTAAGCCCATAATGCTTGCTGTGATTTTACCACCAAATTCAGGATTAAGAAGTGCACAGTTCCCACACTAAGAGACAGAAGTCAGTCCAAAGGATAAGGGAGTAACTCTGTTAAACAAAACTGAAAATTTTTAGCTTTCAAAATTATTAAGAGAATAGGCAAATGCAAAATAAAATGCTGGAATAGAAAATGAATATTCATAATAACCCACACTTAAAAGATATCAAAGATCAGTTACAAATTAACAAATTCAAATGTTTAGAAAGTTAATAAAGAGCTTATCACTATGTTTGATATATAGTAACAGTGAAATAACCAGTAATTATTAAAATCTTACTTTTAAAACTGTAAAACATATATATTTACACAGCTTTTTCTGGGAAGAAGAGCATAGTATAGAGATGGTATATGTTTTTCAGAAAAAAGATCAATCTTCCCACGCAGACACTGAACATAGAAGACCAGTTTCATCTGAACCTGGGAAGCCAGAATTAATTTGGACAAATTAACTAAAATCATCATCATGCTAAGGCACCACACCAAATTGCCATTCATGGTTATATTGGTTTCTGGAACTCAGTGCTCTCACTGGAAAAATGGAAAGGTTTTGGCCAATAGATAGAGTTTTCAATATTAACACTGAACAGAATTTCTAACTATGTTATAGAGCAGACCTCTGTCTATATTTGCATGGTGTGTAGAGGGGGCATATTTTAGACGTGTTTTCAGACATACTTAGGTATATACATAAACACATCAAAAGTAATTTGGGTTTCGGAAAAGTGGATGTGTTTCCTTACCTGTGCATTAATAAACTGGTATTTAAATTTTATTCCAACATGTATTCAAGACATATGTCAATATGTCTGAATAAGGCTAATATGCATTAAAGACAAAATTCAGTGTCTACAGATTATAAACTTTGGAGAAAGTAAGCTATGTCCAGAGTAAAGAGAGAAAGGAATAAGTATATTTGAACTACTGATCCACTCTTTCCCTGGAGCTATTAATGATTTCATTTCATTTAATATATTAAGTTCAAGCAAGTTTATCAAGGTTTAGCTCACTATTGGTTTGTATGAAATAACAATGTTCACCACTATCAATCAATCATGGTGAGGAGCTAATCTGTGGTTATTTCACGTATCCTTGCATGATATTTTCAGTGCAAAGATTTGTGTTATAGGTACTATATACACAAGGCCATGTGGTGACTGAATTGTGCCACCAGAGGAGAAATCCCTAGAAAAACTGTCAGCCCTCTTTGTTACCTGTTCTATTTTACATGATTGAATTTTTCAATTTTGGCCTAATCAACTTAAATTATTATTGGTACAATTTTGTGAAATACAGAATTAATGGAATTCAAATTTTATGGAATTATAATTGACTATAAAATGGGTTTAATATGATTCTAATTTGAAATCATTCATTGTTCCAGAATTCATCTATTTGGTGGTATCATTTGAAAGTTAAAAAAAAAAACCATCAATGGTATATGTGGTTGTAACTGATTTTCTTGATTCCTTGCTTAATAGAGAGTTGTGACACATCTTGAATCTAAAACTATTCTCTGTAGAGTTACAGGGGTATAATCTTCAGGGAATCCACAACATAGGATATAAACAATTCAACTTTGAAACCCAAAAGACACTAGGAATTACTAAGCATTAAAAATATATATTGAAAAATGCTTATATTTCTCTATTAATTTCTTTTTTATACCTGAGATCATGGGGTATGTTATGTGTAGCTGTAGATTTTTGACGGATATGGGAAATTCCTGGGATGAAATGTAAATATCAATAGGCAGAATTAGAACCGAAATTCATTTATTCCTTCATTTTCTAACTCTGTTCCAGGGAGATGTTTCAGCACTGGGGGTGCAAAATGGAGACCAATTTGCTCCCTTCTAGAAAGGTCACAATTTATGTAAAAAGACAAGTACAGAAAAAGACTATACTTTATTTCTTCATCATCCATCATTTTGGTTAATGGTCCTCGATATTGGTTATGGATATCTTGAGTTTTAGCAATAGATTCTGACAGTGAACTATGATCAGCTTCTCAAAAGACATGTAATTTCCATGTTATGTTGTCACCTCTTCAAGAGGTGACATCTTACAGCTTGATGTCTTAGCATGATTTCCAAACATATTGGACTCACATTTATGTAACTAGTCCCATTGCAGAGAAAGACTGTGCAATGTATCCAACAAAGTATATTTTGGTCTGTGTGATCTCACTACTTATTAGAGTATACTTTGATAATTAATTTGCATTAAATTATATTAATACACATTATTATATCCTATTGAGACAGACATTGAGCTAGAAGACTAGAAGGGGAAAAAGTAAAATGCCAAATCATTGGACATTGATTGCAGGTGAATGCTTAATTTTAAAATTGCATCTGAGTTGACCGGAAGCCACAGGTTCTTTTGATCAAGCCTTTTAAGTGAGCTAGAATAACAAATTATGGTATATACAAAAGTGTGACTCCATGCAAAAGGTCGGAATATATTATGACCACAAGAATGCCCATACCACCATAATTCACAAAATGCATGTCTATTCACAACTGAAAAGATTGTATAAACTATGCAGGAAACAGAACTACAGATTACAACTTGCTAAGCAAGACTGTAATATCCTCATAACCATCTTTTAATGTAATACCTCACCATTATGCTAGGCATGATCAAACTTTTGGTCAACCTATTTATGTTATAATTGCAATCATTAGCTTTACAGGACAGTTACTATGGAATCAGAAGATAAGGAAGGTGATGATTTAGTACAATTTGAGAGTGCAAAAATGCTTAATACCAACAATGTCTATGGGAGGTATTAAAAAGTAAGATAGAAGAGGAGAGTTACAGGGTCAACCAGCCTCATACTGGGATTAGGAGAAGGGTATGGGGAAGAGAAAAACAGTATGATGTAGAAAGGTTATGTGGGGAAATGGAGGGGCCCCAGAAGAAAGAATGAACTAGAAAACCACTTTACAAGAGTCAGAAGGTAGTTAACATGGTAAAAGAATGTCATCTCATCAATCCAGACTGAGGCTTAAATCCAGTTTCAAAACTTTACTAGCTATGACCTCGTCTACAAAGGAGAAATATTACAGAACCTATCTTATTGGGTTATGGAGAAATTTAAGTGATCTAATGTAAAGATGAAAAAGTGAACTTTAAACAAGTTGAAGTTTATGGGTAAATAGAACAAACCAGGAAGCGAGCATGCTTACAAAAGACAAACACTGATTGCAGGTGAATGCTTAATTTTAAAATTGAATCTGAGTTGACCAGAAGCCACAGGTTCTTTTGACCAAGCGTTTTGTAACCAAGCATGCTTACAAAAGAGGACAAACACCTACTGTGATACAACGGAAGACATGAGAACAGGAATACATTAACATCATTAGGACCCATCCACTGCTGAATCAGCTAAACCGAAACAAGCCTGGCGTACTCCACCACATGATTCATGCTTAAGAAATTTGGGGAAGATTACATATTTGGAACCTTCATCATTTTCTCTCCGAATTGTTGACTTTGTGTTGCATTAAGCTCAAGGCAGCTCTCAACTACAGGACTACGCCACCATCAGGTCCTCTCATCCCTCTAAAATAATCCTCATTTTAGTGGTTCAGATTGTTGAGAGACAAGTCTCTATGTCTCTCACATTTCTGCACATCTTGCAGATAAAGTACTATTAACTGTCCTTTGTTAAGGATTAATTAAGGCTGTACAGATAACAGTCTTGGAAGACACAGTGTCCTCCTCCAGAGTAAGGAAGACATGTTTACTGCCTGTTTTAAAAGATTCAGGTTCCCTAAACTCAAGTGTCCGCTTGTAACACAACCTACTGCACTACTGCGTGTGCAGGTATCATTTGACCCTCTTTTTATCACCCTGTGGGAACTGGGGCTCAGATAATTAACTTACACACTAATAGTCTGACTACTGTTAATGCTGTGAGTAATACACTGTCCTTCGTCTCCGACCCGGCATTCATTAAAGTGTAGCAGGCCAACTTGTTGGCTTGCAAGTAGAGTAAAATCTAAGATCCTTCACAATTCTTGACATAGATCTTTAGGGAAAATAGACCCCCAAGAATCACTGTAAAAATGGTATGAAGATGCTGTTTCAGTAGATTATTGGATTTCCTGAAACCCATTCACTAGACTACTGCAACACTGATAGACCACAGGACAGAAGACGCCCCACTCAGTCAGGGCCTACTGAAAGTCTTTGTGACCATGTATGAAATAGATGCTGCTTACAAGTGAATAGCAGCAGAATACAGCGTGGTGTTTATCCTTGGAACAACACTTAGTAAATGAAAACAGCTGCAGGAGGCAGAAAGGGACCAGATCTTGAGAAGTCTAATGTGGTTTGGTTCAACCCAAGTCTAAACACTTGCTATGGATGCCTTTCTACAAAAAAATACTATAGCCATCTATAAATCCCAAGTTTAAATTCTATTTCAGCACTGAGCAGGTATTTCCAACCCTGTTTTTTTCTTTCCTTTTTTTTTTTTTTTGGTTGTTGTTTTGGGGTTTTTTGTTGTTGTTGTTGTTGTTTGTTTGCTTTTTGTTTGATGTTTTGTTTTGAGACAGGGTCTCACTCAGTCGCCCAGGCTAGAGTGTAGTGGCATTAACATAGCTTACTTCAGCCTCAAATTCCTGGGCTCAAGCAATCCTCCTCCCTCAGCCTCCCAAGTAGCTGGGACCACAGGTGTGCACCATTAAGCCTGGCTGATTTTATTTTTTTGTAGAAACGTGGTCTCATCATGTTGTCCAGGCTGGTCCCGAACTCCTGGGCTCAAGCCATTCTCCTGCCTAGGCTGTGATTAAAGTGCTGGGATGAGCCACAAGTATTTCCAATTTTAGTTGACACTACATATCACTCAATTCTAAATTTCTTCATTGGTGGTAGATTTTTACCACAGTTAGTGACTTGTAACTAGATAGACAAATATGGTTACCAATGAAAACATGTACAACACATGTATTTAACCCAATTCATGACATTCACCCATTTTTATACTCAATGTTGTGATAAAATTAATTTTTTTTTCTAAAACAATGTCACTATGAGACATTGTTTCCAGGGGAGGTACTTCAAAGTGTTGACTAATGTATCTATATGTGTGGTACAGGAGACAAGGAAGGGCACACTAAAGGTTTTTCACGTTCTATTAATTGAAAACATGTTTGTTATGATAGGCTCCTTTTAAAAATTCAAACAAACTTCACCCCTAACTCTGAATTGTTCTAATCAGATCATCTTCTAGTACCTAGCCAAAATTAGCTTCAGGAAAATAGAGTTTTGATGAGTGACGAGGGGGAAAAGGAGTTACAGAAGTCTAGTACTCATTATAACGTTTTAAAACATTTTCCTAAGTGTCTTCATAATGGAAAAATAGAACATTACCTTTTGCAGAACTGAGTATTTCTTTGGGGAACAATATTTTATCAGTGGTATATTCCATTATTGCTGACAAGAGCTATAACTACATAGTTACAGGGATGAAATACTCTTAATCTACATGTGATACACAGGACATATGTATAATCTACACACATACTATATAGAAATTAAGCAAAAAGTTTAATCATCTTACGAAAATATACATGCAATGCCTATTAAGTATCATTAATTGGGAATTTTCAAGAAAACATAAATAAGTGATACCTCTATTTTAAAAGTCATTAATCTACTAGATGCAAGAAATCTTACCTACTCATAAATCTTTAAATCTGTCTGCACTACAAACCCCAAATCAGTTCACCTTTACGAGTAAAGGAGAAGAATTAGGAGAAAGTGCTTTTTAAAAACAAGGTTAAAAAGAAATAAATAACTGTTGTAGTTTGGGTAAATATCTCACTACAGAATTTATTCCTCTATAAATGTTTTAGGAACACACAAAATCTTCAGAGATTAGTTATTCCCTTAAGCAGTTGCCTGTCCATCAAATATTACATTGTTAACTTCCTTCTTCATGGTATATCATCTAGTTTTCCAATATTTCCAGAGTTCTTCTACTGTCTCAATTGAATTTAACAAACAAATGTACTTATCTCCAAACATTTTTAGTATTTTTCTTCAGTGCTACATTGAGTCATGGCATCATAAGTCACTTTAAAATTTAACTTAAGGCATCCCATTGCTTCCATTGCAAAGTCCTCTGGATACTCTTGAAATAAGATGCTTCCTTTCAAAGATGCTTTCATGAAGAAGAATATTTAAACATCCTATATTTTATGGACTGAAATCTGTATAACAAGCATCATATTTGATATAAAAAATTTATTTAATCATTTTATAAATATGGAATATTTGTAAATGTTAATGCCATTGGAAAAACAATCTGCCATTTATAGTACATCTCATTATTTTATATTATATGTCCACATAATTCAAATCACATAATCATAGATTTTTGCAGCTGGAAGTAGGTATTAGCAACTCAATATGCAAATAAAGAAACTGAGGCTCTCAAAGGTTAAAGAACCTACGTAGAATACAACTTCCTACAAAGATAATGGAAGACTAACACTGGTGACCAGGATTTATGCCATTCCATGCTGCTGCACTAGTTCCCAAGCAGCAAGTAACCAGTGGTAATTCATAATGTATTGCCCTGACAATCTCGATATCCATGGGCTTCTGTCTTAAGTACACATTTATTACTGAGTAATGGAACTCTTGCTTTTTGCCGGCCCATTGCTGTACACAAAGATTGACACCCTTTGGTGCATCTTGACTTTGAGAGCTCTCTACTAACTTCTGTCCTGGTGTATTTTACTGGCAGTTTAAAAATCCTGATTCAGCAATGTTATGGCAATACTATTACAGTTATCTTTTAAAATATACAAAACCACATTAGCTAGAGGGTGGTGTCACTATCATAAAAAGGGCTATGGGCCAATCATTTGTTTCAGTTGCTATGCAGCCACATCCATACGGCACAGATTGAGGCCTCAGGAAATTCTTAACATTCTGAGGTAAATACAAAGACGTGGGAAGATTATTTCTTTTTGTTAAGACTGTTCTACCTAGGTAGTAGTTGTATCACATCTGAAATGGATGCTGAAATGTAGATATACCCAACTTTTTATAGTTATAAGCTTCCCTATGTTTTATTTTTTAAATGATCCTGACTTTTCTCATCCTAAAATCAATAATATATGTGCTGTATGAAATTAAACCCTATGGATGAAACCACAGGCAAGAGCAGTAAAGGTTATGGAAAAATATGCCTTTATAATGCTTCTGTTATCTGTGCTGCTAACTATAACTCTTGCATATATAATTCCATTATACTTTTATAATTCAGGGCTTTGAAAATGCTTTTGAACCATTAATATATTTTCCTGGTTAAAATTCTTTGAGATGTTCTTAACAAGAGTCTTAGATAATGAATTTGGGCAAACTCTGGAACAGTCTTTACAGTATTATCATTCTCATTAATTTTCAGAACTACCCACTGTGTTGAGATGATTGTCATGGACCTAAGACTTCAATTTGGCTAAATATTTTTGCATATATTTCAACATATAAGTAACTAACAGATGTTTAAATGTTAAGTTCATATGGAAGAAATGGTTAAATGTATTTAATCTCATGATTTCTTTGCCACACTAATTCTTATTTTACTATTTCTTTATGTATTACACTATTTCCTCTATACTTTGGTGTATAATAAACCAAAAATTCCAAAATTCCTTCAAAGACAATCCTTCAAAACATTCTAGAATTAAGAAATCTATGCATATATAAATTTAATATATGTAGCATAACTAACTTTTTTAAAAAGAATACCTTAAACAGTGATATAATTAGTAATATAAAATAATTATTTTTATAAAATATACAGAGTTCATATAAAGCATAGGACTGGATTTTTTACTTTTTTCCTTTATATTTTTAACAGAAAGAATGGTTTCCATTTATATTCTTATTTGGCTTTATCAACCTGATATATACTGCCCTAACCTGCCAGTAAAATATGGGTAGAAGACTAAAAACAATATTACTTTAAGAGAGTTAATGCAGTACACAGTTCCATACTTTCATCTAGTTTATTCTTTTCTCTTTGCCTGTTTGGTTATCTCTGAAGACTGCTTCTGTTTCCATTGTTTCATCCTTTAGCATTCACATATCAGAGCAATAAGTATTTCATTACTGGTTTATCTGTCCAGAGGCTTGAGAAGCGGTAACAATTAACCCTCCCTTCACAGTGATTGATACAGGCTTTGCTTTCAATTTGTTCCACTACACAGATCATGAAATTCTGAATGCAATCATCCTCATTGACCTACACTTTCAAACACACAGCTACAATGAGACTAAAGTAATTATTAAAAGGAACACAGGACTACTAAGATCTGAAACAAAGTCTTTTTAAAATCTGTTAGACGACCTTCTGGTAAAATTGGCAAATTCTGATGCTAAGGAAAATGATAGCTTAGTGTCCCTGTCTGGAAATATTCAATGCAAGCTGATCAATGTATATTATGGTGATTGCATTGGCTGTAGTATGTCCTTAGAAAATACAGAAAGCCATTCTAGAACTGTTAGAAACACATAGAGTTAAACTGTTAACATTGTGCCTTACTCTGTATAAAATTTTTTCAAAGAAACTAAAGTTCCTGATTTCTGTAAAAAGTAAAATACACTGACCATAGCGAAGAATTAAGACTGGAAATGCAATAGTTTTATTGTCTAAGAGTTGCATACCTGAGCCCTACATTTTCCCTCTCCCCTCTCCCTTTAGATGAAGAGTCACAGTAAGAAATGAATACATTTTTCACAAAGTCTGGAAAAATGGCTTCAAATAAATATTAATCTACTGCAATCGATATATATGAGGAATGGAGAGGGGCTGGTAGGAGAGTGGTGACTACAGAACTATATTAAAACAAGGGTTGCAGTTAAAGAAAATCAGGGCAGAAAGCAAGGCAGCAGGCCTGAGGCTCTAATCACAGAACAGAGTGATGGAGATGAACCAATACTGCATGGATTAGCGATGAATTATTTTGAACCGTAATCATATGCCTGCACAGGAGAGAGGCAAAAGCTAACCATTGCTCATAAACTGATCTGCTGATTTCCAGAGACAGAAAGAGAGAGGCAAAGAGAGAGAAAAGAATAAATTCATATGCTAAACTAATTCAGAATAATGAAAACCTAAAGATGTGGTTATATTTCAAGTAACATTTTATGTTTAATGTCTGCTACATACTACATAATATGCAGTGTTTCAAATATAAACTGTAAAGTTCTTAGATTCAGACAGGATTAAACCAACCATTTCTTCTAAGATTAGGATGCAATATATGTACTCTACATTCTTCGTTGCCCAATAAAACCATTTTTGGACAACTTTGACATCCCCCAAATATAAAATGTTTTAAGTATTTATTTACAAAGAAGAAACAGCATTCAAGAAATTAACTTCCTTTGGATAATGTGAAAAATTCATAGCAAATGAAGATTCAATTGTTAGAACTAATTTTGTTAGGAAGAAAAAAATCAAAACTGCTGGTAGCAAGAGATTCCTGAGATTCTTATGAACAGACTGTTTAAATGAAGAGCACTTTAATCAGTAGAGGAATCCTCACGTTTCTAATGTCTTGCTGTGCATTCTGCAGGTTATAGTAGCAGCTGGTAGAGGTCATATATCTTTTGTGAGCATCCCAAAAAGGCTCACTGCCAGACTGTTAAATTATGAATAAGCAATGAACAAAAGAATGCAGATACGGTGGTGACAAGATAATCCAAGCAGATTTATCTATGACAAATTTCACAGGATTAACAAATTACATTTACACAGAACAATAAAAATGTGCAAAAAAAAAAATGATGAGCCTACTTTTCCTTACAGCATTAGGAAAACAAAAAGTCACCAATCCACTGCATACATTTAAATGTAACTCAATCTAAAGTAAGACATTTATAATGTTCAAGATATCTATGTAACATTTTTCCATTTCAGATAGACATACACAAACATGGTATATCTTATATTTTATATATAATTTATGTTGTAAACAGTGTATATATATGTATCATGTGACTTATATATAAGCTGCGCACACTATATACAAAAATCTTGTATAATTTAAAAAATCATATACATGAATAGAATACATGTTTTTAGAAGTGGATTCTGATGAATAAATTATATTTGTAAAGGGAAAATGTCCCCTCCATCAGCACAATACATACTAGTTAATAAAATATCCTTATTCATTCATGTCTCCATTTTCTAGGGACAGAGAGAGAAGTTCTGCAAACAGTTTCAATCATTCCACTTGCCATCATCAAAATACTGCCATCTCTCTGAGTTAAAGTGCTTCTGAATGAAGTTTAGAGCTAGCATCCTTTTCCGCAGTGTTACTTTAGCAGAAAGGAAAATCCAGAGATTTAGGGAAGAGAGTGTTAATTATATCTATATTCACACACAGATGACCCTTAATTCAATATTAAATTCTTTATAATAAAATTCTTTTTATAAATCTTACAAATGAAAACGCCCTAGTTCATCAGCTATAAGGAAATATTATTGAAATGCCCTATAAGTTTATAAAGTGGTCTTAAAATGCCGTGGGACACTACTTTTCAAAATGTGCAATTAAGATTTGTGAGTTTAATGTTTTATACTAGGTACCCAACTCACAGTCCTTTAATTCTGCATTAGAATACTGATGATAATATAATACTGTAATCAGATGTAATCTCTTCTAAGATGATCTGACGGCTGTTTAAAATTTTGTAGTCTATTTTTCACTTAATGCTTCCTATTGACTTTTGTTTTTTATCTTCAATATTTCAGTAAAACAACCCTCTAAATTTTAAGTTCTTTGCCACATCTTATAAGGCAACTTATCCTTTCATAAACAAGATATTTGCTGAAGGTAAAAAATGAATCTGATACACAAGCAAATTACCTTGCAACCACAAATACTCAAGCAATTCTTATTCAGTCCTTTAAAGCATGAAATTTCTATTATACATGTTATTTTTAAAGAAGCTATTTAGTTGACAATATTACATCCAAAAATGTAAAGATAAATGTGGCATGTTTGTCTACTACTGCAATCTTGCATATATTCTGCAATGAACACCCACTCACGTCACATGCTACAAAGTTTCCTAAAGTACAGTTTTTGTTAAAGAACTGTTATGTATCGGACCAACCCCTAGGGTTCCTGGCTTAGAGGAAAAAAATGTTACCAAAGCCTAACTTTCCCTTCTTGAAGATGACTCTGCCTGTGTGTATGTGTGTGTGTGTGTGTTGCAGGGATGGGGGAGTAAATAATAACTTACCATTTATGTATTTATTGTGGTCCATTTTAACATGTCATATTTTTAATTAAATGAGTGAATGCATGTAAAGCTCTTAGAAAAGTACCTGTTTATTAGCACACGATGCTATATAAATGCTTGCTGCCACTGTTATAATGCCAGATAATTTGGCAGGAGGCCAACTTGTACAAATCCTTATAAATTTCAAAAGACAATGTCCAGAAATACAGTTAGGTACTAAAATGAGTTATTCAGAAAGCCTTATGAGACTGTTTCTACACAACCAGTGGCAAAAGTATTACAAAATAAAAATGCTTCAACTATAATCTTTAGACAAACTTGTGGCACACTCTGAGCCATGAATTATATGAGCAGAGGGCCTTGAGAACTTCACATGCTGTGACCAAAGAGGCAGATGTACATGGAAACCTGATTCTTCTGACACCACTCAGCTACAAATTTGCCCTAAAGTATGTATAGCTATGGAGTTTGCCCACAAAACTACTGGGACAGTAAAGGGTGAGGTAACAATGCTTTCAATATTGATTCTTTCTCTAATTTCATAAACACTGTATTTCTCCAAACATCTGATGAAGGACCAACACACAGGGCTATCGTTCACTACTCACAGTGAATTGGTCTTTCTGCCATTGGAACTCTCTGATATTGGCTCGGAAATCTCTGAGTTTGGAAAGTCTGAAAACGCAGGCCCTTCCACACTGGTGTTCAGGTACGTTTCTACAAAGACTGTACTGCCTAAGTTCACCTCAGAGACAAACCTGAATTCGGTCTCTAACTCTATCACCTTCCTTGAGAATGCTAAACCTCTATTTTCTCATGCATAAATGGGGATATTAGCATTTCCCTCCTAGGTCAGTGGGGAAACTAAAGAGAAAATTATTGTGAAGCATGTAATATAGTATCTGAAACATGGCAGTGTCCAATGTTTATATTATATAATCATCATCATATACTATTTTTTTTAAATCTCATCAAAATAACTTTTATAAAATTTGCTATAATTTCACTTCAATTTATACAGTATCTTTTCTCACTCCTTCCTCCAGGAGCCTCTAACCACTTTATAGTCACTAATTACAATAGTTTCCAAATTGAATAACTATCCTCCCAGAACATTGAGCTAACAGAAGTGAAAAAAGAAAGCCTTATATTTCTATGAATTCATTACTTCTTACTCTTTTAGAAAAGGGTGTCTTCTGGCTCTCTATAATATTCTATATATCCAATAGAAGGGCAAGCCTATAACCAAAGCAACTGCTCTTACAAGGTATATATTTAGTACTGTACCTGGCACGCATCACCATGGTCCACAGTAGAGGTTCAATAAATGAAGCTGAATGAAAAAACCAGTCAATCATTACATTCTAGGGCCAGGAGAACTGTGGGCCATAACAACATAAGATCTTTATCTTGCTTCTTCTGGTTTCATATACAAGACCACAGCATTTCAATTAATTCACCAAGACACTATGTTTTACAAATGCATACAGAAAACTTCAACTATTGCTTAATGTTGTCACTGCCCTAGTCATTTCAGATACAGTCGCAGTTACTTTATTCTTACTAAGCCATGTCCTGTTTCTGCATTGTAGTATTACTAATATTACTACACATTCTTCTAACTATTCTATCAAACTTAATAGTGCAAACATCCTATTCACACTAATGAGGCCCAGCGCAGTAAAAATACCATTCAGTTACAGTTGGTTTATTACACTGACCAATGAGGGGGAAAAAAAGGCTACTATTTACTAGGAAAATACTAACATCATCGAATGCAAACAATTGGATTTTCCCATAAATTCTAGTTCTTACTAATCATAGATTTATATATTTAAAGTTTCACATATTCCATTATGTGCAATTTTGATAGCATTTAAAATTTAAAGAATAACATTTAATCAACTAAAATTTAACATACTAACTTAGTTACTAAGTTTCGGCTTTATTCATCCTAAGCAGTTAAAGACATGTCTATAAAACACCTGAAGTTAGACTGTAGCCCCAATACAATGCAGAACTTTTAAAAATCAATTAGAGTGATTAAATGTTATAAGCAGAAAAAGTGACTGTGTAAACATAGCATGGAGGTGGCGGGGGCTAGTTCTGCTTTCATGTGGGTTAATTTTCTTTAAATTTAGTGACATTCTGCATAAGATACAGGTTTACTAGAATTTTAGAAAAACAAAAACAGATTAAGGTTACATTAAGGTCATTATTAATAGTAAAGCACTTTTGGAAGTTAGTAAAGGAAAGCATTCAAAGGATTTTGAAATTTTTGTAATATACTCTCCATAAATATCCCCAAATAAAGGCCAGGCACAGTGGCTCATGCCTGTAATCCCAGCACTTTAGGAGTCTGAGGCAGGCAGATCACCTGAGGTCAGGAGTTTGAGACCAGCCTGGCCAACATGGTGAAACCCCCATCTCTACTAAAAATACAAAAATTAGCTGGGTGTATTGGCATATGCCTGTAATCCCAGCTATTTGGGAGGCTGAGACAGGAGAATCACTTGAAGGCAGAGGTTGCAGTGAGCTGAGATTGTGCCAGTGCACTCCAGCATGCCTGGGCAACAGAGCAAGACTCTGAAAAGACAGACAGACAGACAGAGAAAGAGAGAGAGAGAGACAGAGAGAGAAAGAGGGAGAAAAGAAAGAAGAAATCCCCAAATATGAAGACCTACAGCTTAAGAAAATAAATAATGCTTCCCCAAAAGTGTTGCTTCACAGAAGCCATAGAAAACCTCACCACAGAGCAGGGGATCCTAGCAGCAGGTCCCACTTCAAACAGACACAATTTTAACATACCACTGAATCCCAGACCAGGATCTGGGGCAGGGAAAAGGAGTAAGGTGGTTCACAGGTATTCTGGCATTCTCATAAAATAGCTATATTACAGTATATGGGCAGCCATTGGGTAGAAGAATTACAGGGGAAAATCAAAATTCATATGACTAAAATTATCAAACTACTCCAATTTGTGGATTATATTTGAAGTACAGTATAAGTCTTACCAATTCATTACTGAGATATTAATTGCACATCACTTTTAGCCATATTTTTAAGACTATATAAAGACACAGAAACCAAAACCTTACTAATAATACTACTAGGTGCTGAAAATACCTCATGTAACTTAAAAAAAAAAAAAAGTATCAAATAATGTTGAATTCAGGTTTGCTCATTTGCTCACTGTAAGGAATCAAATCCAGGGATTAGCATATTGTGCATGTGGAGTAGTTATATGCCTTTCAATTCATAAATCAGAAATTGGACATCTGAAAAGATGTTGTAATGTGGGAGGGTCTTACATAATAAAGGTCATTATAACTCCTGGCTCTGGAGCTATACGATCTAATATCCTCTCTGGTGGATCATGATATGCCCATGCATTACAGTTCTTGTTGACAGTCTGTTGCCTTGGAAATATTTCATTATTTCAGTTTTTCCATTTGTAGACCCTTGGCCTTGTGATATGAAGGCCATCCTATTTCATATTTTCGATTATCATTTAAGCAATCTTTTGGAGCTATTTATATATATAAGCAAGTGTTAGACAATGCATATAATCATTTATCATCCCTATTTAAGCTTATACTGTAGATAGAAATACCTCCAAAAAACAGTCTCCACCACCTTTACTTTTTCAACCAAAAGCCTTGTGCTACTGGGATATGCTTTGCAAATCAGCATGGGCATATCACATGCTTGACACTTCTCTCTGTCTAATTTTCTTGGTTATACATCCACATAGTAGAAAAACTTTGTGGTAGCGCTATATAATTTGCAGTCTATTGGAGTTTAAAGAAAATCAAACAAGTTTATGTACACAAGGTTTTCAACTTGTTCTTTCAGGCTCTAAAGAGGCACTTTCTGTATATATAACTCAGAGAAATTTAAGAAGCACTAAATAGTAACCAAAGACATTATCAAGAATGAGCTTATTTTTCTGAAATTTACATTATAAACATTACTATAAGGAAATGACTTTGGTACTGTATTATTATACACAGGTTAGATATTTTATAAATAAATGAGACAATTCAAAAGATATATTTTTCTCTGTTTCTGCTTACTAATATATTTGAAAAGCAGTAAAGAATACATTGTCCATAAATGCCTCTGTGAAATCAATGATTTGGAAAACATTTTTTTAAATAAATAGGAGGATACTATTTAAAACATATCCACAGAAAGTCATCTTTTATAAACATATTTGTGTTCAACTGCTACAGGGAAATACTACTATTAACCAACAAGTTCTAGGCACAATGTGCAAATAAAGGTGGAATTATTCACTTACTTGAAGCAAGTAGTATGAAAAACAGCCCCCTCCTGAACAAACCATCTGATTTCCCATTTCTCATTACAAAACCAAATCAACTTACATGTGTAATGTTTACACTTAAAGTGTTAAGAGCATTTAAAACCCTGATAACAGAGTGAACCCTTGGGGCATAAAACAACTGTTTGGATAAGGGGCCAAGTTGGTGGTTACTGCCTTTTGAAAGGCTTAGTTTATAACTCCTTCCTTCCTATCTTCTACAGTGCTCCCTCTGCCCCGCACCCCGCTGTTATTACTCCTCCTTCTCCATACAGGTTAAACCTTCTCAGATCCAACCTTTAAAATGACAGCATCCAAGCTGAACAAGAAGATGCTATTAAAGGGCATTAAATTAAATACAGTATATCCTCCTACAACTTCAATCAGAATTTCAGACCAAGTGTTATTTAGTTCAGCTCTCAAGTGGAGCAGAATAACAAATCGCACACTTTGATTTACCTTCTTCGAATGCCAAATGGAGACAGGTGATAAAGAAAGCACTCATGCACAGGCTATGAAGTTTCCTCTAGAAATTAATTCTATCTCTGAGATTCTTATCTCAGAGAAATTCCCAAAATGGCACACAAATAGGCCTCTGCTAGAGAGATTACTGGGGCCATCCCAGTAAATACATTTATTAACAACACAACTGGGAGGGAAGGAAAGAAGGAAGGAAGGAAGGAAGGAAGGAAGGAAGGAAGGAAGGAAGGAAGGAAGGAAGGAAGGGAGGGAGGGAGGGAGGGAGGGAGGGAGGAGGGGGGAGGGGGGGAGGGAGGGGGGAAACCAATTATAAACTTCTGATTTCAAAAAGTATTCATGTTAGATAAAAAATAATTTTTAAAATCCTTGCACAACGCTCTGAGAAATTTTTTTTACTACAAGAGTAAAGTAATATGTGAATTCTTCATGAAACACTGATACTTCTTAAGAAGTAAATGCTCATTTTAGCTATATGAGTTATCAGATTTTCTACAGTTTGGGAGCAATAGTTAATGCTATACACATTTAACATCTTTAAAAACTGGATTTTGTATGATTTACTCGCTGATACATGATGTTTACAGAATCATCTCGCGTTTAGAATTAGTCAATTATGTATCTACTTAACAAAAGTATTCCTTAATCCTGACAATTCTGCCTTCCCTATTGTATGAAAGAAATAAGCAACAGTACAATATAAGCTTTTTAAATGAATGGATGCCTGAATATCTCCTTATCGTCTTCTGATGTAAGCTATAGGTTAAATATTATGTTGCATCAAAAATAAAACTATGTTATAATAATTAAATCTTGCAACTAAGCACACCCCTTGTCTTCAAGTTCACTTAAGCCTGTGAGGAAAATCAACGCGCCTGCTGCGGGTGGGGGTGCATATATCTGACTGTATTTGTTTTCCTCATGAATCAATGGGTAACATTTCATGCTTCCTACTGCGCCTTTCCTCTTCGGAGACAGAAAGAGATATCCACTTTGCTCAAACCAATATGCTATATACAATTAATGTCATTAACGCTGCCAATTAATAGTAAATAGGATTCCAAAGAAAGTAGGCTGGGTGGACAGCAGGAGGGAAAACCACGTTGGTGGTGATGGGGAGGGGGTGCTGAGTTACTCTGAAAATCTATCAATGCTACTCACGTAGGACAGTTACGGGTATTTTGAACACAAACTCCCTTTTCCTGTGGCTGTGCTAGTTTAACTAACTTCAAACAGACATGCTCCACTGAGCCCCTTGCCTGGATATGCAATTCTCACCAGGAACTTTTTAAAACACAGATCCCCAAACAGTAACTAACGGGGCATAGATGCTCCAACTGCTGACACATTTTGGATCTCGCTGTTTGTTTGCTTATTTGGATTTGAGGGTTTTCTTCTTTATTTTTCTTTTTCCTTTGGGAGGGGCATGGAGGGGAGGGAAAGATGAGAGCGGAGGGCAGAGCGGGAGACCCACAAGTTGCCGACCGGAGGGCGCAGCCCGGGAGGCGGGGAGGCGGGGAGGCGGCGGCCGCGCTCCTCTGGGCTCGGCCCGGCCTAGCTGATCGCGCGGAGACGGAGACGGAGCCGGCCCCTCCGCGACACATTCCGGGCCTGGCGCGAGCTCCGCGCTCCCCGCCCCCGGCCTCCTCCTCCTGCTCCTCGCCTCCTCCCCCTGCTCGCCGCCTTCCCTCCCCCTCCCCAGCCTTATTCCCTTCCTCGAGAGCAGCTGCCAGGGGACCTGCGGCGGCCCCGGGGATCCCCGGCCCCCCACCCTCGCTGCTGCTCCCGTCACACGGCAGCGCCTTCGCATCTCTGTTTGTTTCTCTTTTTCTTTTTCTCCTTTTCTGTTTCTTTCTTCTTTTTTTCTTTTTTTTTTTTTTTTTTTTTTTTTTGTCAGCGAGTCACTCTATTCGCCGAGCCGAGGAGGTGCGACTGCTCAGAGAGCCCGGCCGCCGCCAGAGCCGCTCGCTGCCGCAGCCGCCGCGGGGACAATGCGCGGGGCCCCGGGCGAGCGCTGCACCCAGACGAGGTCCCCGCGGGCTCGCGGCCCAGGAGGCGGGCGGGCGGCGGAGCTGGGCCCTCGGCGGCGGAGGCGGCGGCGGCGGCGGCGGCGGCGGGAGCAGCGGCCCGGCGGCAGGTTCAATAAACAGAAAAGTGTTACCGTTCTCGCCTGGAAGGATCCTGCTGAAAGCTGGGCTTGGTGGGCGCCATCTTCCTGCTATTTTTTTTCCTCTCTTACTTTTTGCCTTTCTCCCCCCTCCCGGGTGGGGGGCGTGGGCGGGCGGGGGTGTGCGTGTGCGTGGGGTGGCGGGAGAGTGCGGCCGTGCGCGGCGCTCTGGGCTGCCCGGCGGGCGGCGGCCGGGACTGGGGCCGTGGCCGTGGCCGTGGCGGCGGCGGCGGCGGCGGCGGCCGTGCTGTTGAGGCGGGGAGGCTACGGAAAAGTAGTGGGGCCAGAGCCTCGCCGGCGGCCGGTCGTCCCCTCGCGCCGCCGGTGCTCCCAGGCGTGGGTCGCCGCCTCCTCCGCCGCCTGCGCCTTCTCCTCCCGCTGCTCGCCGGGCGCCGCCGCCGTCCATGCGCCGCAGAGCGCCCGCGGCCCGGGCCGCCCCGGCTCCCGAGGCATGCCCGGCGCGGAGACAGGCGACCGGCGGCGGCGGAGGAGGAGGAGGAGGGGGAGGCGGCGGCGGCGGCGGGGGGAGGCGGCGGCGCGGTCCCGCGGGCTGCCCGGCCCAGGGCCCCGCCGCCTCCAGGTTCTCAGCCCCGCGCCACCACCCGCGCCCCCCCGTCACCCCTTTCTACCACCCGGAGCCACCCGGTGGCAGGTGGGGCGCACACCCTCCCGGCGGGGGGCGCGGGGTCTAGGCCGGGAGGAGCGGGGAAGGGGAGGACACGCAGGGGGTTCCAGCTTGACCGCTGTGAAAGTATTTCTGGGCATTTTCCAGCTGCTTTGCTCCAGAGCGCTCTCTCGCACGCAGACACACACACCCCCCCTTCTCTCTCTCTCTCTCTCTCTCTCTCTCTCTCAATCTCTCTCTCTCGCTCGCTCGCTCTCTCTCTCTCGCTCTCGTTGGGGGACTGGAAGGCTCGGCTGCCGGCGCAACAACGCCACTCAGTTGCAGTTTCAAACACTTCCCTTCTCTGGAGTATTGCAGCCAGGAAGAAAGAAAGAAACAGCAAAAGGAACTGGGAGGCCACGGGAGCGAGCTGGGGCAGGACACAGTCCCGGGAGCTCCTTGGGGGCAGCGGAAATCAATGCGGGTGGGGGATGCGCTGGCCCAAGAGCCCCGTGGGCGGCGCAGCAACAGCACAAGCACCTTGTGGCTCTGGGGCTCTCAGCAGCGTTCCCAAAGCCGGAGCATCTGCATCAGTCACGGACGTACAGGAGTGCAGACCCCAGGGTTCACAGGTGAATCCCCGCGCCTTTAAACTCACATATGGAAGCCCCTCCCGACTCGGGTCCTGGGACCTGGGACCGGACTGCGCCCTCTGGGATCTAGCCCAGCCGCACCCCGGTTTGACAGTTGAGCAAGGCCTAGAGAAAGGCTGGGTACTCAGTCCAGGGCCCGCGCTAGAATCCTGTTACCTGGGTAGACCCTGGTCAGTGCGTTTTCTCCACTAAACCAATCAGAAGCGTGTGGACAGCTTTTTACGCAGAGACTTGGGTCAGTCATGTGTCAACCAGGCAAGTAGAAAGGACTCCCAAAGCATTTCCACTTTGAATGAATGAAAGCGCCTGATGGAAAACATCAGTCCTGTGTGAGGTTCTGCATTTGACTGTAAACTTACGAAAAAAAATAAAGACCTGAAAAGGGGTCCTCCATTCAGTCTCTACGACTCCAGTAAAGTGGGGCTGGGAGTTGGAAACTTCCAACGAACACATAAATGTTTTTCGTGGTAGAGGTGTTTAATCTGCATGATGGTGTTTTAAGTTCTCTTTGGAGTACACTCTACAGGTAGGAGAGAATGAGAAATGAACTGGAGTGGAGAGTGTTATGGACAAGATATACATGGGCTGGCAGAGAAGGGAAAAAGTTGCCAGTTCAAAGTGTTGGCTCCAGGACACCCAGTCTAGGGGGTTTCTGCGCCAAGATGACAAATAAGAGAAGCTTGTAGTCTCCCAACAGGCCACTCTTTGCTTGAAAAACCCCCACTCCTGTCACTCCCGCGGCAGACTCCTCAAAAGTACTTAAAAATAATTTTTTGGTAAAATGATATGTCACCATTCACTTAACAAATCCAGATGGAAACAAATCCAAGCGGAAACTAAGTCTGTCCCTCAGAACCCCACAATCCTGTTGAGGTGCCAGAGGACAGGGGACTCCTGACTCAGACCCTACCTCCAACACCTACCAATGACCTTGCCCTACACGGCTCACTCTCTGCCCCCCTCCCCCTATTTTAACTAAAAGACAGTAACAGGTGTCATCATGTCTTAGCAACAAAATCAAAGAAGTCTACATTTTTCACAGCTATTATCTTCTCTTCTGTCAATATAACACAAAAATCGAAGGAGGGAATAATGCACCCCAAAAGCTAAAGTTTAGAAATGCTAGAAAAAAAAAAAAAAAAAGCCTTAGTCTTTAGAACTGCAGTGGAATTCAGAGACTTCATAAGGGACCCAAATTCAGAGTTGAAAGTGGAAAGCACCAATGCAGCTCTCAGTGTTGAGGTGGCAGACTGTAGGGGACTGCCCCTGGTGCTCCTGCCTTGAGGGAAAATTGTCTCTGAGGTGATCTTTATGGTAAGGGATAACAACACTCAGAGCAAACCCGATGGCAGAAAATTCCTAAACCCCCACCCCTTTATGCTCAATTTATATGGTATAGGTTAGCTCAAGTTCCCGGAGGTCCCTGAAATCTTCCAAAGGCCATCTGACACTTCTGACCCTTGACTCCCTACTTCACAGACCATACTACTGTGACCATTGCCTGCACTTCCTAGTTAAAGTGACCGCCAGATTCTATTGTCATTTAAATGTTGTATAAGTGACAAAAAAAAACCATACCTGAACCATGAAAAGGAAAAATCTCATTCTTTTCTAGTCTTTTATGTTTGAAAGAGACCCAGATCTTTTGTATTAAAGGTTCCTGTAATCACTGAAGTAAAACAAGACTAAAATAATTTAAATCAAAAATCTCTTTGACAAGGAATAACCCCTTTTTGAGTTATTTTCCAAACTCTTAAAAAAAAAAAAAAAAAAAGAAAAAAACTTCAGGCAGTACACAGAGTATATAATGAAGGCTTCTACAGAATATTTGGAATACTGGGCATCAACTTGGAAAACACTCAATGTGTTATGCAAAATCTGCTCTGGTCACTGGGCCATTGGTTGGAAGGCACAAAATATGGCAGTGATAGATTATCTTAACCTTTTCAGTTTAAATACTGTTGGTTCAAATCAAAGGTTCTCAAATCAATGAAGTTTGAAATACAAGGTAAAAATAGGAACTGTTATTTGAATTATGCATTGTGTATATTTTAAGTTAAATGCCATTGGCAAATCTCTCAGATGTTTAATCGTGTGCAATCTGGGAAACACAAATATTTAATTTCACACTTTCATGTGCTCTTTTTTCTTCCATCTTTTATAAAACCAAGCCCCACAAATGGGGAGTTTACCTTTCACAGTACATTGTTAGTTTTTCTCAGCGCATTTTTGTGGATTACATTTTCAGTAAAATCTTGGAACATCAAAAGTTGTCCTCAGGAAAAACTTCAGGGTTCTAAAGCTGTTGGTGGTGGTAAATTGCTTTCCCTTTCTTTCCTAATTGAATCAAATTACTATTTCAATGTCAAATACATAATTTTTAAGAAAAATCTATAAATACTTTTAAGAGAAATACAAACAAATAATGCTTTAAAACTTCCTTCTCACCACCTACCCTGACTTTGTAAAATTTGCTTCCTAACTTGTATTCCTGAATCTTAGGCATTTGCATTATAATGCGTTTAAGATGAATACTTAACAGCGCCTAGGAGACTCGGATTTCATGCTGTATTTCCCTGTAGTAACAGGTGACATGATAACACTGTTATGTAGAATTCCAAGTCTACAGCTACACGTGAAAATCGTTCCTATTCTGTTTGGAAACAAATGATCAATCAGCCTCCAGTGATCAATTGCCCCCCTAGCTGTCCGTCTGCGCGGGTCCGCATCCGGCTGGGGCATTGAGAAAATTCCACGGGAAAGGGATGAGGATCCTAAACTTTGCAAAAGCACCTTGTGCGGCGTCTCAGACTTCGCTGCAACTCCTCCGCTACTCGGGGCTGAGGCTCTGGATTTGGGGGCCAGGCAAAGGGCAAAGGATGATTTCACTTCGCCAGCGCACTGGAGTGCTTTTCAATCCACCAAAGTGAAGTGTGTTTTTCTTCCTCATCTGTAGAACGAGGGGCAGGCAAAGTGAGCCCTGGCAATGTGCATGTGTGTTGTAAGACACAAAACAGGAGGCAAAGTGAGTCCCACCCAAGCACCCCGGGGCGGGGGCACTATCCCAGTCCAGGCGGGACTACTCACCGCTGCTGGTAGGAGGTGATGCCCTGGACGTTCTGCGGGGTGCCGTTGGCCGCGGCGCCGGCCCTCCCCATGCCCGCGCTGGCCGGCACCCCCGCGGCCGCCCCGCCGGCCGCCGCGGCCGTCACCTGCACGCTGAAATCCGGAAAGATTCGGATCATCGCCGCGGCTTCGGCCCCCGGGCGCGGCGGCTCTGGGCACTGGCTGGCGGGGGTTCGGGCTCCGGCTCGGGCGGCGGCAGCAGCAGCAGCGCGAGCAGCGGCGGCGGCAGCAGCGGAGCCAGGCACCAGCCTGCAATCCCATTAGTGAGCCGCGGCCACTGTGCGCCGCGGAGAGACGCTTTGATGTGCGCGCAGCGGGCTGGGGTGGGGGGGTGCCGCGAGCGCGAGGAGGAGGTGCGGGGGGCGTGCGAGGGACTTGCAAACAGCAAAACGTGTCAGGGTGGGGCCTTTTTTCCCTTTTGGGGGGCGGCGGTGCTCCCCCCTCTTTCCAGGATGTTGCTCTCACTGGCTGCTCCGGCTGCGCCGCGCGAGCCCAGCTGAGGGAAGAAGGGGAGGGGGTGGCGGAGGAAGGATGCACCGGGAGGCTTGGCGAGGACTTGGCCGGTGCAAGGGTATGACCGGCAGCGGAGGGTGCGTTTCTTTCCCGCCCCCCTCTACACACACACCCACACACACACACGCCGCGCACTTCCGACCCAAAGTGCAAGACTCAGGCGCGCTCTCTCTCCCCTCCTTTCTCTAGAGAAATAACCACCATCCAGGCAAGCTCGCGCCTCCCGCGGCTTCCAGCAACCTGGAAGCCAGCCCGCGTGTGCAGGAATGGGGGCGTAGAGCCTCCCTTCCTGTCCGGAACCCCACTCTGCCCGTCTTATGCACATCAGGCAGCGCGAGGGCTGCCAAGCGCAAGTTGGGCTCCTCAAGAACTTGATACTTATCGAGGAGGGATGGTGTGCAAAGACGGAGAGAAAAAAAGAAGCCGCTTTTGTGCAATGGAGAGTTTGTTCTCCTTGTAAGAATGGGCTCTTCCCGCTACTGGTGGGCGGGCGGGTTGGTCCTGGACAAACTTGTGAGGTGAGGACTGCAGGTCCGGCTAGAGGGATCCGGTTGTGCCCCGATGACCCACCTCTATACGCCCCTTTCGACCGATGAAACGAATAAATTAGCAGCCACCACTGAGACGAACTCTGCAAATTCCAACCACCAGGGAAACAAAAAGAGAAAACACGTGCATTTATTTCCTCGCGTCTCTCAGTTACTTCTCCACACTATTACATCAATGTTTCTTTAAGGGGTGAGGAGGCATGCCTGCGGTTTGGGTGAGCCTTTTTAAGTGACGACTTGCATTCCTTTTCACTCGGCTAGTGGGTGGGGGCGGTAGGAGTTGATCGTTTCCCCCACCCCCTGCCCAGGACCCCCGTTGTCCCACTTCCTCCTCTTTCTTCCGGCTCGCGAGCCGGGAGTGGAGTTGCGGGCGGTGGGCGCAGTCTCCTTCGGGATGAAGGGCTCTGACTCCCTCATCTTGCGCGCGCCACCCTCGCCCCCTTTGCTGGTGCGGCTGGTGCTTGCCCCTTCTTGTCCTTGCTCCTTCACACTCCCTGCACGCCAAGGCCCGGGCCCCACAGCCGCAGCCAGGGGACGAGTGGCCGGCCGCCTTGCCTTCCGCAGGAACCCAAGTTGGGATCGGCTTAGCGTGGTGACCGCGGCCGCGCCGCCCCAGCCCTCGGCCAATAGCGCCTCGCCCGGAGAGGCACCTGCTTAACCCTTTGAGCCTAGGGCGCAGCCGGCAGGCCGGGACACAGAGGGGCAGGACGGATTGGCCAGAAGTTGCCAAGGCCGAGAGTGACACAGGCCGTCCAGCCCAGCGTCCCCGCACACGGTGTAGGGGCCAGACGCCTGCCCTTGCCGCAGACCCGGGCGTCCCCTCCCACCCTGATGGCTCTCGGGAAACAGCCAACCCGCACAAAGGCGAGCCTTTGCCCTGGCGGCGTCCCGCGCCTGCCGGGGCAACCTCTGAACTCCCCTAACCCAAGTCAGTTTCCGGAGGCGCCTCCTGCGCCCGGCAGCCGCTGGGAAACAGAGGGAGGGAGCCCCAGCTCTCGCTGGCCGGGCCCACGGCGCAGCTGCGTTTCCATTTTCCTTTCAAAGAAAATGCTTTGGACGGCAGATAATACCAGGAGATATGAAACTGCTTCGTCCCCCACGTGTTGCACGTAAAAAGAATCGTAATGAGCATCTGTGCCTTGTGTGAGGGATCCCACGAATTTGTTGAAGACCTAACCGAGGTCCTGACTCCCTCCTTCCCGAGAAGAAATCATTTTCTAGCTTCTCGGCATTCATTTCGGGGATACTTATTGTGCAGAGGCCAAACGCAAGGTCTTTGGGCCGGGATTGTGGTCATGGGGGCGGAGGCCGGGCTGGTGGAAAAGATTTGATCACAGAAGTGGGTCCTCATCCCACGCGGAGCACACAGCGCTGGGCGTCGCAGGTTGACTTGGATCTCAGCGCGCTCTCCTCCCTACCTCTCGGGCTATGAAAAGATCACAAATACCACTCCTTGGCTCTGCGCAGGCTTTCTCAGAGCGAGAAATGGGAGTTTATGCCAATTCGAGAGCGGTCAGGAATGTTTTAGGGATTGGGAAAAGTTTCTTTCTCTGACTGCATTGGTCAAGGCCGGCGGTATTGTAGGCCAAAGGAAGTCTAGTATGTAAATGACTCATGAATGAGGCTAAAAATGAACCCCGATGCAGGCGGTGCCTTTCTATAAAATAGCTTTTAATTGTTGGCCCATTGTGGGGTGGTGCTGTGCCTGCCACAGATGTCTAGGCCAACCAGTTGATGGAGGCTTCCAGCAAGTGGCTCCTGGATCCACGTGTACTCCAGGAATGTAATGCAATATTCCACCTCGATCCTGTGCATCCAGAGGCAGCCTCAATGTGCCAAGTGAGTCGAAGGAGGGAAAAGCCCTCTGTGGCCAGAAGTGCAGAACTTTTAGATTAGTGTCCCTTTTAAAGTCTTTCTGCACAGTCAACGAGTTATATTTACAAAGAATATTAGTGCTCTTCTTTGTTTCAATACCAATTCTATGACTAGAAGAGGCCAGCAATTACATTTTATTCACTACTTATTTTACAAAATCGTTATTTTACACTAATTTTACAAAAATGTATCACCCTGTTTCCTGTCACTTTTGGAGGGCAATTTTTTCTTGGAAGCCCAAAGGGCAAAATTGCCCCAATGGAAAGAAAATGTGAGATTTGTTGTTGGACATTTAAAACTACATAAACTGAAGCCTTTTCAATTATGCTTTGTTATCAAAATAGTTTAATGAGCACATTCAACTTCAAAGTTCCAAGCTTTCAATTACCCATCTTTACGAGAATTAATATGGCTCCTGCCCTCCAGAAAGTTTGTTTTCTAAAACAGGAATACACAACATACTCAAAGAAGATTTGCACAGTAGATTACCTTACAATGCACTTGTTAAGTCTGTTTCAGTATTTTATCCTTACATGTATAGTCTCAGAAGGTCGGTTTGCATGCATGAGAGACAAATTCCTTATTGGATCTGCTTATCTCCATGTTCATTAAGGACCTTAAGCAAAATATAAGTTTATTCTCTCATTAGTAATTCAGATTTTATTACTCTGCTCCTTCAGTTAAAATCTTTACATGCTAGCAGCTGTTTTGAAATATTTTGAAAGTTGCTTTGGCATTCACCCAACCAAAAGGACTCCAGTTAGCACTAACCTGTATACTCTCTCATTTTATACCCCTGCCACATCTAAGTTTCAGTGCATGTAGAGACTTGGAAAAATGATTATATGATGTTTTAACCCCAAATACATGCATGTGATATATAGATACACAGTTACATATTTACATATTTATCCTTGTCAGTGTACAACTGTGCCTTTTACTCATACAATACAAATATCTATTCTCTGAAAATTCATTTCCATGTACTTAAATTGTTTGACTTTGAATTTTCACTATTTCCTGTCAGAAGGTGCCAATGGCAGGTAGGAGAGAGAAGCCTACAAAGCCTGAATGTATCTAATTTTTGCTTCAATTTACTCAGATATTTAACAAGAAAAAAATGTATACAGAGATCAGGATAAGGTAAAGCAAAACAACCTAAGTAGAATAAAAATACTGTAGGTAGTATATAAAGTAAAAAATGCTTTCCTTGGAAATGATAGATGTTTTTACTGAAGTGATTATGCTGCAAAAAGGGTTTTTTGGTTTTGTTTTGTTTTGTTTTGTTTTTCTGTAAAGAAACTCTCATAATTTCCAACAACCTGAGAGTTGAGTCTTTATTACAGGAGAAGCCATGAACTAGTATTACACAGTGCCTCCATCATATCTTGCAAAGAAGATTTTTACATTCTGTAGAGGGCTTAAATCTTTGATTTAACCAATTTTCCATCTTTGCTCCTCAATCCAAATGGAATTCTAGCTCTTACTGCTAAATTTGCCATTCTATTAATATGTCCTTAGTACATTCAAAAGCAAAACAATAATGTCAGGGGAGGAAAACAACCATAAACTTACTAATATAATCATTGTTGGTATTCCAGAAGAGAAACTAAGGAATTAAGAGATAATGGCTAATAAATTTTTATTATATATGTATATCCATATATAATATATAAAAAGAGTTCTGAGGATTTTTTCGTATTAGTACTACATATATCAAACTGAAATATCTCGGGCTATTATGCTAAACTAATTCTCAGAGGACTTTATAAATACATACCTAGAAAAAGAAGAGGTATAGTTACAAGAGTCTTTTAGCTTTTAAACTCAGTAGCAGGCAGTAGGGGAGGAGACACTATTTAGAAAAATTGGTGTTAGTGGGGAAGGGTTTCAGAAATCCAATGAGGATTTTAGTTAAAATATTTACACATTGTGGCACACATAATTCCAAAGCATGTGCAAATCAATATAACTATAAATGAACTTTGATTTAAATGCAAAATAACTACTCTTAACATATTTAAAAGGCAAATTTGTCTTTAAACAACAATCTTTTAAGTTTCTTTTGCTTATTTTCTCTTGATAGTGGATGTGATGTTGGGATTGAAATATTTCTAATTTCTAGAGAACTGATTTGCTGTTTTCCTGTGAATATAAGAGTCCTAAATGTTGGTTCTAGTAGTTTGCTGCTTCTATTACTGTCAGTGTAATTAGAACTTCGATGGAACTACTAAAACATAACTTGGTACCCGTACCACAGATCTGCAGATTGTGGCTAGTTTTTGTTTCACTGGAAATTATACACAGTGCTAACTGGAACTTGAGTTTCTACTTGACTTGGTTCTTCCAGATAGGCATACCCATGTAGCCATTGGACTCTTTTCTTCACTGAATTTTCTTATTGATTATAAAATTATTAATTCAATGCCTGATTGACTAATGGAATAGCTAATTGCTTTGGATTGAATTTTTTTCAAAATAAAAACATTAGAGTTCTGAGATGAATTTTTCATTTTCAATAAGATATAATATTGCATAAGCCTAATCAGCAAATCAAACAAATGGATTTATTAAGCTGCATGCTCAGTAAACCTTTCTGTTTTTATTAAACTGTTATGTTCCTTCACCCTCAAGAGATGATTCTCAGACTTTAGGGTACATCAGAATTACAAGAAGGGTTTTTTAAAACACAAACTTCTGGGCCTTACCTCTACAAAATCTTATTCTGTAAATCTGGAGTGAGACCAATAATTTGCATTTCTAACAAGTTCCTAGATGATGCTGATGCAGTTGGCCCAGGCGCCACATTTGAGAACCACTGACCTAGAGTGTTTATGACAGAAGATCCCAACTTTGCTACACGCACTGACTGAGCAGTCAAAGGCATATTATTTAAGTTCTCTTTGCGTCTGCAACCGGGTATTAATTCAATCCAGCAAAAAAAGATGTGTCTTGTGTGGTGGGAATTCAGACACAGTTTCCTCCTTTAGTGAGCCAATAGTTTATTAGAAGAGGTAGATAGTAAATAACTAAATTGCAGCAAAATATCATAAGGGCAACAATAGATTTATGTAAAATGCACAAAACTGGCATGGGGATTGGGAGCCAAGCCAGATGAGAAGAGTAATCAAACATGGTCAAGAGCACAGGGTATGAATTATGTTCTCTGAGTTGAAGGTGAGTCTACCATTTACAAGCTAAGTGACTTCAAGCAATTTGTTTACTTTCTCCAAGCCTCAGTTCCTTACTTTGTAAAACTAGTATAGGCCGGGCAAGGTGGCTCACACCTGTAATCCCAGCACTTTGGGAGACTGAGGCACGTGGATCACCTAAGGTCACGAGTTCGAGACCAGCCTTGCCAACATGGTGAAACCCCATCTTCACTTAAAAAATTAGCTGGGTGTGGTGGCGGGTGCCTGTAATCCCACTACTCAGGAGGTTGAGGCAGGAGAATTGCTTGAACCGGGGAGGCGGATGTTGCAGTGAGCCAAGATTGCACCACTGCACTCCGGGCTGGGTAAGAGAGTGAGGTTCCATCTCAAAAAAAAAAAAAAAAAAAAAACAAGAAGAAGAAAAGAAAGAAAGAAAAAAACTAATAATATAGATCTAAAGGATTATTGTAGGCATTAACTGATGGAAAATACATAAAGTACTTAGTGCGTGCCTAACGCATGTTCATTACTCAATGTAAGGTAATCATTCCCAGAAGACCAACGTCTAGGTTCTCTTCCAAGTTTTTTTCATGGTGATAGAAAAGGTCTTAGTGATAGTGATTATTCAGACAAGTTATAAAATATTTACGTGTTCTGTTTATGAAGGTTGACAAGTCTAAACAGTTATTTCTTCTAGACTTACAACAATATACCTGAAATTATAAGTGACTAACTTTTTCATCAAAGTCAAGAAGGATGCCATGTAAAAGGATTGCACGTGTTCCATGAAGTCAGGAGCACTTTTCTAGAGGCTTGAAGTTTTGCTTTATACAAAAGTTGGTAATCTTCTGGCATCAATCATATACAAGAAGTGCAGAGGCATAAAATAAAATAGCTTCACAAAGTGTAAATGCAATTTGAATATCAGATTCTATATTGGTTATTATTGGAATTAAGAATATTTAGATTTTATTCCAGATCTTTTTGAATCAATGAGGGTAAGGATAATTGAAATCTTTCACTAAAGTATTACATAGTGCAATGATTCACAAACATTTGTCTCAAGTCCCCTTTAATATTTTTGAGCCACTGAAAGAGATTCGGATTATATATATCACATCTATGAATATTTACTGTATTCAGATGTAAAACCTATAAACTTATTATTTCATTTAAAAATAACAATGATAAACTCATTACACAGCATAACATTTTTTTAATTTTTTTATCCCCAAACAAAAAGTAGAACTGTGATACTGTTTTATATTATTGGTTCTCTTTAATATCTGGCTTAGTAGAAGACAGATATTTCTTCTGTATTCAGTCTCTTATAATGCTATGTTGTTTTGATTGTGCATGAAGAAAATCCAGCCTCACATAGATATGGAGTTAGAAAAGAGGTTCAAATATAATCACTTTTTCATATAATTATGGGTATTCTTTGCTATTACACCAAAACTCAATAAGTAGTAGCTTCTTAAAAGTTAGTTAAAATGTGGAATCTGAAATCATAGTAATAAGATATTCATAACTGTGGCCATTAAAATCCATTGATCTATAGATTTTTTTGTTCATGCATGATTTTTTTTTGAGACAGGGTCTTTTGCCACTGGAGTGCAATGGCAAAATCATAGCTCACTGTAGCCTGGAACTCCTGGGCTCAAGCAATCCTCTCGTCTCAGCCTCCTGATTAGCTAGGACTACAGGTATACACCACCATGGCTGGCTAAATTTTTGTCTATAGTGAAGAGGGAAAATAATGTCTTAGTTTTATTATAAAATAGTGTTGCCCTCATAGGCACCCCAAAAGAGTCTTCAGCCCACACTCCAAGAATTGATGCCTTAATACTATGCAATTCTCAAGTTGTTATTAATAAATTAAAAAATTAAAATTCTCTTTTCTTCATTTTTTAAAGAGTGAAAATGTACTTTACAATTCTATATTGCTTTACTATCAAATTATGAATGGGTTATTGCCAATGTTGTACTTAGAATTTCTTTTCTTCTAGTTTTTATTTCTGTGGGTATAGTAAGTGTATCTATTTATGGGGTACATGAGATATTTTGATTCAGGCATACAATGCATGATAATCAAATCAGGGTAAATGGGGTATCCATCACCTCAAGCATTTATCCTTCCTTTGTGTTACAAACAATCCAGTTATATACTCTTTTAGTTATTTTTAAATGTACAATAAATTATTGTTGAATATAGTCACTCTGTTGTACTATCAAAAACTAGGTCTTATTCGTTCTATCTAACTATATCTTTGTACCCACTAACCATCCCCACTTCCCCCTCACCCCACTGCCCTTCCCAGCCTCTGGTAAGTATCATTCTACTCTCTATCTCCGTGAGTTCAATTGTTTTATTTTTTTCAGTTCCCACAAATAAATGAGAATATGCCAACTTTGTCTTTCTGTACCTGGCTTATTTCACTTAACATAATGACCACCAGTTCCATCCATGTTATTGCAAATGACAGGCTCCCATTCCTTTTTATGGATGAATAGCACTCCATTGTGTATATGTACCACATTTTCTTTATTAGGATTTCTATTTTATGTAGAACTCGAAACAGGTACTTTGTTTCCATATACTGTTATTAACATCCAGGAAGTGGGTACTGTTTTGATCAAAGGAACTCAGTTACTTAATGTTGAAGATCTCAGGTCTGGAACTTCATTTTTTCTCTATTCTCTGAGAAAGCTATGAGAATGTATAAGTGAGAATGATATTCCAGAAGGCTGGAAAGATGAAATATATAAGGAACTAGATTAAGTTTCATATCAGAAGTAAATTTTCCATCATTCAGAATGTGAAGAGGGCCACATCTGAAAAAGTGGATCCTCCCTTACCTGGCACATATTTTAGCAGACAAGAAAACTATCTTCTAGGTATTCAGAAGAGAAATTTTTGCACTGGGGGTCAGAGGGAGTCAATGTCCTCTAAATTTATAACATATATACATAATCTTTAACCATATCATCTCTATATCATAAACCACACATCACAACACTGTTTTCAAAACATGTGATCTTTCTAACATGGTTTCCACAGGCAACTACAGATAATTTTTTTGTTTATCACTATTCTAAGGCAGGAGGATTTCAAGTTCTTGTTCAAAATGGGAAAACAAACTGAATTATTGTGCAAAGCATCTTTACTTGCTCAAAAGTATAAGGAAAAAGGTCTGTAACTTAAGTATTTCCAACAATTAATTTTCTTTAAGTACCCTGGACAGCTGCTCAGGGTACAGACCAAATAGGGTGAGGCAACCTTTTGAAGTTAGGTCACTATCTATCACCAGTGACTCAAAACCAAATCAAAGATATATTTCAAACAGGTGATAAACCACTGAAGAATTAATCAGCTAACATAGAAATGAATATAATCTTGCCCCAAAATTATACCCTGTCAGATATATACATAATGGAAAGTTTTAGAAGAATATGCTTCTTTATTTATAGAGACAACTTTTCAGTCTCCGTGCCTGGAGGGATCAAGAAAGGATGTGTATAGAAATTTTATCTGTGTACCTTTGCACAAAGCTAATACACTAACAAAACTTTTAATTCTACTTATTTTGACTGATAAATGATCCCTCCAAAAAAGTTACTTGTGTGGTTATGGCCAATAAAAACTATAAACTTGAAGAGGATTCACTGAGAATTACAACTTATTATATACGAGGGAAAACATCTAAACCAAAGTTTTGTCAATCCTTTTTTTGTTGTTGTTGTTGGAGTCTCGCTCTATCACCCAGGCCACAGTGCAGTGGCATGATCTTGGCTTCACTGCAGCCCCCACCTCCCAGGTTCAAGCAATTTTCCCGCCTCAGCCTCCCAAGTAGCCGGGATTGCAGGCACATGCTAACACGCCCAGCTAATTTTTTGTATTTTTAGTAGAGATGGGGTTTCACCATGTTGGCCAAGCTGGTCTTGAACTCCCGACCTCAGGCGATCCACCCACCTCAGCCTCCCAAAGTGCTGGGATTACAGGCATGAGCCACCATGCCCAGCAATCTTATTTTGTTTGATTTTGAAAAGTGATATAAAGTATTTGCACTTGGAGATTTCATTGTTGCTAAAGATCTTGGTTTATTATGATTTCCTTATCTTTTACTTTTTTCTAAAAAGGTATATTAAACAATGTAGAAGGAAAATACACTGTACATGAAGCTACCTTAGCTTTGTGTAACACAAACCCAAATTAATAGTTGCTTATATAAGACAGAGTTTGTTTCTGTCTCACGTTAACATTTAAAAGTAGATGGTTCAGGAGCCTGGGTTTCTTCTCTCTTGTTGTTCCACCATGTCAGGGGTGTTGGGCTAATCCACACAGTTGAAGATGATCAGCTACCACATCCACATTGCAGGACAGAATTACCAGGAGGGAGGGAGAGAAGGGCGTGTACACTGCCCTTCAGAACATGTTTTGGGCATGATGTGTACTGCTCTCACATCTGATTGGGCAAAATCTAGTCACATGGCCACAAATGGCTGAAATGAGCTGGGAAATGAAGTACATATTACAGAGTGATGTGGCCAGATAAAAATCAAGAGTTCTATTATTGTAGAACAAGACAGTTCAATTAAAAAATCCACTGAAAATTAAGAGACAAATAGAAATCCACTTAATCTGAAATGAAAATATTAGAAGTAACTCTTCACTGAAGCTTATGAGGATTAAGTTCAACAGTGTTTATTTGAAATAACCAAATTTGAAAGTATTCACCAGTAAGCAGATAAAGATGCTTCTGATTTTCAATGAAGACAAAGGGGAAGGGATATAGGAGTAAAATGTGGCAACATTTTTCCTTCTGTTAAAAGGAAGAAGATGACAAATTTCTAAGAATTCTAGTATAATAAGAAATTTTGTATTATGAGATATGATTTTCATTTGATTTATGATTTAGAACTTAAATTCAGGCAAATGTGCACATCAATAATACTGTGGTCGTCTGTTGTTCCTTTAGCCTATATTCATAATGCGAGGGAGGGATAACAAGGATCAAGTTTATCCCATCATCATGTTTATACTTTGTGGGATTTACAGAAATGGCTTCAACCAAGCCTCTACCACACCCTTCATTGAAGGAGAGTCTGCAGGCACTTAACAGTTTGGGAAAGAGAGAACCCCCTGTTGGTGATACCAGATGTCTGACCATTTTCAGTCCAGTTTTACACAAAGACAGGCCTCAGAGTAACTCGTTTCCTCCAGTCTTCTCTATAAAAGATGCTCTTACCTTCACCCTGAGTTTATTCTGAATTTCTTTCAAAGAACATTTTGATATTACATATACTATTCTTAGCATTTGAAAGCTGCAAAGAACATAATACAAATGCCTCAGGTATTTTTTCAATAGTTGAGAAAAGTTCATCTTCTACAGGGCATGTGAAGGGTCAGGACAGGGAAAACTTGAGTGAGAGCTCCTGGATTTTAATACTGGCCAGGATCTTGGGGCAAATTGCTTAACTTCAAGACTTCCTTTCATTGATGCATAAATTTATTTTGACAAACTCTCCTTAAGCACCTACTATTTGCCAAGTATTTATTTATTTTTATTTTTTTGAGATGGATTGGAGTCTCGCTGTGTTGCCCAGGCTGGAGTGCAGTGGCACGATTTCAGCTCACTGCAACCTCTGCCTCCCTGGTTCAGGTGATTCTCCTGCCTCAGCCTCCAGAGTAGCTGGGATTACAGGTGCGCACCCCCATGCCCAGCGAATCTTTGTATTTTTAGTAGAGACGGGGTTTCACCATGTTGGCCAGGATGGTCATCTTGATCTTTTGACCTCATAATCCACCTGCCTCAGCCTCCCAAAGTGTTGGGATTATAGGCGCGAGCCACCACACCTGGCTGCCAAATATTCTTTTAAGCAGCAGGGCTACAGGAGGGTATAAAACAAAGCCCCTGTTCATCAAAGCTTTCATTAGAGGTAAGAGGAGATACCAATGAACAAATATGCATAAAAGTCAGAAAAGATAACAGGGTTATTATAAGGATGAAACAAGGTAAGCAATATAAAGTGTTTAGCACAGTCTCTGACATGCAAACGTACTTCCATGGAAAAGTTATTATTGGTACTATTACATGGATTTGGCTACAGAATCAACAAAAAAATTTGAATTTTTAATAATAGTCTAAACTAGCATGCCTAGTCTGTATAGAAGGCATTGTTCCTATTATCTAATCTTTTTTTGTAAAAAATAAAAATTTTTTTAAAATCCCCAATTCCAATTATTGCAATGCATAATGAAACATAATCTAACATTTAATAAAACTTGTAACTTCCCCTCTCCTATTTCTCTCAGTTTTCAGTACCAAATATATTAGTAAAAATATCATCATAAAGAATTTAATGGGTCCAGGCATGGTGGCTCACACCTGTAATCCCAGCACTTTAGGAGGCCAAGGAGGATGGATCACCTGAGGTCAGGAGTTCAAGACCAGCCTAGCCAACATGATGAAACCCCATCTCTACTAAAAATGCAAAAATTAACTGGGCATGGTTGCATGTGCCTGCAATCCCAGCTAGCTGGGAGGCCGAGGCAGGAGAATTGCTTGAACCGGGAGGAAGAGGTTGCAGTGAGCCGAGATGGCGCCATTGCACTCCAGCATGGGCAAGAAGAATGAAACTCTGTCTCAAGAAAATAAATAAATAAAATAAAATAAAACACAAAATTAGCTAGGCGTGGTGACACGTGCCTATAATTCCAGCTACCAGGGAGGCCGAGGGAGAAGAATGGCTTTAACCCAGAAGGTGGAGGTTGCAGTGAGCTGAGCTCGGGCCACTGCACCCCAGTCTGGGCAACAGAGTGAGACTTTGTGTCAAAAAATAATAATAATAATAATAATAATTAATGGTGTTGAAATGGTTAAAGAAATGAAAATGAAACAATATTTCTTGATTATCTGCTACTGTCAGACACTGTTAAGCATTCTGTACATACTCTGTTTTAAACTTCATAACAATCCTATAAAGTGCATCTTATGAAGCCTTACTTTTATAGGAAAAAAACCTCATAATCTACTGTTGATTCCAATAAGTATTTGAGACATTTAAAGAGTATTCAACATAGCTTATACTTTTTAGTTTCCAGTTTTTGTTTTACAAATAATTGACCACATATACATTTTTGTAAGAAACAAAGGAATACAGTATCACCCACCAGACTGAGAAGAGAAATGACAGTTTTATCTCAATAATTATTTATTCTAAAATAAATCAGGGTTTGTAACTTTCCCTATTAAGTTAATTCAGTTATGATATAAAACAGTCATAACCCCCTAGTTCAATGAACAATGCTCATAGAAATTTGAGCTTTTTGTTTTTTCTTTTTTTTCTTTTTTTTCCTAATGGGTACTGACAGCAATGGCATAGATCAGTGGTTCTCAAAGAGTGGTCCGGGACCAGCATTATCATCATCACCTGGGAACTTGTTAGAAATGCAAATCCTCGGCCTTCCCCTATTGAATAAAACATGCTGAGAGTGAGGTCAGAAATCTGTATTTTAAAATGTTCTCCAGGTGATCATGATGTACTCCAAAGTTTGAGGGTCACTGGCATGGATACTTACTGATATAAGCAATAGGCAATGTTACAGACCATTATAATACTATTTTCTCTGAGGCAAGACTCCCTCTCCCTAGCCTACAAAATGTATGTCATTGGTTTTTTTCCTGTGGAAAGAGAAAACAAAAAACAAAATATTTCTTTAAAGACTCAAATTTCAAGAAATTTCTAAATATCACCGTTTTGAGAGCTGCCCTGATAGTAAAACTAGAGCAAACATTTCAAAAGCAACCAAAGGCCGCTTCTTGTTTTATAGTCTTCTGCTTCTAAAAGGGTAGGGAATATATTGCAAAGACCCCAAATCCTGAAAGTACAGAAGAACAAACCAAAAGAGTGAACAGAGAGCCCTCACCAGTGTAGTTTAGAGGCTTACTTTCTTACCTGGAGGGCCAGAAAGAACAGGTCCTGTTCAATATGTACGAGGCCAGAGAGCGGGATTGGTTTGTTAAGGCTGTCACTGAGATTAGAGCTTCCCGGAGCTCCTGTCCTAACATCAAGTCAATTTCTTGCTAAACTCATTCTCATTTTAAATGGGAAAAAGATTAGACTGTTGAGTGCTTGGGGAAAAATATAAAACTGGCTGGTAGGCAAGCTTGCTTTAAAAAAAAAATTCTCTCAGCCTTCTGAACTCAAAGATAGCTTAATAAAAGCAACGGAAAAGACTAATACCAGAGGAAGAAAAAATAAGAGGATGAGAAAAAAAGAAACTAGATCCCCCTTAAAATCAGCATTCGTTAAATACCAGTGAAAGAAAACGACTTTAAAGTTCTTACAAAGGTACTGTTGAGACAGAGGAAGAGACTAACAAATAATTTGAGTAATATTTTGAGACTTTAACTCCAGAATGATGTAGGAAACAGGAGCTAAGGATGCAAAAATACGCTTACCATTAAAAGAGGCCATAATTCTCACATGAACACTTGCCCTCCCATGGTGCGGACGCCCTTCTCACCATGTAATCGGAAACTGTCCTGAAAGAGACCTGTTGCATGATGTAACTGGAAGACAGCAAAAATGATTACATTTTATTTTCTTACAAATGTGAAAAATAGTAAAGAAAGGGCTCCTGGAGGTTAACTTATCACCCCAGTCTGTTCAGGAGACAGGAGTGCAAGAGGATTTGGGGAGAAGGTTTTTTAGACCAGACATAAAGCTGAGATTTATGAAAGGCAAATGGGGAGGATACAGAATTGAGCAAAGAGACTCTCAGACGCTGGAAAAGTCGGGAGTTATATAGTGTATTAAAGGAATCCCCCCATGCATGGCAGAAGTGGCTGGCCCTAGCACTCCCATCATGTTCATTGTTTGAGGACCATCAGGAAAGAGTGTGGCCTTGGTTCAAAGTTGTAACATACTCCAAAGACACTGCTTCAGAAAGCTGTCAACCCTCTGGACTCCTCACAGCTGAGTAGCAGGTTCTTTCTTAAGGAGAGATGCATCCAGCACATCTCCCTGGTGGCCACAGGCCATTCCTGTGCCATTTGAATCTACTTCTCTGTAAACACTCAGGGGCAGCCCTGCAGGCTTCTCAAGGGATGTTCTTCCGAAGGCAGTCCTTCTTGCAACTGATATTCACTTCCCTTCTCCTCTCCATTCTCCTTGGCCTCCCTTATCATCTCTATTGGTTTTGATGGTTTTTGAAAAAGGGTGTATTTCTCTTTTGCAGATGACTTGGATTTGTTTCAAAATCCCAGGGGCCTGCATTGAGATTCTCCAACTGCGCTTTTCCCTAAATGCCAATGTATCCTTTACCACCACTGAACAAAATCATAGGGTCTGCCTGATCATGTGGTCTGAGCAGCGGGGCTGCTTGAACATGAAGTGTGCACCTGATACCTGTCACCTGATACTTCAGCTGAGGGAGTATTGCTAGGTTTGGAATGTGTTGTCTACAGAACCCAAAGCAGTTTACCAGGCACTGTGCTCCTTTCTTTCCTGTAAGGGTATACAAGATGCCACAGTTTGTTGTTTGTTTGTTTATTTGTTTTTTATTTTAGAGGGGATGCCTCAGCATGTCTCCGACTGCTGGGCCCCTAAAAACTTTACCCAGGTGACAGTCCCCTGAATCCTCAAAGGGTTTATTTCCTTTCCTCTGTAGTACATATGCCTTAATCAATCTGTCTGATCAGCATAATATCATCAATGCAATGGATAAACATGATATTCTGAGGGCTCTTCAGATGGTTCGTATCACTTAGGACTCTGTTATGGCAGAGTTAACATAGCCCTGGGGCATAACTGTGAATGCATTCTGCTCTCCATATCATATAGATGTGGACTTTTTCTGTTCCCCTTTCTTGATTAGAATCAAAAGTAGCATATTTGCTAAATCAAAGCCTACATATCATGTACCCGAGGTCCTTGCCAGGGTGAAATCCTATATTCCAAGAGAGTGCCCCTAAGTCCATAAACTCTCCTTCATCCAATCTTATGTTCTGGTCTCCTTTGTCAAGCACCCTCAAAATCCAATCCCAGGAGTACTTTCCCAGCTTCTGCTGGTAGATGCTGACTAATTTTTGTAGCAACTTTTGGACACAATTGCTGTCTCTGTGATCAGGCCAGCACAGATGTGGGTTATGCTGCAACTTAATCCTAGGTATCAACATGCAGCCAGAAGCACAGATAAACCCTGAGTGGACACCCCTGATGCCTTGCTGGGAAGAAGCCCTTCCAGTGTCTCCTCACATGCAGAGAGCTCTAGCTCTTAACAGGGATGCATGGGTTCCCCACACAGGCTCTCAGGAATCTGGGAAACCAAACTCTTTAAGGATATCAACTCAGATGTCCCTATCCAATATTCAAGCTTCCTCATATTCCCAACTCGTGCTCGATTATTAGTCCTGCCTCTACTAAGCATCTCATCATCTCTGAAGCTCAGTGGTTCTGAGCCCTGAGGTTGTTTTCCAGGTTTTTCTGAAGGTAAAGCCTGCTTTTTAAGCTGCCAAAGAGGCCCCCTGGACCTCTCACTGAGTTTTCAGTTTGTTAACTGCCCTTAGCTTTTCATTATTCTTCTGCAGGGTTTCAATTCAATCTAATAACAGCAAACCAACTTGATTGTCCTTATATGCATTATTCTCCTGTCATCTCCTACTCAGCCTTGTTCAAAGTCCTGAATCATTATAGCAAGTATGATGTTCCCTTCCACTGCAACGTTGTCCTAGGTCACTGCTTGTGAAGGTTTAAGCAGTAGGGTCAGCACCTCGTGCTAGGAACTATGTGTGCTCTGTTTACCACCCACATCCTCATTGCTAGGTGCCGAATGACCCAGCCTGACAGCCCATTTTACCACCAGTGTAGGTCACCCAGGAGGTAAATGCTGAGACAGAGCCAGGAATGCACAAGGTTTACTAGGAGGTAACACCTGTGAAAGATACAGGGCAAGAAAGTGGGATTAGACAGGGAAAGCTTTCAGACACACTTGAAAGTGTGTAAGAAAATGGGAGGAAGCAAATTGGAGAGCCTCACACTGCCATGCAGACCTAACCAATTCTTGGCCAACCCAATGGGAAGCTTCCAATCAAAGACTGCCCTTGGAGGAGCACAGCATTGGGCAGAACTATCAGGCCCTAGAACCCCGCCATGCTCAGTCATGAGGACGTGGCTGTGCAGGAAGAGTATGATCTGAGCTAGGGTGCTCTGGTGGATCCTGAAGTCACCGCAGATGGAGATCAGCAATTTGCAATCTGAGTGTCACACTTCCATAGCTGCCACAGTTATTTAATGAACAAATGTTTATTTTTCACTTCAGAAAACAGTGATGGGGTCAGACTTGGTGGCTCACGCCTGTAATCCCAGCACTTTGGGAGGCTGAGGTGGGTGGATCACTAAAGGTCCTGGCCAACATGGTGAAACCCCATCTCTACTAAAAATTATCCCGGCGTGATGTCGGGTGCCTGTAGTCCCAGTTACTAGGGAGGCTGAGGCAGGAGAATTGCCTGAAGCTGGGAGGTAGAGGTAGCAGTGAGCCGAGACTGTACCATTGCACTCCAGCCTGCGTGACAGAGCAAGACTCCATCTCAAAAAAAAAAAAAAGATGAGGCAAGCCTAGAGTTACAAGAGACCAGCACATGGAGAGGACCTGCCTGAGAATGAAACCAGGTGAAAGGAAAGCAGCATGGAGGAGAAGAACTTGAGGATCTGGATTTTGAGGACACATTTGGAGCCCTTTGATCCCTCCAGACTTCAGAAATCTCGATCTACTCCAGGACTTTTCAGTTATGTGAGCCAATAAAGTGTTTATTTGGCTTAAGTCTGTTTGAGATGGGTTTACTTTTAACTAGAAGATTCTTAAAACTGGTAGAGAAAGGGCTGAGTCTGGAACGGTGGTATGTTATAAGGCATAATCCTCTTTAATACGGGTCCAGAGAAGAGTCATTTCATATTAGAGTTGGAAAAGACCTTACACAGCCCTAGGTCCAGCCCAATCCCTTTAAACAAGAGTCAGTGAAAGCTGAGTGACTTGTCTAAGGCCACAAAGCCACTTGGTAGCAAGTCACATTTTGATTTTAAGTCTGCAGGTTTCTGGGCCACAGTTATTTTCACTGTAAAACATTATGTCCCTTGAGAGAAAGAGGGAGATTACACAATGTTTAGATTCACGGAACTCATAAAAAGTGGGAAAAAAAAATTACAAACAATAGCAGCCAGCTAATGCTAATTTAGTATTAATGCAAGTAATCCTGGATAATGTGGCTATTGAAGAATAGTTACTAATGCAGGCTTCGTACTGTAATTCAGCATTATTTAAGTAAGAACAAAATCAAAATACACACTTTTGAACAAAGTATGAAAAATATTTAATCCTTATGTTCTTTTTGCAACTTGTCTGAAAGTGTTTCTTCCCTTTGTTCAGCATATTTCTATTCTTTAGAACTTATTGATAAAATCTGGAATGTTGTAAGAGTAAAACCATTTGGAAAATTAAAATTAACTTTTTCTAGTGCATTGTTATTTTCTTAATTATTGCAAAGCACTTCAGGGAGGCTTTTCTGTCTTAATAGTGCCACTATCTTGTTTTTTATAAAATATTCTTATAACAGCATTTAAAAAAATCAGCCTTCCTAGATTTTAAAGGTTAAATTAAAAGCTAAATTTTTGAATGATGACTGTGTCCACAGAAAATACCTTAAGGAAAAGGTGAAGAATTTATACATTTATGAGTAATTGATACCTTTACAATTTTTTTATTTTCTATAAAAGGGCTTATGAATCATTTGGGGCTTTACATTTCAGGGAAGATTTATTTGTAGGTTTCCATTTGTTTTACCCAGGCTTTATATATATATGTGTGTGTGTGTGTGTGTACATATATATATATATATATATACACATATATATATATATTTTTTAAATTTTTTGAGATGGACTGTCCCTCTGTTGCCCAGGCTGGAGTGCGGTGGTGAGATCTTGGCTCACTGCAACCTCCGCCTCCCGGGTTCAAGCAATTCTCCTGCCTCAGCCTCCCAGTGAGTTGGGATTACAGGCGCCCGCCAGCACACCTGGCAAATTTTTGTATTTTTAGTAGAGACAGGGTTTCACCATGTTGGTCAGGCTGGTCTCGAATTCCTGACCTTGTGATCCGCCTGCCTCAGCCTCCCCAAGTGCTGGGATTACAGGTGTGAGCCACTGTGCCTGGCCCAGGCATTATATTTTTAACACTATTTCTAATTTTTAAATGTACATGGCATTTTTTTTAATATACGAGATTTGGGGGGGCATTTTTCAGACTTCTCTAAAAGCAACATTATGATCAATCACACCTCACTCCTGCATAATGAGCTTAGCGCATCAATTTTACACACTGTGGAACGGAAATAGGAGCAGGCAAAGGCTGAAGAGTGGCAATGAAGAGAGTGCACACCCTGATGCACACTCCATTTGGAACTCTCTGTGCTTCTATGTTTTAAAATAAATTTGATTTCAGGAATTTTGTCTATAATCTTTTATTCAAAGCCTATTGTTCAGTCTCACTGTATCCCAGCAAATCTTCATATTCATGGACATCATAATTGCAAAGAGATGGCACTTTAAAGTATATACAGAAGTACTATCACTGCAAACACCTAGTTAAAAAATACTGATAAGCAAAGAAACAAAACTTGATCATATTAATAAGAAATGAGAAAAGTAGTATATTCATATTCCACTATGAAGAAAGCCTGTTTTTGCCTCCTTGGTTACAATAAATTCTTTTATACATTCAATAAATATCCATTGGGCATCTATGTTCAACACTGAAGATATGAACGGACTCAATCCTCACTCACCCCTGAGGACCTTGAAGAAGCAGGGAGGCTAGACACGTAAACTAACATCTAGGGGACCATGCAGCCAGGAGGCCCCAGAACTTAGTGGTGATTGACGTGAAAACGGATGAGAAGGTGAATGTGACTTGGGCAAATGGAAGGGAGGACAGAAGCAGCCTTCACAGAGGAGAAAATCAGTTGCAGTTTCACAGGCGTGGAAGCAAAGAGCATTCTAGATCAGTCGTTTCTAGTAGGTGAGTGGGAGCACGCGTGTCCGCCTCATGCAGGGAATGGAGCACAATCAGAGCAGTCGGGGTCGTGGTGGGCAGCAGAGGTGAAGCAACACAGCAAAATGAGCAACAAGAAATTAGGCTCAGGTTTGCGAGCTTAGCAGGAGGCGTATTTTAAAGACTTGAAAGCCAGATCATGGAATGTGGATTTTATCTCACACACATCTGTTAACTGAAAGTAATGCACAAGAATGTTCATGGCCACACTATGCAAGCCCCAAACTGGAAATTTCCCAAAAGCCCGTCAACAGTAGAATGGATAAATCAATCAGAGTATATTCATGATAGAATGAGAAAAAAAAGGAACACTTCATACAATATGGCTAAATCTCAACGACGAAAGAAGTCACACAAAATAGTACATATATAAAGTTTCAATTTACAGAAATAGTTTCAAAACAGACAAGATTACACTATGCTGTTAGGGGACAGGAAGGGGTTATTTCAATGTGGAAGAATGAATAGCTTCAGGGGTGCTGACAATATTCTGTTTCTTGATTTGGGTGCTGATTTTACAAGTATAATTTGTAAAAATTCATGGAGCTCTATACCTAGGTTTTTTTTTTTTTTGCGTGTACATGATACTTTAATGAAAGGTTTTAAAAAATCTTCCCGGTGTCTAACATATGAGTAACATTCTGTATGAGTCAATGTTTTTAGATATATCTATGTGTTTACCTTCCAGGCATCCATCTACCTTTCAGATTAGGTTAGCATGCCTTTCTGATTAGGACAGTCCTTTCTGTACAATCAGTGATTTGTTGCAATGTGGAAAAGCATGCAGGTTTTTTCTCACTGGTTGTGACTGGCAATGCTTCCTAGTGGACAAGTGCTGAACTGGGACACCGTACAGTGTTTGCAGTGAGCTATGTGAAAACGCTCTGGTTAGGGCCTTTGCATGTGAAACTTGCTTAACATATACCAGCTCAGGGGCTAGGAAAAATCTGTCCCTGAACATCAAAACATTAAGACCGTAACCAACTAGGCTTTTGAATGAACTGGCAATTAAATCATTCTTAAGAGTTGATTTGAAAGCACTTTATAAACAAATACACCCCATGCTCTGATCCTCCTTGTACACTGTATTTTATTTTCATCATAATTTACATTACAGAAAATTAATGTTGATTCTACTGTAAATGATGCTTTCTGATCATTGTAACCTGGCAGAAGTTGTCCTATTGATTAGATTGCCATGCTAAAAATAACATGCAGTTTTACAAATTAAAATATCGAGTCAGGAAAACCAATACTTAAAATTAGATAGTTTTTAAAAGTTTAACACTGTTGGAGGTTTAAATCCATGAAAACTAGGGAAAGAAGTGTTTTTAAAATTTCATATATTGCATTTTTGTGATGATATTTTAAAAATCCGGGTTTTTAACTGAATTTTCTTGAGGTATTTAACATGTTTTATTTTAATTTTAGTTTGTGTAAAATTAACAAACCAAGATTGGAAACTTATTTGTCAAACTTGAAAGAATGCTTAACATTTGTTAGGTGAATTAAGATTCATGGATTGAATATAATAGTACCTAAATCTTCTAATTCGTGAGCCCATTTTCTTTGTCCAAATTAAAGTAAAAAAGGATTTTAGGTTTGAAATTCCACATGATTTCTTTCGTTATGCTGCTTTATATTTAAAAAGCATCTCTAGGTAAGGGGAACCCTCCTGAAAAAGCATAATTTCAAGTTTCTTGTAGGAGATAATTTAAATGCAATATATCAAAAAAAAGTGGACAATTAGTGGTGACAGAGGTAGTTGCACAATAAGCCACAGAGAGGAAAACTAATACAAGAAAGATAAGAAATGTGAATACCTGTTTGCTTAAAAGAAGTTTTAATATGGTCGCTTCCTGCTGGCTGCGAGTCTTCCTCTCGAATGCATATTATACACACATTCTGTATGAAACATTCTGTTATCAAGCTGTCCTCATGTTCAGGGGTCAGTGGACTGGCCTGGAGGCTTGGATTTACAGGTACCTGGATACGGCTTTCTACTTAAATTTGAAGAAACCCTTTGGTCGCCTACATCTGACTGTCCTCTAACTTCTGACTTGGTGAGGACTAGTGTTACCCCTGCCTCTTCCCACACCATTTCTTCTTCGCCTTCTCCTTCTCTTTATTCACCCCATGGTTAGAGTCCTTATGAGACATTTTTGTTTCAAGCCTTTGTTTCACAACAAAACTTATTATGTTATTTTCTCTTTTTTAAATTTTTGGATTTCCCCAAATAAATAACACCCTTCACCAGCTCCCTACCATTGTCTGACAGAAGAACACTAATTCAGAGAAGAAAAAATGTTAATGTAAAAATTACAACTTTTAGAAGCAACCATTCATTTTCAGTGTTAGAGAAAATGTGGAGGAAATGCAAGTCTTACTAAATAGGAAACTGCAGTGCTAAAAAGGAAAGTGATCAGCAGTTTAAAGTTTCAAGGCAAATAACTACCAGTACCAGAAAATAATGGCTAAATAAAGGTTAAAAAAGAAGATGATAGACATGCTGATCAAAAACGATCTCAGAAATGAGCTTCCCTTGAACATTAAATGGAAAAATCCAGGGTTGGGATTGCCAACTGTTTACAAAGAAAAGATTATTCAGAAAGACTACATGACCTAAACAATAACATCTTTCACATTCTTCTGGGAAGATTGGTAGATAATATGAAATTTAAACTAACATTTGGACTTTGTCCATTTTGTGCACGGTGAAGACATCTTTGGCATGCTATTTAAAATATTTTCCTATCGGTTTGTCATTCCAAAATATGGTGAAAACACACTTCTGCAGTTGTATTCTGTGGTATGAAGAAAAAAAGTCAAAGGCAGAGGCCACTTTACCTTTTATAGAGATAAATAACAATTCTTTGTATTTATTTTGCATTATTTGCACCCTCTAATATATGCAAGATACAATGTGAAGAAATTCTTTGCAAGAGCAAAATCATCACCCAAACTTGGGCAAGTTACTTAACCCCTCCCTCCAAAACCACACTATGCTTTAGTTTTCCAATCTAAAAAATGGAGATAATAGGGGTACCTATTCCTTGAGTTACTATGAGGATTTGATGAGTTGATACCTAAAAACTACTTAGGACAGTGTACGCCCATAGTGTCAAAAATAAAGAGAAAAAAACATAAGACAGTGAGATGAGTGAGATGATACTGTTTATAAGACTACAAGTTATCAAAACATTTATAACTGCTAGAAAAACTAAAAAGAAGGTGTGACAGGCCATAGGAGGCCTGCAAAGCCTAAACTATTTACCATCTGGCCCTTTACAAGAGTGTTTACCAACCCCTGCTCCAAAAGATCATCTTGACCACAATAGATATGTTGATTAAGTGTAAGTGAATAATATATATGGAAAACCACCAATATTTAGATTTTCTCTGGGGTTACATAGCATTTACTAAGATTAAAAATTGATTCTATAACCAGATTACAGTTTCTTCCATAACTTCAAATGTTACCAAAGTATTTATCAAAGGAAATCATTCTGAGGTATGTCTGACATCTGACGCCAACAAATTGTTAGTCAGGGATTTTTTTGTTTTGTGTTGAAGTCTGGCCTATGAACATAATCACCAGGAGCTAGCAGAGATGCAGAGAAGCTTCGAGAACATTATTGTGAAATTAACCTCATTCGGGCTGCACAGCTCCAGGGGAACCAGCCATGTTGTATTCCATGTATATGAGTTATGCTTAGCGGCAGACTTCTGAGCAATAGACAAGATGAACCAAACCCCTGAATTGTGCAACCCAGTAGCACTGACCTCAGCTCCATTTTCAATGGAAACAATTTGGTATATGAGGACAATAATTTAGACAATGTGTTTTTATTTTAGCAGACTAACAAACTCAGCCTTGATATCTTCTTATCAAGAAAGAGAAATATAGGTTGGATGTTAATATCATGATTTCAGCAGATTGAATGATTTTTTCCAAAGATTTAAAGATCATGGACCCAGGGATGGATGCCAACTGGTTGGGGGTCAGGATGGTAGGACAAGTGGCTTACCATAAAATTATTATCTTGGTCTAGGAAAGTTTAGCTAAGTTTTAATCCATGATCTAAATGAGCACATAGACACCATGATTATCAAATTTGCTTATGACGTAAAACTGGGAGGACTAGAGAATACTAGGCATGGTTGCCACATGAAAATTTTAACAAAGGACCAAAAGTAAGCAAACAATCATAACAGAATTTTTTTTTTTTTTTTGAGACAGAGTCTTGCTCTGTCTCCCACGTTGGAGTGCGTGCAGTGGTGCTATCTCAGTTCACTGCAACCTCCACCTCCCAGGTTCAAGCAATTCTCCTGCCTCAGCCTCCCGAGTAGCTGTGACTACAGGCGCACACCACATGCCTAGCTAATTTTCTGTATTTTTAGTAGAGACGAGATTTCCCCATATTGGCCAGGCTGGTCTCCAACTCCTGACCTCAAGCAATCTGTCCGCCTTGGCCTCCCAAGTGCTAGAATTAGAGGTGTGAGCCACTGCGGCTGGCCTCGTAAGAGAAATTGATCCTTTGCATCAGGGAACCTGTTAAATCATGGCTTTCTCAATATTGATATGTGTAACCGATGTTTTAACCTAACTGTATTTAGGCTTCAAAAGACTCAAGGAATATTAAGAGACTAGGGTAATTATAGAGAAAAATAGCCCTAGATATTTAACATTTTTAATTGAGTTTAATATATCTTTTTCCAGAGGTGAGGTTGTAAGGCAGGATTTAAAATCCCTAGTTATAAAAACTAAAGGGCCACATGCCAGATTTAGTGCATAGATAGGTTTCATTTACCACCCTCCACATAGTATCTTATTTAACCTTTTTAATTAGTTGCTCAATTGAAAAATCCCATGATTTCACATAAACATTGGATTTTCAGCTTCTCTTGAGTCACAGAAGCGCTGGTGACACGGGCCCCTGATTCCCCTGGTAGCATGCCACTGGGGTAGCATAGCACTCACTCTCCTGTGGCCAGGCCTGCACCCATCGGGTCCCCACAGCTCCTACCACTCCCTACTGTATTACACTTGGCCTGCTTTCATCATTTCTCTATGTGCCTGGTCTCTAGATATTTAAATTTGTGATTCCTGTAAAATTTAATTTTCCTGAAAAAATGGAATTGGACTCCAAATACAGTTGGTGCCCTTGAGAGGAGCTGAGCTTCCTGTCTTGGAGGGCAGTATTGTTGAGGAATACGATGTGGATGTTAGAGAAGAGTCCTGCATGGGGCTAGAGGTTAGACTGGATCAATGTTTATCAAATTCCATTACATTTGTGTCATTTTATTTTTTGAGGTGGGGTCTTTCTCTGTCACTGAGGCTGGAGTTCAGTGGCCTGATCATGGCTTACCGCAGCCTTAAAGTCTGGACCCAGGCAGCCCTCCTACCTCATCCTCTGGGGTAGATAGGATTATAGGTGCAAGCCACTACACCTGGCTCTCAAATTTCTTTTTAAAAGAAAAGAGACTTGCAATATTGTTTGCTTAAATTATTTCTGCTTTAATGACTGTTAAACATTCATAAACATACAACCCGTAACATTGTTTTAGCTTTTTAATATAAATTCCAAACATTTAAATCAAATTTCAAAATTATTGCTGTCAAACAGCTCTATAAACTTTTTAAAAAGTCAGATCTTATGTTTTTAGATACTTATATTGTCATGTCTTAATTCAAGCATTTATGATGTGTAGACAAAGGCTATATTTGTGATTTTATCATCAACATAGTTTTGAATGAACACTTAGGCACTGTGCTTAGTTGGGACTGTAAATTTAGGGCTGAACCCCACAGTCCAAGACTCAAACGAAGCTCGGTCATTCACAACCAACATTCAGTGAAAAATAAGATAATCTTCATCATGCCAATTCATTCCAATTATGAATTCCAAAGTGCTGGTTTATACTATTTGAGATTCAGCTGCGCATGTGTAGGTTTCTCTTTCAAACGGAAAGCTCTGACTCACTGAAATGAAGTCACAGGATATTCATAGTAAGTGCTTAATAAGTGGCCACCGTCGTAGGGACTATACAAGATACATAAGATAAGTCTCTGCTCCTAAGGAGCAGACTCCCTCATTAAAGAGAAGCCACAAAAACAAAGAATTCATGAATAACAAAAATAGTGCATAGTCTAATGTACTCCAGACTACATATATGATCGACGTTTGGAGAAGGGAAGGATGAACACAAATTGATGTAATTTGTGGAGAATGAGTAGAATGTGGATGATCCAAAGGAAGGGCAGAAATGTTCCAAGTAATGGACACAGCGTGTGCTAAGAAACATACTCCTCCTACTTGATGGAGAAGTGCAAGGCGCATGTGGGTGTGTGGGGAGCTGGATTACAGAGGTCCTGAATACTATACAAGGTTGCATCCTTGAGCACTGCCTTAGTGATTGATGAAAGAGATGATATGAGGTAATAAATGTGACGGCATCTCGAAGACCAGCACGGAGGCCAGAGCTCTGATTCAGGTGGGCATGAGAGGACTCCTTCAGGAGGGCACAGAAGGGAAAATACGATTTGTTTCCATACGTGGATGTGTTGTGGGGGGCCATGGATTGGTGTAGTATGATGGTGACACATCCAAGAGAAATGCCATTTAAAGTGTAGAGGACTGTGAACGTGCTGACAGAGATAGCTGAATAATGAGCTCACAGTAGATCTGTTGCATTTCATTTGATATCATGGCCTTAAAGGGTAGAATTTGCTCCATGAAAAATGGGCTCATTTTCCCTCAGAGATAGAGATGCAAAGAGAGTTTGGGTAAGGCTACAAAGTTTGAGATGAAAATCAGAGAAGTTGAGGTGGCTTACGTGATAATGTCACTATTTTTTTTTCAATGAAGTAGAAATAAAGGGCTTCTACTGAGAATGAGTACATAAGATTAAGGGTTGAAGTTTAGGGAATGCAGAAAAGGCAAGCAAGGAACCCACTAGTACAGGGATTCGAAAACACATAAATAAGATGATTGTTTAAGCAGAGAGGAAAGAGTGTGAATTTGTAGCTGAGTGTGGTATCACGGTTTTGAGAATTTTCCCCAGCACCTTGAGAATAACCAAGGACACAGAACCAACAATACAGACAGTAGGAAAAAGTGGTATAGGATTTTAAGGTAATATGTGTATATTATTCACATGGTTGTTCATTTCACAAAGTCCAAGCTAGGTATGAAAGCAAATCAAATCAGAGTTGCTAGGATGTGGGCTGGGAAGAAGGGAAGCATCAGAGGGCACAGAACAAGGAGAAGAGCAGAGGGGACAAGGAAGGAAAATGTTGTGTACCAAAATAATCATTATAAATTCCTGTGTTCAAGCTTTATAAGTACGGAAGCCCTGGGTGATTCTGTTACCACAGGTAAGGCTGTGCCGAAAGTCACTGAAGTTGGGAGATGACTAAGAAGATGAGAAATTGTGATGCCAGGGAGTTACATGGTCATCACTGTGTGTACTGAAGCCATGGAAAACAGTAACAGAGCCCAGGTTATAGAGAAGGTGGAGGCTTTAGTACCACGATCATTGAGGAAGTTGGAACAGCATCTTGGAACCTGAGGTGAGGGAGAGGGTGGTTTAGGGAGATGTCATGGATTCCAGAAAATGATTGTTGGCTGGGTAACAATTGTTACAGGGGATTGGTTGCCTCTTGTATAGGACACTTCATGTGCCTCTCTTCATATCCTCTTGAGCAACTGCTTACTGCAAGAATTGCTGCAGCAACCAGCTTCAAATAAATGTAAGCAGACAGCATCTCAGCTCAACTACACCACTCGGCTCTTGTCTTCTGTTCCAGAGCTTTTCTGATGATGCACTGATGTGGCACTCACTTATGCGTGATCTAAAAACCGGGAATTAAGACTGATTGGAACAACACTTGACCAACACTTAGCTGGTGGATAAGCACTTCCTTCTTCCATTCCTTAGGCAAACAATGGAGATGCTTTCTTTAAGGTTCCTTGGAGCATCCCGGATGGATTGCACTGCAGCTGTCCATCGCAGTGATCAAGTAGATAACCCATCTTTGTATTGGCTTTCCCTCCTTCCTGAGTCACTCTTCCAGTTCCCCACCCTGCGCTCTGGATCGCTTCCTAAAATATCCTACCAGAATGCAAGCCCTTGTTGCAGACCTGCTATCTTGGAGAAACCCAAGAACCCTTATCTGTAAATGAAACCATTGAGCGAGCAATAAGGAAGGTTTCATGGTCAAGTAAAAGCCAACTTTCAGTTAAGCAGAGGAGAAAGGAGCCCTGAAAGAGAGGAGGTTTTTACAGAACACAAGTGTCAGACAAATCCTCCTGGAACGGGTGGAAAGTCAGAGCAAGAGCAGGGCTGACAGAGACGAAAGCATAAGAGGAAAAAGAGAAAGGTTAAATATGAATTGTATACATTAAATAAGCCCCTCTGCATCAGAAAATAAATGTACTAATAATCATGATGGGCACGTTTTAGACAGTTGTATTTATTGCTGTAGCTTTGTATTTGCCTTCATTTGTTCCACCCCAGGCAGGACATCAGACAGTCTCGCCTTGTTGCATATCTCCCTTTCTTGCCAACATGCTGATGTCATCCTGTATCTAGACCTTACCATCACTTAGAGTCACATTCATGTCTTTTGTCTTTTTCTTGGTGTCTAATTTACTATAGTTTTACCGAACTCGCTTTTCTCTAAATGGGATACATGGTCAATTCATCTAAGAAAAAGTGTCAAGAAACGAAACATAAGTATCCACAATAATACCATGTAGTATCCACTGGGGAACATTTTTAAATATACATTTATATATAATTATATAATTTTTAAAAATACTGTGTATTTTTTAAAGACATGCAATACTGACACAATGATACATTCCCCTGGGAAAATATTTTTGAATATCACCACCAAATTTTACCATATTTTTTGAACTTTCAAATTTTGAACTAAGAAATCAAGTTATTTTGAGTCCTATTTATTCTGAGCTGAAGATGGTCACTTTCAGACATTTTGATTTAAAATTTTAGGTCATCAGAGGCATCGGTAATGCGTTAAAAGGAAAAAGCTGTTGCTATTTCCTGAATCTGCTGAGTCACAAGCCATATGTATACACTGGTCCTGTCAAACCTATATCAGCCTGCAGGCCTGGAAGAGGGCCCCACTTGTTTAATATTCAGCTGAACCTTGAATTGTTATTGCTTAGAAATAATTCACAAAGGAAACAGATTGGGTTTGGAAAAATAGAAAACTGAGATCAAGAGTCATTAGCTCTCTATCTCCTGCCAGTCTTTCACACAATTATTTAGGTTTTTTTTCCTCCTGTACCACTCACCCTAGCCTTAAGCCATTTATGTTTAAAGTTCCATTATTGGAACGCTAAGCTTGTGGGAGTTACTTATATCCTACTCCTCAAGGTCATAGCCAAGGTCTGATTTTTCACACAAAATTTCACAACCTGCAGCATAAATGGGTTAAACCTCTTCCTAGATGAAACTTATTCCACATGATATTATTGATATGATATTATTGATATTATTAATATTATTCCACATGATAATATAAATTATTCCACATGATAATATTACTGAAAAAACTGATTTACATTTGTAGGTCTCGTGCCCATAGTAATACTAGGTCTGGTCTTTCTAATGGAAAGCAAGGTTTTGATTTGTCATGTCCATCACCCCCTCCTCTTACAGCCCACATTTATGTACACAGAATCATCTCACTTTCACAGTCATGGCTTAATTAGTACACAGAGCTTTGAGAAGTCATCTCCTTTACCTGGGTTCTATCAATTATTTCTGCTATTCATTTTTTAATTCCTCCTCCTTTATCTCTCACCTCTCATTGATGAGGTTTTAGAAGGTATTTTTTTCTTAAAGATAATTCATCATTCCATCATCACAGTTAGTGGTGTCAGTTTAAGTCATGAATTTCAAAGCACAAGTCAACAAAATGTAATCCTAACCATCCAACAGGCTCTAATCCTCAGAAACAGTTTTGTTAGGGGTCCTCCATCCTTCCTTGAATAGCTAAGCTCTCCAAAAGCTACTCGGTCATAGCAATACTAATTATCAAGATTAAAATGTATTTATTAAGCATGTATGCCTAAGCCATATATAGAACAAGTTAGTTTAGTGCTCACTAGGACGTAGAAATCTAAGATTGTCCATGAATAGCTAGTTGGAGGGAAATGGTATTTTACTAACATTTATTTATGTGAAATGTGTAATGCAGTAGACTTGGGCTGTTTAACAAGGCCAACATGTTGACTTTTTGTTAGGAGGGTGGAATCACCCCTACTCCATAGTCAATTCATGGGGTATCATTGGAATTGTCCATTCCCCACACCTCCCAAACCACACAAACACAAGCTCACACACACTTACATACTCACTCATCTGGGGGCTGGAGAAGGAGGAATTCGACTCTGGCCTGGCCGTTCAGAGCATTCTACCCACTGGCCGTGGAAATTGTCTTTGGGATTGGGATGTGATACAATTTAGTCCAATGGGGACTCATTGTGGGAATGTTGTCTTTCCAAAGAAGTCCTGAGAAGATGTCATAAAAACATAGAATCACTCATGGCTGTCTTGTCACCTCTAGGAGTCTGCCTGAAAGGAGCAACATAAAGGAAAACAAATCCAGAAGATAGACAGAGAAATCAAGACCTGATGATATCCTCCAAAAGCTAGAAGATGGTTATATTTTATTGAAGCCAGTTCTACCCTCATACTTTCCAGTTATATGAGTCAATATATGTCCGTTTTTGTTTAAACCAGTTTGATTTGGATACCTGTCACTTGCAAGTGAAGAAGTCCTTACTAATGTATGTAGCTGGCCAAATAATAAGTTTTACCAGCATTTTGTATCAAATCTTTTACATTTCAGGGCTTCTTAATGTGAAAACTATATCAGTCACTTTGAATTACCTGTGGTGCTTACAAAATGCAGATTCTTATGCTATAACCCACATATCTCATCAGAATCTATAAAGGTGAGGCTCAGGGCCCTCACATTTGACAAGCTAACTCTGGTGATTTTATGCATACTACAATTTGAAAACCACTGCAGAAGTCATGACTATAGCAACTCAGATCAAGTAGTTTTTTTTTTAAACAAAGCGACCTGTAAGTTCAAACAACAATTCTTTTCAAATAATTGATCATCAGATTTTTAAATGTCACCATTGATGTAGACAGAAAACAAGCTAAATACTCAAGGTTATATATGAAGGAACTGTAGTGGGACTTACATATTTAAATAACTGCAGAAGTTCCTGACTACATTTTACCTGTAATCTAAGTGGTCATTAGGAGAAACACACTTCTACTAGATACAAGGCTCAGGAACACTGGCAGATAAGGTAGGAGGGAAAAATTAAGTTTACCTTTAAAAGACACCAGAATCAAGGGAGACCGCAGTGGAGACAAATGACCATGCTGTGCCTTTGTTCTTTCCAATGTTGAATAAACTATATCTCTCGAATGTGGCACGAATTCCCCATACGTGAATAATTCTTCATTTCCCAAAGAGCATCAGTACAAGAAAATATCCTTCCTTTTTGAGGACCCCATGGATCCTCCTGCTTCTCTGGATCTTTTCTGTTATGTTTCAATACAGATGTGTTTAATTAGCTCAGTTTTGGGACCAGACATTTTGAAACTCAAGGAATTTACTTTCAAACCAGTGTGGAAGGAAATGGAATATGTGGAGCAAAATCAACATGACTCTTGTCAGTGAGTCAATAGATAAATATATTGTGATATGTACTGAGCAAAAAAACAAGAGAAACAACTATACTAATGAATCTAAAAAACTCAGACTAAGTAAAATAATCCAAACACAATACAGTACATAAAGTATGAGTCCTCTATGAATTTCTGGGAAGGTCAAAAGTACAGTGAGAGAAAGCAGGTCACTGGTTACTCGGATCTGGGAGTTAGGAGAAGGCATCCGCCATAAAGAGGCACAAGGGAACATTTTAAAGGAATGGGATTGTTCCATCTCTTGATTGGGGAAGTGGTTTCATCAATGTGTATAATTATGGAAATGTATTAAATTATATACCTCGAATGAGTGAATTGTATTATGTGTGTAAATTATACTTCATGAAAAGTATTATTACAAAGCGAAATTTAGATGGAGTGAGAACAGACTTTTTTTTTTTTTTTTTTTTTTTTTGAGACAGAGTCTCACCCTGTCGCCCAGGCTGAAGTGCAGTGGTGCGATCTCAGCTCCCTGCAACCTCCACCACCCTGGTTCAAGTGATTCTCCCGGCTCACTGCAGCCTCTGCTGCCTGAGTTCAAGTGATTCTCCTGCCTCAGCCTCCGGAGTAGTTGGGATTACAGGAGCCTGCCACCAGGCCCAGCGAACTTTTGTAGTTTTTAATAGAGATGGGGTTTCATCATGTTGGCCAGGCTGGTCTTAAACTCCTGACCTCGTGATCTACCCACTTTGGCCTCCCACCGTGCCCGGCCAAAGAACAGAGTAGGATGCAAGGAACAGTCTGCAGAGGCCTGGGCTGCAGTTTAGGGAAATGGTCTGGGGTCTGGAGATTTGGGCAGGTCCCAGCAAAGGAAACACCTTGGCAACTTAATGGAGAAGAAGGGGAAACTCTTCTCCTGGGGTGGCAGCTTCTTCACTTTGCTTTGTCTTATGTTGCTTATTGGCTTCAGTGCCACACTGATCAGAGCTAGAGAAAGCCCAAAGCTCTCCCTGAAGGTGATTAAGATCTTTGGAATTTGCTTACTGATAGGAACATGGTAACATAGGAGGTATTGACCAGGAAGGGCTGAAGTAGACGACAATAACATGCAGAGTGGCATCCTGGTGTGGGCATGTGTGGTGTTCAGCTAAGGGATGTATTGGGAAGGAAGAGAATACTTTCCAGTCTAAAGGACATTCATCTAGAGACCAATAGCCTCTTTTGCAGGCTAGTCTCCTCAGAATTATTCTAATGCTGTCAACAGATTATTCAATCTAGGAGCAAGTTCCAAGCTACTAAACGATGCTAGAAGCAAGTTCCAAGCCAGGAAAGAATGCTAGTAAACATTAATTGAGTTAGAAAGTATATCTCTGGGGGAAAAAAAAAAAACTTTGCAAAAGATACAGAAAATTGCTTCTGAAAAATTGAGGGCATTTAACAAGCAAGTTTGATTACAGCAGCTTTAACCCAGACTTCTCCAATGAGAATGGAAGCTATTTTTTTTTTTTAGATACTTTCCCATAAATATCCTGTCTGCATGCAGAGAACAAAGGAGAACAGTTGAAGTCTGTCCATTTCATAAACCCCTTAAAAATAATGGGGTATCCCCAGCAGTGGTGTTTTATGAGTTAGACAATAGATTTGGGGTGCCAAGTGGGGTAATTTTTTATTTAAACCCTAATTTTCTTATTCACTCATGTGCTGTCATAAAGCAAATGAAATTTGGCTCTTAAAAAAAGTGGTAACTCATGTAAAGAAACAATTAGAGGGATTATTAAAAATCCATAAATCATATTAAATTTATAAAAAGCTCTTAGTGCCAATAAATAAGTCATGTCCTTATCTAGACACATTCAAACTGGGCATCCATTTAAAAAGCCCAAGGAAATGAAAAGTTCAAATGGAAGAAGAATCACCAGATGAATTACTTCATCCTAAATGTTGCAATTGGCTTCCTTTACAGGAACAATTTTTTTTCCCAGAGGTGATGCAGAACCTCATCAATCTAGCTCTTTACCCTTGGCGGATACTTGTCTTTCTATATGCATATATATTTTTTCTCTTTGGCTTCAAACACAAAACAGGGTATCATTGTGCTCCAGGATTTGTTTGAAGAGATTTCATCTGGAAAGAAGTCAAGCAGGGCACTAGCAGGGCAGCTTTTACAGATTATGACCTGTAATCTGGTTAATACTCTGAAACACAAAGATCTGAATGTTGGGATAAGACTGCTTCATACACGGTCACGTGCTCCACCTCCCCCAGCCCCAAGGAAGTCACCCCAGAGACTGACAAGAAGCCAGCCCAGGCATGCTGGCAGGCTAAAAGGAACGATAATGTAAATATAATGGCATATATTCCAAATCTGGCATAGGATAATCATCTAATAATAGGATTCACTTATTCTGCTGTTATTGCCATAGGAATCAATTTCCTTTTTGGTTTAAGGACTTTACACCATATCCATGGTCCTTGATAAAGAGAGGGTATTGGGTTTGAGTGTAAGGCTTTATTTCCATTCAGATATTTGGACTAAACCTTCAAGTTTTACTTTTTAACTAAAAGGTTATGTAAAACCAGTGTTTAACTTTACATATCCATTTGGAGACCAGTAAATTTTAATTCATCCTCTTTTAGGAACCATCTGCTGAAAGTAAATCTTCATAACATCTAAGTTAAATTGTGAATATGTTTTCCTTTATTTAAATGCAAAGAAGTTTCTATAAGTCACTAAATGATATACTTTTTCTCAATTCAAAATAAAAGATTAAAGTTTGTTTCCTAAGTCAAACTTGAGGGATTTTTAGGTGATTTGGCTTACAAACAGCTCATTAATGGCCATTTTAAAGTCCTATGACATTATTTCTGGTGTGAAAATCAGAACTGCTCACGATAGACTAAATCTCAAAACCTCTTCTTTTGTGCAAATCCATCTTCCAACATATTCACGTGCATCCCTGTGCCCTGTGATCATGGGAAATAGGCATCCCAACAGTGATTCTCCAAGAAATACTTAACAATTTACATGCAGAAAAAGTTATCAGAGGAAGCAAACCCCAAACCCCTAGTTCCTATGGGCACCATTTCTTCATTTCTTAGTCATAATGGAAAGTGACCCATTCAGAGGAATACTTTATCTAACAAACATAATAACAGAGTCACTGGACCTCGAAAATATTGATCCACCTGCTCTGTGAAGGAGTTGTCCTCTGAGTCTGTTCCCTTCAAAGCTGATGCCACCGAGGCAGAGAGATGTCTGAGACACTGGAATGCTTGTGGCTCTTGGAATATTATTAGAGCTCCTAAAGGTGTACATCAACTATGTACCCACAAAAACTTTTAAATAAAAAAAAATTAGACCTCCTGATTCACTGTCAGCGAAGTTTTTGCAGACTAGTTGGGGAACTGAGCCACATTCCTAAAAACACTGTCAGGGAAAGAGTAAATACTACATTTCAGACACCTTACATATATACTGACTCTCAGAAGTGGCCCACTCGTAAATCAGAAGTATCCAGGATTATTCTTCTGAGGTCAATCATTTTTCAGTTTGGCTGAGAAACTGAAGTCAGGCTGAAACTGAAGTTAGGCTGAGTAATTTCTGCAAAACTTTCAGAGACCAAAATGAGGAGAAATTCTCAGACATGTCTAGTCTACAGATTATTCACCTATTTCATCCTGCAGATTGTTATTTTGTTTATATATAGACTTACTTGTTTAAAAAAATGAGCCAAAGCATTGTTCCAAGTGAAATTTTAAATGCGAACATTTAAAAAAACCCTTTTGGGTAGGCAGTAGAGTAGATTTTAACTGAGTTCTTCTATGACTCAATGGAAAGAATCAGTTCTAACACTACTGTCACCATCCCAGTGTTCAAATAAACATCATTTTTAAACTTCATGTTTTGCACATTTTGTACTTGTAGAGAAGAAAAAGGAAATGGGAGAGGGAGCTTCAATCTGAAGATGTGTGGCTGACTTTGGCACTTAGGAACTTTCTCTGCTCTATTTTCTCTATTTATAAATGCTGCTTCTCAATGTATTTTTACATTGAACATTTTAAAAACAGATTTATTTTAATAGAGAAACAACAGAACAAAATTTAAGACACCACTAATACACTTCCAGGATAGAGCAAAGTGTTAATGCAAAATGAACATACATTAGAGAAAATGTAACCTTTCTCAGGATGGACTTCTCACATAAATCCTCCCCTTCCTCCGGAGGCTGTGCGACAAATATCTTGGCTGTCAAAATCAGAAAGCTTTTGATATAGGTCCCGAGGCAAATTCCATATTTTTATACCATTTTTCTCATTTCTAAAATGAGGATAACACCACCTTCATACTCTATGACACAGTGGAAACTGAAAATTAAAAATAAATAATAAGTAGTGCTGATTTTTTAGTGGTATGCTCTAAAATGTCAGTCTTTAAATTCAAAGACCACAGGACCATTTGACTGTAACTTTTAAATGCCTGAGCAGGTGAGTTCTAGTCTTTTGAATATCCCTCCTTTCTTTTAATCAATAAGCTTATTAATTTTGGAAATTTACTCGTTCTCACAAGTCTATGATGTACTTCTATATACATTATTTCGTTTGCTCCTCAGCAGAGCTCTGTGAGGTAGACCTGATTTTTTTTCCGTGAGGAACTGAAGGACAGAGAAGCTACTATCTTGACTGAACCTTATAGTCTGGCGGCAGTGGCGGTCAGCCTTGAACCTAGGTCTGTGAGGTCAAATTGTCATGCAGTTTGTGCAGTCTCCCAGCCAGACACAGCCAGTTCCTCATTAGGGAGAAGGCGGCCATGTTTTTCTTTATTCCTCTCACTTCCAGAGCCACATGAAAACCCACCAGAACAATGGGATGAGTTTTCGGGAAGGGGGAAGTGTACCTGGATATATCACAAACAGAATAGAGATTCCATACAGTAAGGCCTGGAGTTTTACATAGCTCGACTAAGAATTGCTCATCATTCCTCTGTTACCTTATTTGTTCCAAACATTTTTTTTCAGACAATCAAATGGGGGATGGGACCAGGAGGGATTGAGCAAGAAAGAAATGCCAGTAATCACGGTGAATAACAGTCGTAGGGGTAAAGTGACAGCTCAAGGTTTTACTGTTGTCATAAAAGTGGTGCAGTTTTAGAGCTTTAAGATGAGCAAATCTCTGGGGTCTGTGTCCACCGTGGTTCTAATAGCATTAGAAAGGGTGAGTTGGTATAAACAATAACAAGATTTATGTTAGTGCAAACTGCTGACTATTGACTCTGATTTTGAAGAGAGGAGAAAAGAGAAAGCGAAACTAAACCAGATTCCTGTTATCTCTCTATTTATGGGAAAGTGAGAAACTCGACCGATTCTAGTGGACATTAACAATGGGAAGGCAAGCAACGGAGTCTAATGCCTTAAGATTATAGTTGGTAGAAATAAAATGGAAAAAGAGGACAGTAAAAAAAAGCTGTAGTGTGACTGCTTTGAACTGAAAGTTTCTAACCACAGAAAGGAGCTGACCAAAAGTAGCTGGACTAAGACAATTGCACGCCCAGAGGAACAGAGATTTTGAAATCCTACTTTGTGGAACAGAACACCTAACCAAAAGTGGCAACCAGTAGAAAACAAAACCCCAAACAGTCTTTCATGCTGACTTGTCTTTCAGTGTGTAAAATGTTTTTGAAACAGAAGACCTAGGATTTGCCTTCACTACCTGGACTTGACTTTTATGCCAAATTAACATACAAGGATGCCATCTCCATCTCTTTTTCGTCAATAAAAAGGAGACTGAACCAAGCTCTTCTCCTCTTTGCAGTTATTATCTATTATAAGAGGTACTTTTCTACCTCAAGGAAACTTCCCATTGGGTTTATGATTATTATTGAATATCACAAACATTTTGGCTTCATCAGTTTATATTAACTATCTCATTAACTCAGATAGATATTTTCAGCAACAAAAAAAAATGACCCTTATTGTATTATTTTAGGTGTATTATTTCTTAAACACAACCACATTATTATAAAAACAAATATATAGGAAAGAAGTCTTTGGCCACAGGAGGGAACTTAACCAAAGTTCCATTGACAGATCTTAGCACAGTAAAAAAGAATTCAAGCTTAAGACAGAGAACTGAAAATTAAGCACAAGATCTCCTCCCATAATCTGGGAATTTTATGACCTCCCTAAAGGAAAGAGTATATGGTCTGTTAAATCTGATCATAAAATATATCCTTGAGGCCTTCAAATGTAACATGTCAGATGCTCAATCCATTCAGTATGGGCCAGTTGGACAGCTAAGATGTCAGCCCCCTGACTTCCAGGGTAGTCCTTCTGGTGTTATTGCCACAGAATACAGCCTTCAGAAAAAGGATGCAAGCTATAAAGTCAATGAAATAGTACAAATATTAGGATAGACATATACTTTCATTATATATTTATTAAATGTACCTGAATATTATACCTATACATCTACTTTTCTATATAGGACCTGGAAAGATAAAAATTAAATTTTTAAGCGGTTATCTATGGAGTATGAGATTGTTAAGCAGTCTTTACTTTTTATTTTGTACATTACTTTATTGATTTTTTACAGTGAGAATTTATTTATTTAGCAATTAAAAATAAAGTCAAGACAGTTTTTTTTTCTTTTTTTTCCCTAAAGAACATATTAGGTAATTGGAGACCAAAAAAAAAAAAAAAAAAAAATCTGGTTGGCTCAGACAAAGTTCAGTGCACAGTTAAAACTAATTATTTTGGGGTGATCTTATGGCTAAGAAATCATGATGTGAGAAAGATTATTTTTTTATTTACTAGGACATCTCTATAAATTCACTAATTTGTCCTAATTTTTATTGCCTTTGAGATTCATTTAGATTCGAGCAGTTAGCAATTATTTCTGCCTAGGGAGGATAAATCATTACCCTAGGTAAAGCAAGTCAGAACCATTACTAAGTTTTCATCTCAACCAAAGAACATTTTAGAGTACCAATTCTAGAGATGCATGTTATAAAAAGATACACTCTGATGGTTTGGGATTGGAAGCTCATGATCAAGAGGTAGAATAACAGCAAGACCATAGCTTTTGTGCAAGATCATGATCAACTCTAAGCTACTTAGAAAGCTGGAGTATTTGGGGCCTGGAGCCCTCTGTATCCTGACATGTGCAGTCTCACACTGAACAAAGCAGGTGTTTAAATACACAAATTTCCTGTGAGAATGGAGACAAATAACTGGAGTGCAGTTAGATTTGTTTGCCAATATTTTTTAAATATGTAGTAGAAACAAAGGATCTAGTGCTGAGGTGCTGAGGTGAAGAAAGGACAGGGGGAATGAAGGGTAAGAGGCAAGGGGGTGCTTAGAGTTGTTCCAACCAGTTTCATAAATCGAGCCACTGAGGAAGGTATAAGAAATGAAGACCAAGTTCATGAAAGCCCAGAAATTGAGGATTTGCATGCGAGACATACTCTCTAAAACAACTAAACAAGGAGAAAAAGGGCAAGAAAGAAATACTTCATAAAGCCAAGCCTAAACTAATGCTTTTTGCCCTATACCTTCACATTTACACTTAACCTAAAAAGATTAAAATATCATAATAATTCTGAGATTCCTGGCTCTCAAGATTTCCATTATGACACATCAATAAAGCAAGGCAAGGTGACTGAGAAAGAGCAGCCGACTTTCATTTCCTGCTCATTTGAAGGTCACTTTTGGAGATAAAGATTATATTTTTGCAGAACCAGAGGATACACGAACATTTCTAGAAACTTGTAACATCAGATGTTCTGAACGAGCAAAGGAAAATGAATGATCCTATTAAGATACTTCTGACCATAAATCAGAGGTGTTAAGCTCTGACTGGCTAACTTCAGCTTCCCATTTGACTCATTTGAAAATGGAACTGATGTGAATGTAGATTGGAGGAAGATGCTCAGTGCCATTAGAAGTGGCTCATAAGCTGCTCCTCACGGATCTCAGATTGAAATACAGTGTGCCTAGCACCCGGGGACAAATATTTGCATCGTATCATTGTTAAGTGACTCTGTCCAAGTAGCAGAAAAATGGGTGTCATGCCTGTAATACAAAAGAACTGGTTGTGTTAAAACACACAGGCTTGCAGGGAAGGGTGGTGAGCAAATTACTAATGCCTGGCACTTGGAAAGGGTGATTGCCTTTTCAAGGTTTTTTAATAAAGGACTTTTTTACCCCTCTCCTATTTGCACAAGCATCTATTTCTCCCTATGCTCTGATGTCACAAAATTTGCTTCCTCTAATATTTGTGATATTTTGCTTTGACCCTCTAAGGGGGCAATTCTTCAGCAAGGGATATGTGGACTCATTTTCTGCCATTCTTTCTGAGTTCTTAGCATCCAGGGACTTTTTCCTAGGTAGCTTGGCAAAGTTCTGCCACTCACTCACAGGCAAGTGACTTGACCTTTCAGAGCCCCAGTTTTCCCATCTGCAAAATGAAACTAAAAAAATTCTCATCCCAGAGTGGTGCTTTGAGGCATAGAATTGGATTTGTTAAGGAAAAAAAACCTGGGACTTAATAAATGGCCAACAAATGTTATCTTTCTTCTACTACAAAGGTGCCATGTGGATAAAGATGAACTCCTTGACACAAAAACCCCAACGATTAAGTGATCAAATAATTATTTTTCATTGCTGAAAACATTAAATGCATTACCTTTGCTTTGCCAGGGCTCCATGCAGTGTCGGACACACAATGGCTAGTCGATAATGTTTGTCTCATAGTTGCTTTAAATGACCCCTATCAATGCAAACAGATCAGCCATTTCAATGGTCAACTGAGGGGGAAAGAAGCTATCAGAACAGCTGAAGAAACGTTGTCGGTGAGCATCTGTGATGGAGGCGAGTGTTGGGGAACTTGGTGAGGGCCTCTGAAGGCCTCTCTTCTGAACCTTGTGTGATTGCCATGCCACGTGCCACTAATCAACACAATGCACAGGGCAGAACATTAGAAACAGCTGTTTAAGGATTTCATAAATATCGCTTAGCCTTGAATGTGCCATGGTGAAATAGGTATATACTAGTCCCTGCAAAGAACAGAGCAGAGACACCCAGCCATGATCTTTAAAAGAAACCAAATGGTATCTTACATATTCTGCTATAACTACCACAGGTATTGCAATTAGGAAAGTCACGCATGAAGGCAATTAAATGATTAATTATTGAAAAAACACCCTAAGAACTAAATAATGACTCAATCTCTAAATCACAATTTTATCATATGGACAGTTTCTTAAACTGCAGGTTGTTGAGAAATAGTGCTAAATATTTTTCATACTTAGAGTTTGAATTATAAACTATAGTTCTTTAATACCAACACATCTTAAAGAAAGAAGAAAACATATTGAAGGAAAATTCTATATTTCTTAATAAAGGATTTTTTGACAAATCTATTAAATTCTAAAATAAATACTTCAAATTGAGTCGGACCTCACTGAAAACCCATAGTACATCTGAACTGGTAATTTTTTTTCAGTAAATAAATGATCAAAACGCCATGTTATACATGCCAGAATTTCTGTTTCTATTCCCTAAGAAATTCCTGAAGAGGAAACTGTAATTTCATTTGGACGTGTTTTTGGTGCTTGTGGAGATGACTTTTGCACCTAGGTACAAATACTGTAGTTTGTAAGGCTTTGAAAGTTATTTGTTTCTTCATTCAGTTGCATGCCAAGGTGTTCTTTCTCTCTTTTCACAAGACTAAGTTTTCTTCATTCAAGTTGGAAAATTAAACCAAAATAATTAAAATATTAAATATTTCTCATAAATTCTGAAATGATTCACTAAAGTTGTCGGGTATAGTTGTTAGAAGCAGAAAATATTTGACAACTAGGCTTGTCAATTTACCATCTGTGAAAGTATTTTCAAGGTCTTTCAAACTTATCCAAAAAAAGAGTATAATTTCTCATCTTTATTATGTATTATATACTTGATCACATACTCCCAGTATGCTCATACATTCCTCTGAATGTATGAATTCATATTCACACCTTGATTTTTTTCATTTGCGTTCATTGTGCAAACTTTTGTTGTTCTATTATGCCCTAAGCTCTGGATATAATTATGAACAAATGCCCCAATACCCACTGCCCTCGTGGGGTTGACGATCTAATATGGGAGAGAGATGTTAATAAAAAATCATAGAAGATAAATAATTACACACCATGGTACATGCTCTGAGGAAAAAGCGTTAGATGTGATGAGAGCAAAGAACAGGGGATCTGACCTGGTTTGGTGGTTACGGGAAGACTTCTGTGAGGAGAGTTGGGTTGAGGTATGAAGATTACTGATCAGTCATTAATGATGGAAAAGGCTGGAAGAGAATGCAGTTGGCTGACCTAGTTTCAAAATTTGGGAAGAATCATTCTACTTTGAAGTAAGTAGAAACACGACCAGTGTAGCTAGAGACTTTGAAGCAATAATTCCCAACCCTGGCTGCACTTGGGAGCTTTTAAAAAAATGCAGACACCTGGGTCCCATCCCCTGAGATTTAGATAACAATCATTAGGGGATGAGGCAGGACTCTGGTATTGTTTTAAAAGTTCCCAGCTGAATCCAATGCATAGCCAAAATTCAGAACTGCTGCCTTAGAGTTACAGGGAGTGTGACAAAGAAAAAGCTTGGGGGTTAGACCGTGTAAAATCTTGAGTGCCTCGTCAAAGTTTTTGGTCTTCATGCTAAGAGCAAGGAGAAGCCTTTGAAAGAGCATGTAAAAAATGAATATGCAATTATGATGGTGGCTGAGACAGCAAATGGCTATAATAATGAGAAAATCACTAGTTTTAGTGACCTGGATACACTCATTCATTCATGTGGTCATTTTTTTCCCTGTGGATGAACAGTTTATTGAGATATGATTTTGTTTTTTTTCCTCCTGTATTTTTTTTCTTTTGAGATGAAGTTTCACTCTTGCTGCCCAGGCTGGAGTGCAATGGTGAGATCTTGATTCACTGTAACCTCCACCTCCCGGGTTCAAGTGAATTCTCCTGCCTCAGCCTCTTGAGTAGCTGGGATTATAGGCGCCCGCCAACACGCCCAGCTAATTTTTTTTTTTTTTTTTTTTTTGAGACAGAGTCTCGCTCTGTCGCCCAGGCTGGAGTGCTGTGGCCGGATCTCAGCTCACTGCAAGCTCCGCCTTCCGGGTTCCCGCCATTCTTCTGCCTCAGCCTCCCGAGTAGCTGGGACTACAGGCGCCCGCCACCTCGCCCGGCTAGTTTTTTGTATTTTTTTTTAAGTAGAGACGGGGTTTCACCGTGTTAGCCAGGATGGTCTCGATCTCCTGACCTCGTGATCCGCCCGTCTCGGCCTCCCAAAGTGCTGGGATTACAGGCTTGAGCCACCGCGCCCGGCCTTTTTTTTTGTATTTTTAGTAGAACTCCTAGCCTCAGGTGGTCCTCCCACCTCGGCCTCCCAAAGTGCTGGGATTACAGGCATGAGCCACTGCGCCTGGCCTTTTCCTCCTGTATTTTTAAATCTCTAATCTCTACTAGCAGGTAACCTCTTGTGTCAAAGTTGCTTGAAGTAAATGCTCTTCTGGCCAGGCTCAGTGGCTCACCCCTGTAATCCCAACACTTTGGGAGGCCGAGGCAGGAGAATCTCTTGAGCCCAGGAGTTCAAGACCAGCCTGGGCAACATATTAAGACCTTTTTTCTACAGAAAAAAAAATACAAAATAGTGAACTGGTTGTAGTGGCGGGCACCTGTGGTCCCAGCTACTTGGGAGGCTGAGGTGGAAGGATTTCTTGAGCCCAGGGGCTCAAGGCTGCAGTGAGCCATGATCATACCACTGCACTCCAACCTGGGTGACAGAGTGGGACCCTGTCTCCCCTTTCTCAAGAAAACAAACAAACAAAAAACTGCTCCTTATGTTTTTTTAAAAATAAATTATTTTATTGAATTATTTTATCCTAGAGTGGAAAGGAGACGGCAGTGCCTGCAAAGATTAAGGTCAGCTGGGGTCAGAGCAGGTGGAAGACCTCATGGGAGAGTACAACGGTGTTACAGTGGTGTTTTGGGGGTCCCACAGCTGAAGAATTTAAGGGATGGTTAAGAGTTGGTAAGGATACCTTCCCAGAATCCACCCACTCACCCGCCATGAACAACCAATGTTGATTAATATTGTATTTCTCACTATCCATGTGAGAAATACAGTGATAGTGAGATAGTGAGGGTGTGGATTTAAGGTTCAGTTTAACTTGATTTAAAGAAAATGAAGATATGTGACATGCCTTATATACTAAAGTTATGGCTGCAGATTCACAATCTTTATATTACGTTGAACCATATACAGTAAGCACCAACTACATGACAGTCATCATGCTAGAGGCTAGGAACAGACCAGTGTGCAAGACAGACCCTGGTTACAGCTTTTATAACACAGTGAGACAGACAGACTTGAAATAAAATAATTGTTCCGTAAAGGAAAATACCAGGAAGGAAATTTGCAGGGATGTTAAAATGTGCAAGGTGAGTCTATGGAACTCTGTTCCACTGATCTATTTTTCTATCTTTACAACAGTGTGACACTATCTTGATTACTGTAGCTTAATAATAAGTCTTGAAGTCAGTAAAAATTCAACTTTGTTCTTTATCAATATTGTTTTACTCATTCTAGGTTTTTATCACATCTATGTAGAATCAGCTTGCCAATTTCTGAAAGAAAATTCAATGGTGTTTTTATTAAAATTATGTTTTATTGGGATTATATTATAAAGTAAACTTGTGGGGAACAAATGCCTTGCCAATGTTGAATCTTCTGATCCATTAACATAGTAAATATCTCCGTTTACTTAGGTTGTTTTAAAAATTCAGCAATTTTTTAATGTTTTAAATGTAAAATTCTTGTACTCACATTTGTCAAATTTATACCTAAATATTTTATTTTATGATGCTATTGTAAGTGGTATTTTTCAGTTTTAATTTCTAATCATTTGTTGCTAGTAGGTAGAAATGCAATTGATTTTTATATATTTATCCTACAGCCTTGCTAAATTTGTTCAAGTAGCTTTTTTGCAGATTCGTTGACAGTTTTATTTTTCTTTTCTAATCCGTATGCCATTTTATTTCTCACCTTATTGCATTGACCAAGACTTCCAGTACAATAGTGAAAAGAAGTGACAAGAATTGTAGGACTTTATAGATGCCCTTTGCCAGATTAAGGAAGTTCCCTTCTATTCATAGCTTGCCGAGAGTTTTTAACATGAATGGAAGTTGAATGTTGTCAGATGTTTTTTCTGTGTCTATTAGAATGGTCATACAATTTTTCTGCTTTATTCTATTAATTTGTTGAATCATCTTAATTTATTTTCAAATATTAAACTAACCTTGAATTCCTGAGATACTTCACTTAGTCATTTTATATTATCCTTTGTGTATATTGCTAAATTTGACTGCTACAATTTTGATAAGGATTTTTTTGTTTATATTCATGAGGGATATTGCCCAAGAACTTTATTATAATATCTTTGTGTGGTTTTGATATGAAGTTACCCTCATAAGATGTGTGGGAAAGTTGTGACCTCATAAGATGTGTGGGAACGTTTTCTTACTTTTATATCTTCTGAAAGAATAGGTGTATATCGGTATTCTTTCTTTCTTATATACGGGTTGTCTATTTCTTCTTCAGTGAGTTTTGAGCATTTGTGTCTTTCAAGAAATTTATCTATATCATCTATGTTTTCATCTAAGCTTTATTGGCATAAAGCTATTTATACTATTCCTTTATTACATTTTAAAGTAGTATGCGTAGTGATATCTTTTCTTTTCTTCTTTCTCTCTTTCTTTCTTTCTTTCTACCTCAGAAGGTCACACTCTGTCACCTAGGCTGGAGTGCAGTAGCATGATCACAGCTCACTGTAGCCTCGACCTCCCAGGCTGAGGTGATTCTCCAACCTCAGCCTCCTCAGTAGTGGGACTACAGGTGGGCCCAGCTATTTTTTGTGTTTTCTTGTAGAGACGGGGTCTTGCTATGTTGTCCAGGCTGGTCTCAAACTCAGGCTCAAGCATTCCACCTACATGAGCCTCCTGCAGCGCTGGGATTACAAGCCTTGAGCCACCATGCCCAGCTGGTATTTCCATTTTCATTCTTTTTGTGGGTAATTTATGTTTGTTTTTTCTTGATATTTTTACTAGCAGTTTATGGCTTTAATTTTTTTTCCAAAGGACCAACTTATGGTTCAATTAATATTTTTATTATTTTGTTTTATGTTATATTGAGTATTATTTTCTATTGTATCTTTTCTTCTGGTTACTTTAGGTTAATTTGTTCTTCCTTTCTTAGTCTCTTAAGGTAGAAGTTTAGATTCTTTGTGAATCCCTTCTTCTTTCCTAATATTAGTGTTTAAATTTATAAATGTTTCTCCCCTCATTGATTTGATGGCATCTGACAACTTTTGATATGTTGTCTTTTCCTTTTCATTCAATTAAAAGTATTTTCTAATTTCTCTTTGACTTTGTTATTCCACTCATGGGCTATGCAGACTTGTTCAATTACAAATATTTGGGAATTCTCTATATGCCTTTTTGTTAACTTTAATTCTATTGCCATCATAAAGCATACTTTTTATTATTTAAAATATCTTAAATTATTAAAACTGGTTTATGGCCCAGAATATATTCTATTTTGGTGAATGTTTCATATGTACTTGAAAAGATTGTGCATTCTGCTATTATTGGACAAAATGTTCTATCAATTTATTACATCACGTTGGTGATAGTGTTGTTCAAATCTTCTGTATCCTTTTGATTTTTGTCTGCTTATTTTATCGAATACTGTATGAGAATGTTTAAAATCTCCAACTCTAATTGTGGACTTTTCTATTTTACTTTTCAGTCCATAATTTTTTTTTTTTTTTTTTTTTTTTTTTGCTTCGTGTGCTTGAAACTCATTTATTAGCAACTCAAATATCTATCATTATAAAATACCCCCACTTATTCCTGATAATATTTCTTATTCTGAAATCCACTTATTCAATACTAATAAATTATAGATTTCTTTTGTTTTGCCTTTTCATAGTATTTGTTTTTTTCCATCTTTTTAGTTTTGGTCCATCTTTTTTTTTTCAATATTTAAAGTGAGTTTCTTAGAAACAAACTATTTACAGTTGTGTGTATATGTAAATTGAATAAAAGTAAGTGCTCTCTTTTATGTGTTTTTTTTTTTTTTTTTTTTTTTTCCTGCAGTATAATGATTTTGAGGGTCATCTGTGTTGTTGCAGGCATCAGTCAACCTGCTGGACATACACTAAGGTGACTCTCATGAGTCACATCCTTTTACAAACCCTTCCCCTTGAGCGTGGGTGGGACCCATGACTTGCTTTTAACCAACAGAATGTGGCAAATAAGGGACACCATGCTCCTATTTATTTTATTTTTCCTCACTGTTAGATTTGGATTTTCAATTCACCTAAAATTTGTTTGGAATTAGGATGTGAAATGACATTCTGAATTTTAAAATAGTTAATAAGTGGTCCCAAAATAATTTATTGATTTCATTTCCTCATCATTCTGTAGTGTCTGTTTTATAGTATATTAAATGTTTATATTTAGACAAGATTCTGGAGGAGGCAGGACTTTTAAACATGAAAACAAGTTTTAGGGTGGGGGCTGGAATCATAGAGAAAATATAATGAAAAAATGAAAAGATAAAAAGCAATTACTTGAGCCCCAGAGGCAGAGGTTGCAGTCAGCCAAGATTGTGTCATTGCACTTCAGTCTAGGTGACAGGAGTGAAAAAAAAAGCAATTAGTGGGGCAACAATTAGGCAATAAAAATGGGAAAATAAAGGTTTGTTTTCTGATTATAAAGTTCTTAAAATATTCTGTGTAAAGATATTTACAAAAAAGAAATTGAAAAAGACACAAATAAATGGAAACATATCCTGTGTTCATGAGTTGGAAGAATTAAATTGTTAAATGTTAATGTTAATTTGGGGAGTAGTATTGCTCATACTACCCAAATCAATCTACAGATTCAATGCAATCCCTACCAAAATTCCAATGGCATTTTTTATGGTAATAGGAAAAACAATAATAACATGCATATGGAATCACAAAAGACCTGAATAGCCAAAGCAATCTTGAGCAAAAAAAGAACAAAGTTGGAAGCATCACACTACCACATCTCAAAATATACTACAAAACTCTAGTAATCAAAACAGCATGGTGCTAGCATAAAAACACATACATAGACCAGTGGAACAGAACTGAGAGCTCACAAATAAATCTCTACACATTTAGGGTAATTGATCTCCAATAAGGGTGCCAAGAACACACAATCAGGAAAGAACAGTCTCTTCAATAAATGTTGCTGGGAAAACTGGATAGCCACATGCAGAAGAATAAAACTACACTCTTAATCCATGTACAACAATCAAGGCAAAATATATTAAAGATTTAAACATAAGATCTGAAACTGTAAAACTACAAGAAGAAAACATAGGGAAAAAGCTTCTTGACATTGGTCCGGTTAATGATTTTTTGGATGTTCCAAAAAGCACAGACAACAAAAGCAATAACAGGCAAATGAGATTACATCAACCTAAAAAGCTCTTGCACAGCAAAAGAAACATGAGAATGAAGAGACAGCCTATGGAATGAGAAAAAATATTTGCAAACCATACATCTGGTAAGGGCACAGAAAGATATTACCTCATACCTATTAGAATAGATATTATAAAAAAGACAAAAGCTAACAGGTGTTGGCAAAGACGTGGAGAAAAGGGAACCCTTGCACACCATTAGTGTGACTGTAAACCAGTACAGCCATTATGGAAAACAATATGGAAATTCCTTGAAAAGTTAAAAACAAAACTACTATATGATCCAACAATTTCACTATTGAGTATATATCCAAAGAAAATAAAATCAATACGTCAAAGAGACATCTGCACACCAATGCTCAGTGCAGTTTTATTCATAATAGCCAAGATATAGATTAAACCCAAGTGCACACTGAGGGACGAATGAAGAAAGAAAATGTGATATATATGCATACGATGGAAAACTATTCAGCCTTTAAAAAGAAGAAAGTCCTGTCATGCAACAACATAGATGAACCTAGAGGACGTTATGCTAAATGAAATGAGTTAGCCACAGGAAGACAACTACTGCATTATGTCGCTTATATATAGAAGCATTGAATCCATAGAAGCAGAGATTAGAATGGAAGTTGCAAGTGAGAAGAGTGAGGGAAAGGGGACTGGGGAAATGTTGATCAAAGGATACAAAATTTCAGTTAGACAGCTTGAATAGGTTCCGGAGATCTGTTATACAGTGTGTGGTGGCTATAGTTAATAATAATGGATTGTATACTTGAAAATTGCTAAGACAATAGATCTTACATGTTCTCAGCACAAAAAAATGATAAGTATGTGAAGTCATTAACATATGAATTAGCTTGATTTAATCATTTCACAGTGTATAGCAGTCTTCCCAAAGAACAATTTTTGTTTGTTTGTTTTTGAGACAGGGTCTTGCTGTGTGGCACCAGGCTGAAGTACAGTGGTGTGATCACTGTAACCTTGAACCCCTTGGCTTAAGTGATTCTCCCACATCAGCCTCCCAAGTAGCTAGGACTATAGGTATGCACCACCAAGAACAATTTTTTAAATCGTAAAATACTGTAATTAAAGTGATATGAATGTGGTCTGTCTCAAAATATTTTATTGTACTGTACTCACCTCTCTTGTGTTGATGTGAGACGATAAAATGCCTACGTGATGAGATGAAGTGAGGTGAATGACATAGGCCCGGGATGTAGTGTGAGGCTACTACAGACCTCTGACAATATGCCAGGAGAGTCACCTGCTTCAGGTGATCCTGGACCATCAAGCCATGAGGATGCCAAGGCTGTATGTCAGGAGCAGATGATGCAGTTGACTAATGGGTGTTCTGACCTAGGTATACAGTGTGGAGACACTTGAAAAGAAAATGATTCATGTCCTGGACAGTGTGGGTCAGGACAACTTGAGATTCTTCACACTAATCAGAACAATGCAATTTAAAAGTTACGAATTATTTCTGGAATTTTCTACATAATATTTTTTGACCCAGTTGACCACAGATAACTGAAATCATGGAAAGCAAAACTATGGATAAGAAGGGTCTACTGCACACCTATGTTAAAACGTCATGCTGTACGCTGTAAATATATTCCATTTTTATTTGTGAATTATACTTTAATAAAGTTGGGGAGAGAAAGAAATTTACAAAAGAGAAATACAACTTACTGATAAACATATTAAAAGTTAACACGTGTTGAATAGTTCATATGCCCCAGTAACCAGACTAACTGCTTTACATGGATCTCATTCAGTTCTCATAGCAGCTCCAGAAAGTAACAGAGGCTGGATATATATATTTTTTTATTTTTTATTTTTATTTATTTATTTTTTTTTGAGACGGAGTCTCGCTCTGTCGCCCAGGCTAGAGTGCAGTGGCCGGATCTCAGCTCACTGCAAGCTCCGCCTCCCGGGTTTACGCCATTCTCCTGCCTCAGCCTCCCAAGTAGCTGGGATTACAGGCGCCCACCACCTCGCCCGGCTAGTTTTTTGTATTTTTTAGTAGAGACGGGGTTTCACCGGGTTAGCCAGGATGGTCTCGATCTCCTGACCTTGTGATCCGCCCGTCTCGGCCTCCCAAAGTGCTGGGATTACAGGCTTGAGAGGCTGGATATATTTTAATACTCGCTGTATATATTATTCATTTTCACTTGGTAAATTAGCAAAGTTTATTGAAATTCTGGTGGTAAGACAATTTCTTGGGTAGAACACAAAAAGCACAAGACAAAAGGACAAGTCACAAACTGGGAAAAAAATATTTGCATTGCATATATCTAACAAAAGTACGTATATCCAGAATATATCAAGAAGTCCCAAAACTCAAGAAGACAAACAACCCATTTAAAAAATAGGCAAAAGATTGGAGGAGACACTTCCCACAAAGATGTGGAAATAGCAAGAAAGCATCTGAGAGGGTCTGCATCAGCTGCCATTTGGGAAATGCAAATTAAAACCACAGTGAGATGCCACTTCGAACCAATTAATATGGCTAATATTAAAAAGATTGGCCATACCATGCTGGGTGTGGTGGCTCATGCCTGTAATCCCAGCACTTTGGGAGACCGAGGTGGGTGGATCATCTCAGGTTAGGAGTTTGAGATCAGCCTGGCCAACATGGTGAAACCCCTCCTCTACTAAAAATGCAAAAATTAGCCAGGTGTGGTGGCACCTGCCTGTAATCCCAGCTACTCAGGAGGCTGAGGCAGGAGGATTGCTTGAACCTGGGAGGTGGAGGTTGCAGTGAGATTATGCCACTGCACTCCAACCTGGGCAACAGAGCGAGACTCTGTCTTTAAAAAAAAAAAAAAAAAACACAAAGATTGGGCATACCAAGTGTTGTCAAGGATTTGAAGCAAGTGGAACTCTCATACACCATTGGTAGGCATGTTCAGTGGGTTACCAGTTTGGAAAAACAGTGTGGTAGTTTCTGATGATATCAAGCATCCACTTACCATATCACTAGGAAATCCTACTCCTAGGTAATTGCCCTGGAGAAATGAAAGTCTCACATGAAAACCTGTAAGTGAATGTTCATAGCGGCTTTATTCAAAACAGCCCAAACCTAAAGCAACACAAATATTCCAAAGGGAGAAAGAATAAACAAATTGTGAATCTGCCACTCAGCAACAATGAACTTGTCACAACTGACAACACGGACGGATAGCAAAGTCATTATGCTGAATGAGAAAAGCCAAACCCAAAAGCATGTACAGTGTGTGATTTCACTGACAGGAAATTCTAGAATAGGCATAGGTTATTTAGTGACAGATCAACGGTTCCCTAGGCCAGGGAAGTGGGGGACACTAACGGACACTTGTCTGATTGGAATACTCTGAGTTCTAACTATAATCGTGGTTGCATGGGTATATATATTTCAAACTCCTTGAAATATAACCTAAAAAGAGTGTTTGTATTACATCATAAGCAAGTTATAGCTAAATAAAGCTGATTAATAAAAATATTTTTTTCATCCCAGTGGAATTTTTTATGTTATTGAAACTGAAAAAGCAAAAAATAAAAGTTGAAAAGAAGTTTTGCTATATAAAAGAAAGCTTTGTTAAAGCAATAATGGCATAGCCCCATGTTGAAATATTATACATTTATTGTACAGCATGAATAATATTTAATGACATAAGAAAATGATCAAAATGGATTTTTAAGGAAAAAGAGTCACACAACGATGTGTGTGACTTATATGTGAATTATGTGTATCTGAATTATACCTCTCTTTTCTCAAGTCAGTCCTTACAGCTTAAAATTTAATTTCTTTGTGCTTTCATGCTCCCTCATTAGTTTTTCAAATCTTGGCAAAATGCTTGTTTAACTGTGTAGCCTTTTCACAAATTACTGTGTTGCCCAAAGATACACCTTTTTGTGCCTGGATTTCTATCTATAATTGAGAATACAGAAAAACATATATACGTAATGTGTTTCTTCACAACCTTAGAATGTATCTAGCCACATGGGGAAATACATTCTGCAGTCTTTTTTGTTGTTTAACACGACTGAACCAGGCCAGACACATTAAAATTATTTCATATTAAAAACGTGGCATAAATTATAATGTGTTATGTTAAAAACACATTTTGGAAGGGAGTATAGTGATGATGCTATTTTTCTCTCTTGAAAATTAAAGTTTCTGAATTTTTGCACAGAACACAATTTTATGCCACAAAATAATTATAAACACTCAGAAGAAATTATGTTTGACTTTCTTTCCCATTTAACCTGACATTTTATCATTTTAATTGTCCTTGTGAGTATTTGTGTGTCAGAGGAGAATTTTACATTCAAAAAGTTAACCCAATTCTCTTTAATTGGGGAGTAGAATCAGAAATTGAGTCCTTGGGCAAAGCCTGGCAGAGAAATTGAATATCAGCTCCGTTTAGGTTTCCGAGGTGAAACTACCAATTGGCTATTATAATTCAGGGCATGAATACACCTACTAATAAAATATTTTAAGAATTATTTTACTTTGTTCAAAACATCCTCAGTGCCTCCTAGATGTCAATTAAATTAAGTCTTCATTCTCAGTATGGAATTCAAAGCCTTCTACAACCAATACCTGGTTCTACCACTTACCAACTATGACTTTGGCCAAGGTACATTTTTTTGTCTGAGCTTCTGGTTTCTTAGTTGTTTAAGTTTTTGTGGGTACAGAGTAGGTATATATAGTTATGGGGTACCTGAGATATTTGGATACAGGCATGTAATATGTAATAATCAGCATGGAAATTTGTGTATCTATCCCCTCAATCATTTATCCTTTGTGTTTCAAACAATCTAATTATACTCTTTCAGTTATTGTAAAAGTACAATTAAATTATCATTGACTATAGTCCCTCTGTTGTGCTAGCAAATACTAGCTCCTATTCATTCTTCTAACTATGTACTTTTTGTACCCATTAGTCATTCCTACTTGCCCTCCACTCCCCCACTACCTTTCCAGCCTCTGGTAACCATCCTTCTATTTTCTATCTCCATGAGTTCAATGTTTTTGATTTTTAGAACCCACAAATAAGTGAGAAAATGTGATGTTTTTCCTTCTGTGCCTGGTGTATTTCACTTAACGTAATGATCACCAGTTCCATCCATGTTGCAAAGGACAGAATCTCATTCTTTTTTATGGCTGAATAGTACTCCATTGTATATAAGTACCATGTTTTCTTTTTGAGACGGAGTTTGGCTCTGTCCCCTAGGCTGGAGTGCAGTGGCGTGATCTCAGCTCACTGCAAGCTCTACCTCCCGGGTTCACGCCATTCTCCTGCTTCAGCCTCCTGAGTAGCTGGGACTACAGGCACCTGCCACCGCACCTGGCTAATTTTTTGTATTTTTAGTAGAGACGGGGTTTCACCATGGTCTCGATCTCCTGACCTTGTGATCCGCCCACCTCGGCCTCCCAAAGTGGTGGGATTACAGGCGTGAGCCACTGAGCCCAGTCAAGTACCATGTTTTCTTTATCTTAGTTGGTTTTAAAAATATTGGCCAGACACTATGGCTCATGCCTGTAATCCTAGCACTTTGGGAAACTGTTTTTTGTTTGTTTGTTTGTTTATTTGTTTGTTTGTTTGTTTTTTAAGCTGGGCATGGTTGTGTATGCCTATAGTCCTAGCTACTCTGGAGGCTGAGGTCAGGGGGTCAGGGGATTGCTTGAACTTGGGAAGTCATGGCTACAGTGAGCCATGATCATGATTGTGTCACTGCACTCCAGCCTGGGTGACAGAGTGAAATCTTGTGAAAAGAAAAGAGAGAGAGAGAGAGGAAAGCAGAAAGAAAGAAAAAAGAAGAAAGAAAGAAAGAAAGAAAGAAAGAAAGAAAGAAAGAAAGAAAGAAAGAAAGAAAGAAAGAAAGGAAGGAAGGAAGGAAGGAAGGAAGGAAGGAAGGAAGGAAGGAAGGAAGGAAGGAAGGAAGGAAGAGAGAGAGAAAGGAAGGAAAGAAGGAAGGAGGGAAGGATAAATTAAAGAAAAGAAAAGGAAAGAAAGAAAAGAAGGAAAGAAGGAAGGAAGGAAAGAAGAAGGAAGGAAGGAAGGAAAGAAAGAAAGAAAAAGAAAGAAAAGAACAGAAGCAAGAAAAGAGAAAGAAAAGGGAGGCAGGGAGAAAGGGAAAGAAAAATATACAGGGAGAATAATATCTTGCTTATAGAATTGTGGGCAATAAAATAAAATGTTGAGCACACTATATGTGTGGTATATACTGACTAGTCAGTACCTGGAAACAATTCATTTAATGTGTTACTGGGTTTATTTATTTATTTATTTATTATTTTCCCTACTGGGTTATAGCTTAAAGGACTGCTGCTGTTTTTCTTTTTCTTTTTCTCTTGTCTATTCAATGGATATTTACTGAATGCCTGCCATTGCCAGGCATCATTCTGGGTGCTGAGGTCACAACAGTAAAGAAAACCAACATGGCTCCAGCCTTTAAGTAGCTTTCAGTCCAGTGGGGAAGACAGTCAACAAACAAGAAAAGAAATTCAAAGGGCAAAATAGCTGAAGGGGATATTAGCATAAAGTTAAGGGATAGAAACAGCATTTTGTAGTTGTTGTTAGAGAAGGACTCTAAAAGGTAAGGCTGAGGTCTGAGAAATGAGGATTTGGACAACATGCAAAGAGCAGAAGGGAATTGCAGCCCAGTAAAAGGAATGCTATGGGCCATAGGGCAGATTGGACTAAGAGCATGGCATGTGAATGTGCAGAGAGGAGGGGCTGGAAATTAATGAGCGAAGGGGAGACAGTCCTGAGATTTGCCTACAGAAATCTGCAGGGACCAGGTCTTCATTGTCTTGGAAGCTTGGCTACGAGTTTGGCCACTATTCTGAATGCTGTGGGAAACCCTGGAAGGATGCTAAGCAGACGAGTGGCAGCATGCAATTGACAAGGGAAAAGAACATTCTGCGGAACTCTGAACACCAAATGAATGGGGCCTGGGAATCAGGAAGGTGGTACAGGAGGACAAGAGTGGAAGAGGAGTCTTTTCACCTGCCTCTCTGGGAGGTGTGACTAGAGAGTATGTTGGGTAGGGCCAACTCTAGAGCACTCAGATTCATAAAGCAAATATTACTAGATCTAAAGAGAGAGCTAAATTGCAATACAGTAATAGTGAGGAAGCACATATTCAACATGCTACTTGCAACATTAGACAGATTATCTAGACAGAAAATCAACAAAGAAACATTAGATTTAAATTGGACTTTAGACCAAATGAACCCAAGAAACATTTACAGAACATTCTATCCAATAACTGCAGAATATACATTATTTCTATTAACACATAGAACATTATTCAGGATAGAACATATGTTAGGCCACAGAACAATTCTCAACAAATTTTTAAAAATTGAAATTATATCAAGTACCATCTCAGACCACAGTGGAATAAAACTAGAAATTAATACAAAGAAAAACTCTGAAAACTATGTAAATACATGGAAATTGAACAACATACTCCCAATTGACCATTGGGTCAACAAAAAAATTAAGAAAGAAATTTTAAAATTCCTTGAAAAACAAATAAAAATAGAAACAAAACATACCAAAACCTGTGGGATACAGCAAAAGCCATGCTAAGAGGAAAGTTTATAGCAATAAATGCCTACATCAAAAAGAAAGATTGCACGGCCGGGCACAAGGGGTCATGCCTGTAATCCCAGCACTTTGGGAGGCCGAGGCTAGGTGGGTCACCTGTGGTCAGGAATTCAAGCCTAACCTGGTCAACATGGTGAAGCCCTGTCTCTACTAAAAATACAAAAATTAGCCGTGTGTGAAGGTGGGCACCTGTAATCCCAGTTACTTGGGAATCTGAAGCAGGAGAATTGCTTGAACCCGGGAGGCAGAGGTTGCAGTGAGCCAAGATAGCGCCACTGCACTCCAGCCTGGGCAACAGAGTGAGACTCCGTCTCAAGAAGAAGAAGAAGAAAAAAAAAGAATTACGAGGCCAGGCACGGTGGCTCAAGCCTGTAATCCCAGCACTTTGGGAGGCCAAGGCGGGCGGATCATGAAGTCAGGAGATCAAGACCACAGTGAAACCCCATCTCTACTAAAAAATACAAAAAAACTAGCCGGGCAAGGTGGCAGGCACCTGTAGTCTCAGCTACTCGGGAGGCTGAGGCAGGAGAATGGCATAAAACCAGGAGGCGGAGCTTGCAGTGAGCTGAGATCCGGCCACTGCACTCCAGCCTGGGCAACAGAGTGAGACTCTGTCTCAAAAAAAAGAAAAAAAAAAGAATTAGGAACTAATAAAAGAATTACAAATTCATGATCTACAATGTACCTTAAGGAACTAGAAAACTAAGAACAAACCAAACCCCAAATTAGCAGATGAAAAGAAATAATAAAAATCAGAGTAGAACTGAATGAAATAGAGACTAAATGAATAATAAATAATACAAAAGATCAGCTAAATGAAAAGTTATTTTTTTGAAAAGATAAAGAAAATTGATAATCTGCTATCTAGACTAATCAAGAAGAGAGAAGACCCAAATAAGCAAAATCAGAAATGAAAAAGGAGACGTTACAACTGATACCACAGAAATACAAAAGATCATGTGACTGAGGAAGATGGTGGATAGGAGGCAGGATTAGCTTGCAGCTCCTGCTTGGACAGGTAGAGCACCAGGTGGAGACTCACATTGTAAACTTTTGTTCCCAGAACTACTGCAGGAATATACCAGGAAAGCCAAGAGAATCCACAGACCCTTTAAAGGAAATGGATCACCGCTGCCTACTCCCTGAGATGCTGAAAGTGAGTCTGCTTGCTTTCTCAATGGAGAGGCCTGTGATCTGGGCCAAGTTCTCAGCCCTGGTCACCAGCTGCCTGGAAATAGACTCGGTGCTGTTGGAGGGGGCATGATGGGACTGAGACCAGCCTTTAGGACTGTGGGCTGTGTGGGAGCAGGGTGAGGCCTGTGACTGCCAGCTTTCCCCCACTTCCCTGGTGACCTGTATGACTCAGCAAAGGCAGCCATGATCCCCCTAGGCATAGAACTCCATTGGACTGGGAACCACACCCCATCCCCCACAGCAGCCACAGCAAGCCCTGCCCAAGGAGAGGCTGAGCTCAGACATCCATATCCCTGTCCCCTCCTAGTGGTCTTTCTCTACCTGCCCTGGTAGTAGAAGACAAAGGTCATAATCTCTTGGGAGCTCTATGGCCCTGCCCACTGCCTGAGAAACATGAATACTTAACCAGGTGTCCCAAGGGCAAGTTTGCATCTTCCTATAGGACCACAGCTGATGCGCTCTTGAAAACACCACCTCCTGGCTGGAGGCCAACCAACACAAAACCAGTGCACTAAACGAAAACACAACCAAGGACCCTCACAGAGTCCACTTCATTCCCCTGCTACCTCCACTGGAGCAAGTGCTGGTGTCCATGGTTTCAAGACCTGAAAATAGATCACATCATAGATACTCTTTGTAGGATTCTTTGTAGACACATAGGACTCTTTGTAGACACTCCCCAGTACCAGCCTGGAACTGGTAGCTCCAATGGGTAGCTAGACCCAGAAAAGCAAAAATAATCACTACAGTTCAGCTCTCAGGAAGCCCATTCCTAGGGGAAGTGAGAGAATACGACACCAAGGGAGCATACTTTGGGACGAAAAATGCTGAACAGCAGCCTTTGAGTCCCAGATCTTCCCTCTGACATAGTCCACCAAAATGAGAAGGAACCAGAAAAACAATGCTGGTAATATGACAAAACAAGATTCTTTAACACCCCTGAAATATCATAACAGCTCATCAGCAACAGATCCAAACCAAGAGAAAATCTCTGAATTACCAGAAAAAGAATTCAGAAGACTGATTATTAAGCTAATCAAGGAGGCACCAGAGAAAGGTGAAGTCCAACTTAAATCAAAAACATGATCGAGGATACGAAAGGAAAATTCTTCAGTGAAATAGACAGCATAAATAAAACACAATCACAACTGCTGGAAATCAAGCACACACTTAGAGAAACGCAAAATGTACTGGAAAGTCTCAGCAACAGAATTTAACAAGCAGACGAAAGAACTTCAGAACTTGAAGACAGACTTTTGAATTAACCCAATCCATCAAACACAAAGAAAAAAGAATTTAAAAAAATGAACAAAGCGTCCAAGAAGTTTGGGATGATGTTAAACATCCAAACCTAAGAATAATTGGTGTCCCCAAGGAAGAAGAGAAATCTAAAAGTTTAGAAAACATATTTGAGGGAATAATCAAGGACAACGTCCCCAGCCTTGCTAGAAATCTAGACATCCAAATACAAGAAGTTCATAGAACCTCTGGGAAATTCATTGCAAAATGATCATCCCCTAGGCACATAGTCATCAGGTTATCTAAAGTCAAGACAAAGGAAAGAATCTTGAGAGCTGTGAGGCAAAAGCATCAGGTAACCTTTAAAGGAAAGCCTATCAGATTAACAGCAGATTACTCGGCAGAAACTCTACAAGCTAGAAGGTATTGGGGTTCTATTTTTAGCCTCCTTAAACAAAACAATTATCAGCCAAGAATTTTGTATCCAGTGAAACTAAGCTTTATAAATGAAGGAAAAAAACAGTTATTTCCAAACAAATGCTGAGAGAATTCACCACTACCAAGCCAGCACTACAAGAACTGCTAAAAGGAGCTCTAAATCTTGAAACACAGCCACAAAATACACAAAAATAGGACCTCCTTAAAGCATAAATCTTACAGGACCTATATAAAATAACGCAAAGAAAAAAAAACATATTCAGGCAACAAATAACACAATGAGTAGAATAGTACCTCACATCTCACTACTAACATTGAATGTAAATGACCTAAATGCTCTACTTAAAAGATACAGAATGGCCGAATGTATAAGAATTCACCAACCAAGTTTCTGCTGTCTTCAGGAGACTTACTTAACACATAAGGACTCACATAAACTTAAGGTAAAGAGGTAGAAAAAGATATTGCATGCAAATGGACACCAAAAGTGAGCAGGAGTAGCTATTCTTATGTAAGACAAAATAAACTTTAGAGCAACAGCAGTTTAAAAAGACAAAGAAGGACATTATATAATGATAAAAGGACTAGTCCACCAGGAAAATATCACAATTCTAAATATACAGGCACCTAACACTGGTGCTCCCAAATTTATAAAACAACTACTAGTAGACCTAAGAAGTGAGATAGATGGCAATACAATAACAGTGGGGGACTTTAATACTCCACTGACAGTACTAGACACGTCATCAAGACAGAAAGTCAACAAAGAAACCCTGGACTGAAACTCTACCCTAGAACAAATGGACTTAACAAATATTTACAGAACATTCTACCCAACAACTGCAGAATATACATTCTATGCATCAGCATGAGAGAAGAGAAAAAGAGACCCCCCATATTATTCTATATTGTTTTATGCTCAGTGCTTGTTTTAAGAAGAAATAAGGAAGTGAAACCAAAGGCAGGCAGCATGGCGCCAGTCACCAGAACCAAAACCAGACCCAAAACCAGACCCCAAACCAGGCCTGGGTCTGCCTGACCTTAGCCTGATAGTTAAAATTCAATCCATGACCTAGCAACCAATGTTATCCGTAGATTCCAGACATTGTATGGAAGGACATTGTGAAACTTCTCATTCTGTTCTGTTTCACTCTGATTACTGGTGCATGCAGCCCCTGTCACATACCCCCTAGATGGCTCAATCAATTACAGCCCTGTCATGTAAAATCTTTAGTGTCGTGAGCCCTTAAAAGGGACAGAAATTGTGCACTCAAGAAGCTCAGATTTTGAGATGCTAGTCTGCCGATGCTTCCAGCTGATTAAAAGCTACTTTCTTCACTATCTTGGTGTCTGCGGGGTTTTGTCCACGGTTTGTCCTGCTACAAGCACATGGAACGTTCTCCAATACAGACCATATAATCAGCCACAAAACAAGTCTCAGTAAATTTAAGAAAATTTAAATTATATCAGGTATATCAAATACTCTTTCAGACCACAGTGGAACAAAATCGGAAATCAACTCCAAAAGGAACCCTCAAAAACATGCAAATGCATGGAAGTTAAAGAACTTGCTTCTGAATGCTGGGTCAACAATGAAATCAAGATGGAAATTTAAAAATTCTTTGAACTGAACTATAATGGTGACCCAATGTATCAAAACCTCTGAAATACAGCAAAAGTGGGGTTAAGAGGAAATTTCATAGCATGAAATGCCTACATCAAAAAGTATGAAAGAGCACAAATAGACAATCTAAGGTCATACCTCATGAAACTGGAGAAACAAGAACAATCTAAACCCAAACCCAGCAGAAGAAAAGAAATAATGAAAATCAGTGCAGAACTAAATGAAATTTAAACAAACAAAAAAATACAAAATATAAATGAAACAAAAAGCTGGTTTTTGAAAAGATAAATAAAATTGATAGGCTATTAGTGCAATTAACCAAGAAAAGCACACAGAAGGTCCAAATAAGCTCAATTAGAAACAAAATGGGAGATATTAGAACTGATACCACAGAAATACAAAAGATCATTCAAGGCTACTATGAACACCTGTATGCACATAAACTAGAAAACATGAAGAAGATGGATAAATACCTGGAAATATACAACTCTCCCAGATTAAACCAGGAAGATATAGAATCTCTAAACAGACTAATAACAAGCAGTGAGATTTAAATGGTAATAAAAAATTTGCCAACAAAAAAAAGTCCAGGACCAGATGGATTCACAGTTGAATTCTATCAGACATTCAAAGAAGAATTGGTACCAATTCTATTGACACTATGCCAAACTATACAGAAAGAAGAAGTCCTCCCTAAATCATTTTATGAAGCCAGTATCACCCTAATACCAAAACCAGGGGCAGACATAACAAAAAAAGAAAACTTGGAACCAATATCCCTGATGAACATAGATGCAAAAATCCTCAACAAAATACTAGCTAACTGAATCCAACAGCATATCAAACAGATAATCCACCATGATCAAGTAGGTTTCATACCAGAGATGCAGGGATGGTTTAATATATGTAAGTCAATAAATGTGATACACCACCTAAACAGAATTAAAAACAAAAATCACGTGATCATTTCAATATATACAGAAAAGCATTTGACAAAATCCAGCATCCCTTTATGATTAAAACCCTCAGCAAAATCGGCATAGAAGGGACATACCTTAAGAGAATAAAAGCCATCTATGACAAACCCACAGCCAACACTATACTGAATGAGTAAAAGTTGAAATCATTCCCCCTGAGAACTGGAACAAGACAAGAATGCCCACTTTCACCACTTCTATTCAACATAGTACTGCAAATCCTAGCCAGAGCAATCAGACAAGAGAAAGAAATAAAGGGCATCCCAATCAGTAAATAGAAAGTCAAACTGTCACTGTGCTGATGATATGATTTTATACCTAGAAAACCCTAAAGACTCATCTAAAAAGCTTCTAGAACTGGTAAATGAATTTAACAAAGTTTCAGGATACAAAATTAATGTACACAAATCTGTAGCTCTGCTACACACCAAGCTGAGAATCTGCTTGCTAGCGACCATGCTGAGAATCAAATCAGGAATTCAGTCCCTTTCAAAATAGTTGCAAAAAATAAAATAAAAGACTTAGGAATATACTTAACCAAGGATGTGAAAGATCTGTACAAGGAAAGCTACAAAACACTGCTGAAAGAAATCATAAACAACAAACAAATGGAAGCACATCCCATGCTCATGGATGGGTAGAATCAATATTGTAAAAACGACCATGGTGCCAAAAGCAGTCTACAAATTCAATGCAATTCCCATCAAAATACTACCATCATTAATCACAGAACTAAAAAAAAAAAATCAACGTTTTTATGAAAAAAAATAATATGGAACCAAAAAAGAGCCCACATACCCAAAGTAAGACTAAGCAAAAAACAAATCTGGAGGCATCATATTACCCAACTTCAAACTATACTATAAGGCCATAGTCATCAAAACAGCATGGTACTGATATAAAAATAGGCACACAGACCAATGGAATGGAATAGAGAACCCAGAAATAAAGCCAAATACTTACAGTCAACTGATCTTCAACAAAGTAAACAAAAACATAAAGTGGGGAAAGAATGCCTTATTCAACAAATGGTGCTGGAATAATCGGCAAGCCACATGTAGAGGAATGAAACTGGATCCTCATCTCTCACCATATACAAAAATCAATTCAAGATGGATTAATGACTTAAATCTAAGACCTGAAACCATAAAGATTCTAGAAGATACCATCAGAAAAAACCTTCTAGTCATTGGCTTAGGCAAAGACTTCATGACCAGGAACCCAAAAGCAAGTGCCACGAAAACAAAGATAAATAGATGGGACTTAATTAAACTAAAAGGTTCTGCACAGCAAAAGAAATAATCAGCAGAGTTAACAGACAATGCACAGAGTGGGAGAAAATCTTCACAATCTATACATCGGACAAAGGACTAACGTCCAATCTACAAAGAACTAAAAAAATCAACAAGAAAAAAAAAAAAATCTCATCAAAAAGTGGGGTGAAAACATGAATAGGCAATTCTCAAAAGAAGATACACAAATAGCCAACAAGTATATGGAAAAATGCTCAACATCACTAATTATCAGGGAAATGCAAATTAAGGCCACAATGCAATACCACTTCACTCCTGCAAGAATGGTCATAATCAAAAAAATCATAGATGCTGGCATGGATGTGGTGAAAAGGGAACACTTTTACACTGTTAGCGGGAATGTAAACTAGTACAATCACTATGGAAAACAGTGTGGAGATTCCTTAAAGAACTAAAAGTAGATCTACCATTTGATCCAGCAATCTCACTACTAGGTATCTACCCTGAGGCAGGTAAGTCATTATATGAAAAAGATACTCACACACACATGTTTATAGCAGCACAATTTTCAATTGTAAAAATATGGAACCAGCCCAAATGCCCATCAATGAATGAGTGGATAACCAAAATGTGGGGTGTGTGTGTGTGTGTGTGTGTGTATGGTGTGTGTGTATGGTGTGTGTGTGTATATATATATGGTGGAATACTATTCAGTCATAAAAAGGAACAAAATAATGGCATTCACAACAACCTGGATGGAATTGGAGATGATCATTCTAAGTGAAGTAACTCAGGAATGGAAAACCAAACATCGTGTGTTCTCACTCATATGTAGGAGCTAAGCTATGAGGACGCAAAGGCACAAGAATGAAACTTTGGACTTTGGGCACTCAGGAAAGGGTGAGGGGTGGTGAGGGATTAAAAAACTACACATTGGGTACAGTGTACACTGCTTGGGTGATGGGTGCACCAAAATCTCAGAAATCACCACTAAAGAACTCATTCATGTAACCAAACACCACCTGTTCCCCAAAAACCTATTGAAATAAAATAAATAAATAAATACAAAAGATCATCACAGACTATTATGAGCAAGTATATGCTGAGAAAGTGGAAAAACCTAGAGGAAATGGATAAATTCCTGGAAACATACAGACTACTATGTTTGTACAGCCTACTAAGGTTGAATCAGGAAGGAACAGAAAACCCGAACAGACCTATAACAAGTAGCAAGATTGAACCAGTAATAGAAAGTTTTCTGAAAAAGAAAAGCCCAGGACCAGATGGATTCACAGCTAAATTCTACCAAAGGTACAAAGAATAACTAATAACAAATGAAGCCAGCATCACCTTGATACCAAAGTCAGACAAGGACAAAACAACAACAACAACAACAACAACAACAAAAGAAAACTACAGGCCAGTATACTTGATGAACACAGACACAAAAATCTTTAACAAAATACTAGCAAATCAAATCCAACAGCACATCAGGAACATAATACAACACAATCAAGTGAGTTTTATTCCAGAGATGCAAGGATGGTTCAACATATACAAATCAATAAACAGAACACACCACATCAACAGAATGAAGGAAAAAAACCTTATATAGAATAATCTCAATGGAGGCAGAAAAAGTATTTGACAAAATTCAACATTCCTTCAACACAAAAACTCTCAAAAAAGTAGGCATAGAAGGAACATATCTCAGAATAATAAAGGCCATATACGACAAACCCACAACTAATGTAACACTGAATGTGGAATACTTGAAAGCCTTTCCTCTAAGGACTGAAACAAAACAAGGATGACTACTTTCACCACTCCTATTCAACATAGTGCCAGGAGTCTTAGCCAGAGCAACTGGACAAAAGAAAAAATAAAAGGCATCCAAATTGGAAGAGAGGAAGTCAAATTGTCCCTCTCTGCTGATGCTATGATCTTACATCTACAAAAACTGCAAAAGATTCCACCACAAAACTAAAAATAGGCCAGGTGCAGTGGCTCACACCTGCAATCCCAGTGCTTTGGGAAGCCAAGGCGGGAGGATTACATGAGCCCAGGAATTGAAGACTATCCTGGGCATCATGGCAATACCCCATCTCTATAAAAAAATTAAAAAATTAGCCAAGGATGGTGGCTCATGCCTGTAGTCCTAACTACATGAGAGGCAGGAGGATACCTTGAGTCTAGGAGGTTGAGGTTACAGTGAGTTTTGATTACACCATTGTATTCCAGCCTGCTGACAGAGCAAGACCCTGTCTCTAAAAAGATAAAAAGTAAAAATATAATTACCATTCAGTCCAGGAGTCCCACTACTGGGTGTTTACACAAAGGAAAGTAAATTTATCAAAGGGATACCTGAACCTGCATATTTATTGCATCTCTATCCACAACAGCACAGATATGGATTCAACCTAAGTATTCACTAACAGAAGAATAGAGAAAGAAAATGTGGTATATATGCCAGGCACAAAAAGACAAATATCTCATGTCCTCACTTATATATGGGAGCTATCAAATTTGATCACATGGAGATGGAGAGTGGAAAGATAGATAACAGAAACTGGGAAAAGTCAGTGGGGGTCAGATAGGAGGATAAAGATAAGTGGGTTAAAGGGTACAAACATACAGTATGATAGGAAGAATAAATTCAATATTTGTTAGCAGAGTAAGGTGACTATACTTAACAAAAATGTATTGTAGTTGGGTGTTGGACACCCAAAATACCCGGACTTGATCACTGCCCATTGTGGACATGTAACAACATTGTCCATGTACCCCATACATTTGTACAAATAAAAATAAAGAAATAAAAATAAAATGACTATTCAAATACTGACAATGTTCTAAAGATAGACCTTATTCTATCACTGATGTTGTTACTCAGGTTAGTAATGCTGAAAATCTGCATGATCACCCAATCAGTAACTACTGACAAGTTTGGGGATGCCAGAAATTACCTCGAAGTACATCTTCAGCTATTTGGTCTTTCCAAAGGCTGAGATCAAAGACAACACAATGTGAAGACCCAGACAAAAATGTGATGCCTCTCTACCTACTGCTGCTTTATTATCATTACTATACTCATCACTAACTAGGCTTTCCATGTTTTTAAAATGTTCTGTTTTCTTTGTTTACAATGTTGTTTCATGGGAATAAGGACTCTGTCTGTCTGGTTCAATAACATGACTCTCAAGCCCAGAAAAGTACCTGGCACACCGTGGATGTCCTATTGATGTTTGCTGAGCAGATGGGCAGATGGATCAACAGATAAATACAACTGTAGTACAGGCAAGAAATGATGGTGATTTGGACTTTTGCAAAAGAAGTGGGGAAAGTAACAGATTTTGTTTGCCTATAGAATCAATAGGACTAGCTAAAGGAAGTCCTATTGGAAGATGAGGGAATATTATTAATCAGGGTGACTTCCAGGGTTCTGGCTTGAGAAACTTCTGTATCTTCAGTGAGATACAAAAGTATTAAAGAGCATCCAGCCTTATACATAGGTGCCCCCCAAATTCTTGTCAAATTAGTGAATTGAGCTGAGCTTCAACTTTGATAGATTAAATTAGTAACTATGAAATTGAGAAGTACCTGCGAGAATTCTGGATATGATTTTCCCAGATCTGCCCACACTGCTGACATCTGAGGCCCACGTTCTCTTCTCAGTGGCAGAACTGTGAAGGCAGAGGCTACTGAGGGGCAGCTTGTTGAGTCTTACTGGCCTAGAGAGAGAGACAGAGGTAGCACATTGCCGTTGCTATCCTAACTTGAGGTTTTCAGTAGGTTGCTATAAAGGTAAGTGGTTTGCAGTTCCTCACCTTGTTCCCTGGAGAAAAATGAAGAACACCAATTCAGAAAAATATGACCAATTTTCAAATTAATTATTGGAACAGTATCTGAACCATGAAAAATTCCGTTTCCAGAGAAGGATTAAAAAAGAGCATACGGCACTAATTGTCATAGAGTCCTTGTTACATTTTATGGATTTTCCATTTTGTAAAGCAGTGGCTCATTTAAAGGAAAAAAATTAAACAGCAATTCCAGCAAAATGTTAAATTAATACAGACGTTAGCCCAGACTCCATGTGTGTGATGTTGGCAGGCTCCACACAGCTCTTGTTCCTGTGGACACCACACATAGGGAGGCAACCTCCTGGGCTCACTGCTACTCAAGCCTTTTACTAGAATGTGAAACCTGGTGTGTCCTTGCCCCTGAAATTCATTATGTGGGCTTCATGGGCCTGCTGGCCCTCCAATTAGCCATGTTTTCTTGCCTGATTTCTGAAGAAAGGGATAAAGCTATTTGAATGCAGCAGTATCTTACTCAATATGGAGTCTTTATCATTTTTCCCTTTTCAATGATTTTACAAATAACGTTGTGTAGAGCAGAGGGAAGACAACCATTCCAGCATGTAGCCACCAATCATCTCTTATTGTTTACAAAGAATGGGCAAGTGTTATTCTACACTTTGGGTCAAAAGAAATTTTTAAAAATTTGCTACAGTCATATGCACGCATAAGTAGAAAAGTTTCATTCTTCTAATCAACAAAATCACAGTATCTTCTCCCAAATGGCCTCACTACATCAAATCACTACATCAAATCATTGCCTGTAATGATCCTGAAAAGCTGTAAACCTGATATCCTTTTCCCACTCCTCCATGCTCCCTATTCTCATTGCTTCTATGCACTTCAGGTGGCAAGCAGGGCAGTGCAGGGTAGATGGAAAATAACAGGGTTTAGAAGAGATGGGCCTGACTTCAAATATTGACTTATCCCCATCATTGCTGTTTGACCTCAGGAAAGTTGCTTGTCCTAATCTGTGGAGTGGGTTTAATAAATGTCTTGTAAGGTGAGTATTAGAGATTGTACATTTATTAAATAAACATCTTGTAAGGTAAGCATTAGCGATTTTACATGTATTAGAGATAGTATATATGAAGCTCCTGCAATGTACTAAGTGATCATAGCTGTCATTGTTGCTGTCTGTACCACGGCCTAAATTCTCATTGCACGCTGATTTGCTTGTTTGTCAATACCACCATCTTCCCTTCAGTTCTGTATTGTGAAACTGTCTCTTCCCTTCCATACATTGAACGTCTCCCTATCTTTCCTCATTTATTTGTTTAACAAATACAAACTGTGGAATTATGATGTCTAAGTATGACATCAGTCATACTGCTCTGGAAATCTCCCTGCCTTTTGAAAAACCTCTGTCAAACCACATTTTTGCATTTAAAAAAATCCATGGTATTTTTATTTAAATATTTACATGTATTTCAAAGTTAGCACCAATTTATTTATTGGATGCTGCTACTTTGGAAGGCATCGGAAGGCCGAGATACAGACCACTGGGAATTTGTATTCTAACAGTTGATGCAGCTGAGGGCAAAGTATTTCAAACAAGTAACTTAGAAAACATGTTCATAAGTTAGGTCTGGAATATTATAGTTTATTATCTCTATTGCAGGAGGCCATGTAAGACCTAAGGAATCAGAAAACAAAATGTGGAGGGGCAGAGCCAAGATGGCAGACTAGAAGCAGCTCCCATGCGCAGCTCTCACGGAGAGGAAACGAAAGCCTAGTGAACACTGACCCTGCAGGTGGATCATCTGAGAAACACCTGGGGATCCATCAAGGCAGCAAGGGGACACAGAGAGCAGAGAGAAACAAAGCTGGGCACCGGCTTGTCTGGGCTCAGTGCAGAGCCAGGAAAACCTCTCCAACACAGGAGAGAGTCAGTGAGTGAGAGCCCTCAGGGGAATTCATGCTCCCCACGGGACATGTGCAGCACTGGGAATGGGAGAATCCCTCTGAAAGCCCTCCACCACCCACTGCACTTCTAGACTGAGGCAGAGAGTCACCCAGCTGTTTTGCAGGGTCAACTAAGAGGACCTCTACTAGCCTTGGGCTCCAGAGTAGACCAGTGCCCATTCCATAGCACCAATAGAGGCCACAGTTCTGGTGGCTGGAAGCAGTAAGATTTCTCCACCCTGCCCCTTGCTGGATGGGGCTTGGTGTGAGATTCTGGCCCAGCAGTCCCACGTCACCTGAACATGGCCAGCTACTCCACCCACCCCTGCTACTCGTAGCCAGGAAGTCCATGCCTGCTAGAGCTTCTGGCCTAGTGGCCCCACTTCTGTGTGAACTTGGCTAGAGGGCACAGCCTCCTGTTGTCCCAGAAAACACCTGGATGGCAGGGTGCATGACCCTCCATCCAACCCTGCCACAGGGAACCTGGTGGACAACACCTGCTAGAGCTTCCGGTCCAGCAGTCCCACTTCTGTGTGAATTCAGGCAGTGGACAGTGGATACAACTTTCTGTTGTCCCAGAAAGCATGCGCATGCCAGGGCAGATGGTGCCACCCATCCCCATTCCTGATAGCGGGTGAGCAATGCCTGCTAGAGCTTCTGGCCCAGTGGCCCTGCTTCTGTGGGAACTCAGCTGGAGGGTACAGCCTTCTGTTGTCCCAGGAAACACCCAGATGACAGAGCAGGTGTCCCCGCCCACCCTCTCTGCTGGTAGCCAGGTGAGCCACGCCTGTTAGAGCTTTTGTCCCAGCAGTCCTACTTCTGCCTGAATTTACTGAGGGGGACAGCCTCCTCTTGCCCTAGAAACACCCAGAGAGCAGGGCGGACAACTCCACCCACCCCTGCTTCTTGTAGTCAGACAAGCCACACCCACTAGAGCTTCCAACCCAGCAGTTCCACTGCTGCTTGAATTCTGGGGGCAGGCACAACCTTGTGTTTTTCCAGGAAGCACAGGGACGGCAGATTAGGGCCAACCTGCCAAGGATACAACTTCTCTGCCAATGGTGGCCCTTGCCTAAGGGAGCTCTGTGGACTGGAATACCCAACAAAAGAAACATGGGCACAGAGACAGTAATTGGAGGAGTCTCTTCCAAGATAGCAACCTAAAAGACTGAAGGAAGATCATACCCACATAAATGAGAAAGAACCTGTAGAGGACTACATGCTCGCAAACGAGATGGTTCGATAAGTCCTGCTCTTGCAAACGAAGCAGGGTGTTGGGGGCTTGTTTATGTGTAAACATCTTGAAAATCCAGAAAGTCAGGGAAAGGTCAGAAAAACAAAAATGTGCCTTGTGACTTGGCAACATTCCACAAACGACTGTATAAAATAAAGTAGAGCGCGCCATTTGAGGCGGCCTCCATGTTTGTCTTGTCTTGTGTTGTCTTGTGTGTTCCGTCCTTTGTTTAGGAAACACGTGGACCCCAACAGAACCAACTCAATAACTTTGAGGCCTAAAACAATTCTCAGCAAACTAAAAAACAAACAAAATCGTACGAACCATCCTCTCACATCACAGTGCAATAAAAATAGAAATCAAGGCTAAGAAAATCACTCAAAACCATACAATTTAACGGAAATTAAACAACCTGTCCCTGAATAACTTCTGGGTAAATAATGATATTAAGTCAGAAATCAAGAAATTATTTGATACTAATGAGAAAAAAGATACAACATACTAGAATCTCTGGGACACAACCAAAGCAGTGTTAAGCAGGAAGTTTACAGCACTAAACGCCCACATCAAAAAATTAGAAAGATCTCAAATTAACAGCCAAACATTACAATTAGAGGAACTAGAGAAACAAGAGCAAATCAACCCCAAGGCTAGCAGAAGGCAAGAAATGACCCAAATCAGAGCTGAACTGAAGGAAATTAAGATGTGAAAAACCGTACAGAAGACCAATGAGTCCAGAAGCTGGTTCTTTGAAAGAATTAATAAGATAGGTCGACCACTAGCTAGACTAATAAAGAAAAAAGAGAGTAAGATTCAAATAAACACAATCAGAAATGACAAAGGGGCCATTATCACAGACCCCACAGAAATACAAAAAACTCTCAGAGCCCATTATGAACACCTCTATCCATACAAGCTAGAAAACCTAGAAGAAATGGATTAAAAACATACAAGCTCCTATGATTGAACCAGGAAGAGATTGAATCCCTGAACAGACCATTAACAAGTTCCAAAACTGAATCAGTAATAAAAACCGGAAAAAGCCCAGGATCAGATAGATTCACAGTTGAATTCTACCAGATATTTAAAGAAGAAATGGTACCATTTCTACTGAAACTATACCAAAAAATGGAGGAGTGGGGGATTCTTTCCTAAGTCATTCTATGAGGCCATCATAATCCTAATACCAAAACCTCCCAGAGACACAACAAAAGAAAAAGAAAATGTTAGGCCAATATCCTTAATGGACATAGATGCAAAAATACTTGACAAAATACTAGCAAACCAAATCCAGCAGCACATCAAAAACTTAATCCACCACAATCTAGTAGGCTTTATTCCTAGTATGCAAGTTTGGTTCAACATTCACAAATCAATAAATGTAATTCACCACATAAACAGAACTAAAAACAAAAAACACATGATTGTCTCAATAGATGCAGAAAAGGTTTACAATAAAATTAAACATCTATTCAATCTACTTGTTAAAAACCCTCAACAAACTAGGCACTGAAGGAACATATCTCAAAATAATAAAAGCTATCTATGAAAATCCCACAGCCAACATCATACTGAATAGGCAAAAGCTGGAAGCATCCCCCTTGAAAATCAGAACAAGACAAGGATGCCCTCTCTCACCAGTCCTATTCAACATAGTACTGGAATTCCTAGCCAGAGCAATCAGATAAGAAAAAGAAATGAAACACATCTAAATAGGAAGAGAGGAAGTGCTACTATCCCTGTTTGCAGTTGATGTGATTCTATACCTAGAAAACCCCATAGTTTCTGGCCAAAAGCTCCTTGATCTTGTAAACAATTCAGCAAGGTTTCAGAATACAAAATCCTAGGAATATAGCTAACAAAGGAGGTGAAAGAACTCTACAATGAGAATTACAAAACACTGCTCAAAGAAATCAGAGATGACAGAAATAGAAAAACATTCCATGCTCATGCATAGGAAGAATCAATATTGTTAAAATGGCCATACTGCACAAAGAAGTTTACAGATTCAATGCTATTCCTATCAAACTACAAATGACATTCTTCACAGAAGTAGAAAAAAACTGTTTTAAAATTCATATGGAATAAAAAAAAAGAGCCTGAATAGCTAAGGCAATCCTAAGAAAAAAGAACAATGCTGGAGACATCACATTACCTGACTTCAAACTATACTACAAGGTTGCAGTAACCAAAACAGTATGGTACTGGTACAAAAACAGACACATAATACAAGGGAACATAATAGAGAGCCCAGAAATAATACCTCACACCCACGACCATCTGATCTTCAACAAAATTGACAAAAACAAGCAATGGAGAAAGGATTTCCTATTCAATAAATGCTGTTGGGATAACTGGCTAACCATATACAGAAGTTTGAAACTGGACCCCTTCCTTTCACCATATACAAAAATCAATTTAAGATGAACTGAAGACTTACATGTAAAACCTAAAACTAAAAACCCTGGAAGATGATCTAAGAAATGCCATTCTGGACATAGGACTTGTCAAAGATTTCATTATGAAAACACCAAAAACAATTGCAACAAAAATTAAAATTGGCCAATGAGACCTAATTAAACTAAGAAGCTCCTGTACAGCAAAAGAAACTATCAACAAAGTAAACAGACAACCTAAAGTATGGGAGAAAATACTTGCAAACTATGCATTCAACAAAGTCTAATATCCCAAATCTAGAAGGAACTTAAATTTGCAATAATACAAATTTCAGAAAAATAAAAGTAATACACATGGCCAACAAGCATATGAAAAAATGCTCAATATCACTAATCATTAGAGAAACACAACTCAAAACCACAAAGAGATGCCATCACACACCAGTCAGAATGACTATTACTAAAAAGTCAAGAAGCTGGGTGCCGTGGCTCACACCTGTAATCCCAGCACTTTGGGAGGCCAAGGCAGACAAATCACAAGGTCAGGAGTTCGAGACCAGCCTGAACAACATGGTGAAACCCTGTCTCTACTAAAAATACAAAAAATTAGCCGAGCATAGTGGCGGGCACCTGTAATCTCAGCTACTCAGGAGGCTGAGGCAGCAGAACAGCTTGAACCGGGGATGTGGGGGTTGCCGTGAGCTGAGATCACTCCACTGCACTCCAGCCTGGGCAACAGAATGAGACTCTGTCTCAAACAAATAAATAGTAAAAAAAAAAAAATAACAGATGCTGGTGAAGTTGTAGAAAAAAGGGAATGCTAATACACTGCTGGTGTGAATGTAAATTAGTTCAGCCATTGTGGAAAGCAGTTTGGACATTTCTCAAAAAACTTAGAATTACCATTCAACCCAGCAATCCCATTATTGAGTATATGCACAGAGGAATATAAATGGTTCCACCATAAAGACGCATGTATGTTTATGTTCACTGCAGCACTATTCACAATAGCAAAGACATGGAATCAACCTAAATGCCCTTTGACAGTAGACTGGATTTTTAAAATGTGGTACATATACACCACAGAATACTACACAGCCATAAAAAATAACAATTTTTTTTTTTTTGAGCTGGAGTCTCTCGCTCTGGTGCCCAGCCTGGAAGCGCAGTGGTGTGATCTCAGTTCACTGCAACCTCCGCCCTCTGGATTAAAGCGATTGTCCGGCCTCAGCTTCCTAAGTGGCTGGGATTACAGGTGCCTGCCACCACGCCTAGCTAATTTTTGTATTTTTAGTAGAGGTGGGGTTTCACCATGTTGGCCAGGCTGGTTATGAACTCCTGACCTCATGATCGCCTGCCTCGGCCTCCCAAAATGCTGGGATTACAGGCATGAGTGCCCGGCCCAAGATCATGTCCTTTGCAGCAACATGGATGAAGCTGGAGGCCATTATCCTAAGCAGACTAACACAAGAACAGAAAACCAAATACTGCATGCTTTCACTGTAAGTGGGAGCTAAACAATGAGTACGAGAACACAAAGAAGAGAACAACAGACACCAGGGCCTACTTGAGGGTGGAGGGTGAGAGGAGGCTGAGAACCGAAAAACCACCTATCAGGTACTATGCTTATTACCTGAGTGACAAAATAATCTGTACACCGAACTCCCATGACATGCAATTTACCTATATAACAACTTGGACATGTACCCCTGAACCTAAAATCTTAAAAGTAAATTTAAAAAGAAATGTGTATACAGCATGTCCTCCACTTTATGTAAGATTACAATTTCATAAACAATACAAAATATACAATTTTTTATGTTCAGTAGAGCACCTGAAACAGTTGGACCTTCAGTTATATCTAGAAATAAAAGTCCTATTTCTACATGTTACTCAGTTTTTCTGTTGTGCCTTAATCTCTGAACTTTTGGATCATAAATAGATTTTTGTAATTATAAATATTCTGGGAAGAGATTGTAGCCCCATGCTTGATTCTCTGAGTAGTTCTGGGACAGATAAAGCGTAGATAATTGGTACCTGCAAATAGTATCTCCAAGCCCATTTTAATTGAAAGTTTTCATGTTTACCCTTAGTGAGCTTTCTGCTAGAGCTACTGACAAATAGCAAAATAGATGGAGAATGCTAGTGATTCTGAACCCACAGGTGTTTGAACATATATATATATATGAAAGGGGGTTTATTAAGGAGAATTGACTCACAATCACGAGGTGAAGTCCCGTGATACACCATCTGCAACCTGAGGAGCAAGGAAGCCAGTAGTGGCTCAGTCCGAGTTTAAAAGTCTCAAAAGTGGAAGCTAACAATGCAGCCTTCAGTCTGTGGCCGAGGCCCAAGAGCCCCTGGCAAACCACTGGCATAAGTCCAAGAACCCAAAGGCCAAAGAACCTGGAATCTGATGTTCAAAGGCAGGAAGCATCCAGCACAGGAGAAAAATGAAAGCCGGAAGACTCGGCAAGCCAGCTTATTCCACCTTCTTCTGCCTGCTTTGTTCTAGCCACGCTGGCAGCCTGTTGGATGGTGCCCACCCAGATTGAGGGTAGGTCTTCCTCTCCCTGTCCACTAACTCAAAGGTTACTCTCTTCTGGCAACACCTTTACAGACATACCCAGAAACAGCCAGCCATCTAGGGATCCTTCAGTCCAATCAAGTTGACACCTAATATTAACCACCACAGAGAGGATCCAAGGCTTGGCCACCCCAGAGGGAAGCAAGGTATTTGCCCAGGACCCTGTAGGGGGGCCTGGTTTTCGAGCAGGATGACAGAGCCATAGAGGGAGCCGGGAATGTCGGTGAGGTCCAGTAACTCAGCTTTATAACCTGAGGGAGAATTTCCAGCACGCTCTGTGAAGATGATTAAAACCCCTATAGGAGGAGCGACCCAATCTTCTGAATGCTCACAATATTATACAGAAAATTCCTGGAAATGCCTATTCATTTAGTAATAATTAAGTACCTACTATGTGCAAAAGCTCTAGCCTGTACCTATAATCTAGCATTGCATGTGACCTTGAGTCTACTTTTATTCTCCTCGAGAGACTCTACCAGCAAAATCTTCTTGTTAGGGGGAGGAAAGTGCTCTATTTGTCATTTCTGAACTGAAATGCTTCCATCAACCTTGAATTACAGGAAAAGTCTCCTATACTTAGCTATTGTTTGCATCATCATCGTCATCATTATTGCAGGCTCCTGAAAGGGAGCAGAGAGTGCTTCTTTTAATGCCAACTATGATTTGCATGTTCATAGAAGGTTTGAAGTTTCAGAAATTAAATGTCGGGGTGTAAAATTCTCTTGAAGGAAGAAAGTATGATTGCATCAAACTTTCAAAGTACAATCAACCTCTAAAGGAAATATAATTATTATTGTCGGTTTATCACCTCAAACATGTTGTTGTAAATGTCATTATATCAGATGAGTTTGGTAACAGGTTTTCCATTTTGCACTTTATTTGACAAGGTGATTCATTGTTTAGTGCAGTTTAAGATGTCAGTCCTTCTGGAAGGAATTGAGCTGAGCGATGTGCATAAGAACATTCTTCCATCAAAGTATATGATTAAAGAAGGGTTAGACTCCTGAAATATTGTTTCCAAACTTGCTTTGAATAAGAGTGGTTTATTTGTCGAGATATAATTTATCACAGTTTGCTACATCTGGGAAAGTGTACATAGACTCTACATGCTGACTATAGTATAATACTTTGCATGGCTCTAAGCTTGGGCAAGATAATCCTAGCTTGGGTAAGTTTGTCTCTATCATGGAAATCTATCTCGTAACTGCAGATGTGTGGGTTTTTTTTTTTTTTTTTTTTTTTTAATAAAGTATCTTACAGTGAACCAGAGTGATAGAGTAAACTATTTGGCCCCACATTATTGCATAGAGTGTATTGGGCTACCATGTGTTGGTCGCCTAATATGAGACACTTCACAACAAAGCATTCAGGTTTTGATCACTAGAAGGCAGCCAGGGCCTTCTTTTTGCCATTGTGATGATGCCACAGCATTTCCTTTTTCTCTTTGTTAATGTCCCATATCAAAATTGTAAATAAGAACATAGATCTTTGTAATAAGGAATGCCATTTTTATATCTATACTTACGAAATGCCAGGAACTGGGCTACTTGAGGTCTTACCTCTCACATACAAAGTGATCTTATAAATTATTTGCATCTTCATTATATGATTGAGGGATCTGAGACTCTGAAGGAGTAAGTAATTTGCCTAAAGACAGACAGACAGCAAGTGGCAGAGCTGGGATTCCAACCGAGCCCCTGTGACTCCAATGCCCAGAGCTCTTCCCTTCGTTGTGGTTGCTGTGTGTGTCCAAAATGCACCAAGTTTACCCTCCTTTTAGCAGTGTGGCCTATAGGTTTTACTGTTTGCCTAAGCAATGCCTATATGTATATGTGGTATCTTTTAAAATTCCTCTTGATACCTGTTAGTGTCTTATTTTAGGTGCAACAGCACACAATAAATGTAAACTGTGAGAAGGAACATTCTTTCTTTCCTTTCCCCCATTGAAATCTATGCTGATTTCAACAAAGGTCAAAGTGTCCCAGGCTTCTTTAAAGGAAAATTAGATGTAAAAGAACTCCCAAATATCTTCCAAATTACATTATTTAAAATGAACAAGGTGGAGGGCGTCATGTGATAAAAATTTCTTGTTTAAATTGAATTGAACAGCCTTTTTATGAGAGATGCAATGACCAACATTTGAGAATATAAAATAATAGTGATGTATTTATGCAGTTGCCATTAAAAATGACAGATATGTCATAGCTGAATAATATCCTCTTCAATGATGAAAAAGAGGCAGCATTGATACTTCCATGGGCTCAAGGCTGAAATATTTTCAAGCCCCTCGGTTTTTCTTGACTGTAGAAAGTCCAGGATATTTGCAGGATGCTCTGTCCTGACGTAGCTCTGCTGCTTGGAGTTAAGGTCAAGACACCAAATTTCAGATCCATTTGAAAACATGTATACCACACTAGGGGAAGGGTTTTGGTGACATTTCCTATTTATGTTACTGCTCTGGAAGCTTTGAAATTTGAGGTTTGTATGTGTGTTTGATCATAGGTTTCTTGGCTTACACTTCTATAAAGCCATCTCTTGATAACAGGGATTGTTTGTGTTTTATTTAAAATTTTAAAATGCATATCTGTATGCATCTATCTCTCTACCTCTACATATCAACAAATGTACACTTTATGGTTTTAAACTCCTCATAGAATTAAAATAGTCATCATACCTTCTTTACATAATGCTTTGCTCAGCAAGCAGTAGGAGATTGGATAGTGGTTACACACTTGGTTTCTGGTGCAGGCTCAGATCCCAGCTCTCACTCCACACTATTTCTGGGATCTTGGGCAAGTTCCCAACTTCTCTGTACATCAATTGCTCCATTTTTAAAATGGTATCTAATTCATAGGCCTATATGAATTTATATGTTTTGTTTTGTTGTTGTTTTGAGACAGAATTTCGCTGTCTTGTTTTTTGAGATGGAGTGGTGCGATCTTGGCTCACTGCAACCTCCACTTCCTGGGTTCACGCTATTCTCCTGCCTCAGCCTCCTGAGTAGCTGGGACTACAGGCGCCCGCCACCACGCCCAAATAAATTTTGTATTTTTAGTAGAGATGGGGTTTTACCACGTTGGCTAGGTTGGTCTCAAACTCCTGACCTCAGGACATCTGCCCACCTCAGCCTCCCAAAGTGTTGGGATTACAGGCGTGAGCCACCACGCCCCACCCTGAGTTTATATTTAAACTGAGTACCTTGAAGAATATTTGGACATATAGTAGTGCTGTGTAAGTAGGTGCTTAATAAATGAAGTTTTGTTAGAAGCAATATAAGTATAATGGATTAGGATAATATGTTTAAAAGCATATTTTGAGAAGCATTAACTTTTTTGAAGTTTTGCTTGGTTCTCTTGGGGAGATAATTGATCAAATGTGAAGATACACATCACCTTTAAAAGGGAGCTGACATCCAGAACACGACAATGATGTCCACTTTCACCACTGTTACTTAACATAGTACTGGAAGTCCTGGCTAGAGAAATTAGACAAGAAAAAGAAATAAAGGCCTTCAACTTGGAAAAGAAGTCAAATAACCCTTGTTTGCAGGTGATATGATCTTATATTTGTAAAATCCTAAAGACTGCATCAAAAAACTATTAGAACTGGTAAACAAATTCAGGAAAGTTGCAGGACACAAAATCAACATACCCAGATCAGTAGCATTTCTATGTGCCAACAGTGAACAAAAGATATCAAGAAAGTAGTCTCATTTACAATAGCTACACATAGAATAAAACACCTAGGAGTTAACTTACTAAAGAAGTGAAATATCTCTAAAATGGAATCTATAAAAGATGGATGAGAGAAATTGAAGAGGACATCAAAAGATGGCAATATATTCCATGTTCATGGATTGAAAAAATCAATATTGCTTAAATGTTCATGCTACCCAAAACAATCTACACAGTCAATGCAATCTCTATCAAAACACCAATGATATTCTTTACAGAAATCAGAAAAAACAATTTTAAAATTTATATGGAATCACAAAAGACCCAGAATAGCCAAAGCTATCCTGATCAAAAATAACAAAACTGGAGGCATCGCATTACGTGACCTCAAAATATACTACAGAATTAGTAGTTAACCCAAACATCATGGTACAGGTGTATAAACAGACACATAGACCAATGGAACAGAATAGAGAACGAAGAAATAATCCATACATCTACAGTAAACTCATTTTTGACAAAATTACCAAGACATACACCGGGAAAAGGACAACCTCTTTAATCAATGATGCTTGGAAAACTGGATATCTATATGCAGAAGAATAAAACTAGACCTCTCTCTCTCTTGCCATATACAAAAATAAAATCAAAATGAGTTAAAGACTTAAATCTGAGACCTCAAACTGTGAAACTACTACAGGAAAACACTGGGGAAACTCTCCAGGGCATTGGACTGGGCAAAGACTAGCGACCAAAGCAAAAATGGACAGATGGGATCACATCAAGTTAAAAGACTTTGGCACAGCAAAGGAAACAAGCAACAAAGTAAAGAGACAACTTTGTCTCTTTAAGAATGGGAGAAAATATTTGCAAACTACCCATCTGACAAGGGGTTAACAACCAGAGTATATAAGGAGCTCAAACAACTGCATAGGAAAAAAATATATACTCTGATTTAAAAATGGGCAAAAGATCTGAATAGATATTTATCAAAAGAAGACATACAAATGGCAAACAAGTTTATGGAAAGGTGCTAAACATCACTGATCGTCAGAGAAATGCAAATTGAAACTACAATGAGATATCATCTCACCCCAGTTAAAGTGGTTTTTATCCCAAAGACAGGCAATAAGAAATGCTGGTGAGGCTGGGGAGAAAAGGGAGCTCTTGTCCACTGTAGGCTGGAATGTAAATCAGTACAACTACTATGGAGAATAATTTGGAGGTTCCTCAAAGAACTAAAAATAGAACTGCCATATGACCCAGCAATCCCACTGCTAGGTATATAACGGCCCCTAAAAGGAAATCAGTATATCAGAGAGATGTCTGCACTGCTATGTTTATTGAAACACTATTTACAATAGCCAAGATTTGAAAGCAACCCAGGAGTCCATCAACAGACAAATGGATAAAGAAAATGTGGTACATATACACAATGGAGTACTATTTGGCCATAAAAAAGAATCAGATCTTGTCATTTGCAACAACATGGATAAAATTGGAGGTTATTACATTAAGTGAAATAAGCCAGGCATAGAAAGACAAACTTCACATGTTCTCACTCATGGGTGGGAGCTAAAGATTAGACTAATTGAACTCATGGAGATAGAGAGTAGAACAATCATTATCAGAGGCTGGGAAGCATAGTGGGGGGTAGGTAAGGGGTGATGGCTAATACGTACAAATATATACCTATTTGTATATATTATACATACAATGTATATATTGTATATTACATATTGTTTATATTATATATAATATACAATAGGTACAAAATATAGTTAGAATGAATGTGGTCTAGTATTTGATAGCACAACAGAGTGACTACCGGCAACAATAATTTATTGTACATTTAAAAATTACAAAACGAATATAATTGTATTGTTTGTAACACAAAGACAGGATAAATGCTTGAAGTGATGGATACCCCATTTACCCTGTGTTATTATTACGCATTACATGCCTGTATCAAAATATTTCATGTACCCCATAAATATATACACTTACTATGTTACCCATACAAATAAAAAACAAAGAAATAAAAGTAAAATAAAGTGAACTGACATCCACAGTAGGGTAACTACAGAAAGAACCAGAGTAAAGTGCACAATGCAAGTCAGTATGACTATCGTTATTCTGAACTACAGTTCTTAAAAACAGTAAGGGGCAGTGGTCAGAGAATTAATCTGCTTAAATCCAAGACTGACCTTAGACAAGTTCCTAAATGTTCCTGAGCCCCAGCTTCCTCTCTATAAAACGGAAATGTAATGTATCTACCTGTTAGGTTACTGTGAGAATCAAATGAAATAGTATTTGTTAAGCACTATTAATTTAATAACAGCTGTGATCAATATTAGTATTGATAGTTTTATTATTTCAGGCCCTTTTTCACAGGCTTTTCTCATATGTCTGTTAATAATTGTAACTAGTATCAATTGACTCAGCTTATAATGGGAAAATACACAAGACTTACTGTGGACCACGTAAGACTTGAAGAAGCCCATATATACATACACAGTGATAGAGTTTTATAACATAATTTGTCAAACTTTGATTTCTGTATTTTTTAAAATATGTGAATAAATCACAGTGAATTTATAGAACCAAAAAATAAAAGAAGGGTAGATAAAATAAAATGAAATATTTAGCAAATAAGAAACCAGCCCTGAAATAAATGATAGAAAGAATCTGCCTCATTTACATGAAAAGAGACTGACAAGTGACTGGCTCAAAGCTTCGAAGGATAGTTTTTCTGAGAATGTTGACTTTAATTTATGAGAAGATAAAAGTGCTGACTAGAGATAGTGGAGATCAAGCTGGGCAACATAAGGACTTTTATACACAAATGATGTTCCCACAGCAGGACAGTCTCTCAACAGAGATAGTATAACAACAGCCTCTAGAAATCTTTAAACATTAACAATCTCTATTCTGAATGTTTAGTAATTAAATCTAATTTTTGGACATGAAAAACTGGAACTGATAACCACTTTCTACCAAAGTTTTGATTTTGTATATCACAGACCAAAGCCTCCCAAACTTAGTTAAGTGGGACACCAGAATGCAGTGTTACTGTTGTGCTGAGGTTGGACCTTCTTAGGCCCATGTTGGGCCCCCAGGAGGGACCACAAGGGCCAGTCACCACAAGCAGCCTCCTCCATTTACCCCAGAGTATGATACCATCTCTTATGTATGCCATGAGGCAAAAAACATAAGGAATCATAGACTTGGATGCATAATGCACTGAAAAATAGCTGCTATCTAAATTCAAATATATTATCAATCAACTGAAAGCTTTTTGGAGGCCAGATACAACCCCTTGGTATACATATGGGAGCCAGAACAGAAACAAGAAAATTAATGAATTTATAGATTTCATTATTCAAATGATCTTAGGTGTTCTTTGTATTTTTCTCAGGAAAAGGACATTAGAGGAATCCAACTGGGACATTGCAATGGCTTGGTCAAAGTGACAAGGCCTGTATTTCCATGGCAAGTGCCGATAGAGCCGAACCATTTTCAACAATCCATACCTTGAAAGTCTCAAGTGATACGATTCCAACTTTCCTTGACAGAAAGCCAAAACAACTTCTTGAACTGAAGGAGACAGATTACATTCATCACGTTCTTTGAATTTTTGTCTCTTTCTTCTGTGCTTCCAAATTGTTTGGTTAGAAACTTTATATTTAATCATGACTAAAAGAAGGAAATATTTATCCATGTATTCATCCATCTACCAGTCATTCATTCTTTCATCAAGCAAACATTTAGAGAAGGCTTATATTTATAGAATGACTGTGAAAGCATTGGAGAATCTAATAAAATAGAAAGCTAATTCAAGCCATAAGATGTATGCAAACCTAAGTAAAATATAAGAGTGTATAAAGAAGAGGCCTGAGGACAGATTAGGAAACAGGTTGTGGACAGTTGCGAGAGAGGTAAGAAATCAGCATGCAGCATACATATCTGAGGATAAAATGCAGTCTCTCAATCAGTTAGGAGCACTTTAAGACTTTTCATGGAATTATTGATCCATCATTGGTCATTGAATCTATAAAGAGGCCTAAGTGTATGATCTCAACATAGATTCCAACCTTATAATTCTCTCTCAGAGCCATTACTGCTGGCAATATGGCACAAATTAACATGGATAGGAAAGACCTTCTTTTTGAGAGATGAAATGTCTGTCTTAAATGGCATAAAACAGGGCTGGATCCCAAGTGCCCTCCTTTCAATTTTATAACTGAATAAGTTGTTTGTCTTTAGATGACCTAGCCACAGTGTGACAAGTACCTCTCATGTGTTGATGACATGCCTTCCTACATGATCACAGAAGTGGCTCTGACAAGCAATTCAACCCATTGGCCAAAGTATATCAGGAAAAGCTGCTAAATATTAATTTTTATAAAACTGAAATAATTAATTTTGGCAGACACACTTTGATGTCCAGATGGATAATATCAAATTATTCTGCTCAACTGATAGCCATAGTTAGTTCCCAAGGACACCAGTTGGTGATTTACTTGGTTAACCCTTGCGATGCAGTTGCATTTTACAGGAGTCATGTTAAGGATCTTCTCTAGTCAAGACAGACCTTTGGTACTGCTTAGCCTCAAAAGCTTTCAAGACAGGCCAACTCTTTTGTGCCTTATGGTACAGAGTTATGGCATTTGCATCAACAATTTGTGCAGACCCCAAAGTGTTTTGTGAGCACTGCACTTCATCCCTTTGAAAGTGCTCGTTTGGCTCACTGTTGTACAGAGGTGAAGTGACCTTCCATTACAATAAAAATATCAGATAAGTCCATTTATTTTCACAAGGAAACACCCTTGTCATCTTCACTTCGGATCTTTTTTCAGTCAGCAATGTGGGCTATCTGTGAGTAGAAATGGATAGTAATCTCAATTTTGAATTGTCTATTATTAATCTCCTGTCAAAAGTGTAGCTGAAGCTAAGGGGGCCACCAATCACTCGTCTTTAAACTTCTCCAAAATGCAACCATATTATGCCTTAAGTTCTCACATAAGCTTATTCTACAAAGTAGCTCCATGTGGACTTTTTTAAAAAAGGATTTAACTTATAGTATTCATCATGTCATTCAATGACCCTTAAAGCAAGACATATAGGGTGCATTCCTCACAAAGTTCAGGTGCAAGAGAAAGTTACTCCTTTTATTAGACAGAGTACTCCCATTGGTCATTCTTTTTCTTTAATGGGTAGGAAGCTCAGAGTAAAATTTTATGCTCAGTTTCAGTATTTGTTCTCTGTCTGAATTTTCATATAATTATTCCTTCACTACTTTTATTTATTGGCTTGTGTCTTTCATTATATTAATGGTTTCCCACTTAACCAAGATTTTTATTGTAAGCTGCCTCACATCACACATCACCTTTGGAAGTAGGCAGTGTCTAGATGCATATGAAAAAATATTTCTTCAACATAGATTAGATACTAGAGCAGGCACTCCCTGGAGGACTGTCTGAAAGTGTCGTCAGTGTTATACCTAGAAAATAATAACTTGGGATATTTATTCTGTAGATTCCTAGGCTCTATGCTAGGTCTACTGAATTAGAATCAAGGTAGACTGGGAATCTGCCTTTTTGCAAGCAACTCACTTGAGTCTTCTACACACTAAAGACTGAGAACCACTGGCCTAGAATCATTTTCCAATTGATCCACGACTTAATTGTGTCTCCTCTCCCCAAGTTGGAAATTTGCCTTTAAGACTTATACTTCACCAGCATTGTTCACAGCTCTAGCAGGGGACAAATTTAGATATTCACTGTCAGTGACCCACAAATGAAAAGGGAATTGGGATATCTATCTATCTATCTATCTATCTATCTATCTATCTATCTATCTATCATCTATCTATATTTCCTAATTATATATATAGGAAATATATATTTATTTATTTCTCTCTCTCTCTTTGTCAGAGACAGATTCTCACTGTGTCACTCAAGCTGGTCTCAAACTCCTGGGCTCAAGCGATCCTTCCACCTTGGCCTCCCAAAGTGCTAGGATTACAGTCATGAGCCACCACACCCAGCCAGAATCAGGAAGTTATAGCCACCATGTAAAAATCATAGGAGTCTTGTCATCAGAGTGGGAATGGAAATGAAAAGTATTTAAAAGAGTTTCAAAATGTGGGGAAGAGCTTCAACCAGGACCTTTCTAGTCACATTAGGGGATTTAGAGTGAGAGAAAGGGGGAGAGAGAGAGAGAGAAAGAGAGAGAGAGAGAGGAAGAAGAAGGAGGAGGAGGAGGAGGAGGAGAAGAAGAAGAAGAAGAAGAAGAAGAAGAAGAAGAAGAAGAAGAAGAAGAAGAAGAAGAAGAAGAAGAGAGACAAAGATCAGCGATATCCCAGAGTTTGAATCTTGAACAATTAGGAAAATGTGAATGCCAGTATCTGAGATAGGAAATGTTATATATAAGAGTAGAAAATCATGTTTGATTTTAAAATATGAAGTCCTAAGGAAACCACCAAGTGGAAAGATGGACCTAGACCTGAGAAAAGTCAAGTTTAGAGATGAAATGCTAGAATTTTACACCTCGAGGTGAGCTGATATTATAGGAATACAGAAAAGTAACTCAGATAGGAACTACAGAGTGGAAAGAGAGGAAGGCTAAGAAGGAAACTGGGAGGAAGACATCTAGTAGATAAGGAAGGAGACACGTGTCAAAATGAAGGAAGGGAAATAGAATTTTAGGATTCAGAAAACAAGAGAAAAATGACTCTCAAGAAAGGTTTCAAGCACCAGAAGCTTCTTTGTGTTGGGTAGGATTAAGATTTCCAGAAGCATTGTGGTTGAGCAGTTACAGTAGAGGGAAGGGGACAGAAATAAGACTGCAGAGGAAGAATGAATGGGAGGGATATGACTAAGATGAAACTCTGAGAAGTCTGATTGTGTAGGGTGGAGAGATGTGATGGTAAGTCTCCAGGGAAGGAGGGTTGAGGACAGGGCTGCTAGTAGACTTTACAGTTTCTTTTTGAAAATTAAGAAATGCATCCCTTCCTCTTGGTAGACATTTTTCCATATGTGAGCTGGCATGACTTGGCCAGACAAATATTGGATGGATTTAATCCTGACTGGCCTCTCCAGCTAGGAGTCTTTATGCAGTGTGCAAGCCCATGCTTAAATATCTGCTGCCATCCAAAACTTTCTCTCAACAGTGCATGCACACTGCACTGGTCTGGTGAAAGTTGCCCGTTGTTGGTAGAGGTCAGGGGGCATCAAATGTAGTTAAGGGACAGGAGAATAGGGGTAACTGCCAGAGGAAATTCAAAGAGAAGCATGAAAAGATGTACTTAAAGCACAGTTGCTCTTAGACAATGAACACAGCAGATATGGTCATTTATGCCAACACATTTCTTGAAAAGTTTTTCTCATGTCATTAATCCTTTCACATAATCCAGGCATGGAATGAAATGCAATCTCCTTTTGTATTTTTTTAAGAACCTCAAAAAGGTTGTGATATCAGTGTGTGTCATATATTTATAAAAGAAAGACATCTATGAACTAATGTGGAGTGATTTCCAGAGGATATTACATTTTAAACTCAAAGACAAAAAATGCATTTAGTATGATACTTTTGAGGCTAGAAAGAAGGAAAAATACAAAAACACATATATCTCCTTATTATTACAGGAAGAAACAGAAGAAGAATCAGCCAGAAGACAATGAATTTGTGTGTTTACAAGGGCTGGGGGGAAATGGGATGGAAGAGATAGTGAAGGCGGTGTTGGTTGTTTGAGTACAGTTTTTTGTATAGTTTTAAGTTGAAAAGCACGTGTGTTAGTTCATTTGTGTTGCTACGAAGGAATTACCCCGAGGCTAGGTAATTTATAAATAAAAGAGATTTGACTCACCGTTCTGCTGGCTGCACAAGAAGCATGGCTCCAGCATCCACTTCTGGGGAGGCTTCAGGAAGCTTTCACTCATGGCAGTAGGCAAGGCGGGAGCAGGTGTGTCCCATGGCGAAAGAGGGGGCAAGGGAGATGCCTGCCTGCCTGCCTTCCTTCCTTCCTTCCTTCCTTCCTTCCTTCCTTCCTTCCTTCCTTCCATTTCCTCCCCTCCTCCTCCTCCTCCTTCTTCTTCTTCCTCTTCCTCCTCCTCCTCCTCCTCCTCCTCTTCTTCTACTTCTTCTTCTTCTTCTTCTTGTTCTTCTTCTTCTTCTTCTTGTTCTTCTTCTTCTTCTCCTCCTCCTCCTCCTCCTGCTCCTCCTCCTCTTCTTTTTCCTTTTTTTCTTTCTCCTTCCTTCTTTGCTTCCTTCTCTATTTCTTTCTCTTTCTTTCTTTCTCCTTTCTCTTTCTTTCTCTCTCTCCCTTCCTTCCTTCCTTCCTTCCTTCCTTCCTTCCTTCCTTTCCTTTCCCTTCCTTCCTTCCTTCCTTCCTTCCTTCCTTCCTTCCTTCCTTCCTTTCTTTCTTTCTTTCTTTCTTTCTTTCTTTCTTTCTTTCTTTCTTTCTTTCTTTCTTTCTTTCTTTCTTTCTTTCTTTCTTTCTTCTTTTCTTTTTTTCTTTCTTTCAACAGGATCTCACTCTGTTGCCCAGGCTGGAGTACAGAAGTGTGATCACTGCAGCCTTGACTTCCTAGGCTGAAGCAATCCTCCCCCTTCAGCCCCCCAAATCGCTAGGACCACAGGCATGTGCCACCACACCCAGTGTCTACTTTTTTATTTTTTAATTTTTTGTAGAGACAAGGTCTCACTGCATTACCCATGCTGGTCTTGTACTCCTGGGCTCCAGCAGTCCTCCCCACCTTGGCTTCCGAAAGTGCCAAGATTACAAGCATGAGCCACTGCTCTTTTTAACAACCAGATATCGTGTGAACTATCAGAGTGAGACTACTGCTGGGAGAGCACCAAGCCATTCATGAGGGATCCACCCCAGTCCACCTCCAACATTGGAGGTCACATTTCAACATAAGATTTGGAGGGGACATATATTCAATTCATATCAGCATTCTACAAGTTCAAAAAATAAAATTAGGTCAATAAGAATGGGAGGGAAGAAAAAAATAACCTAAACTGAAAGGAAACTGAAACAAATGGACTTAACTTTAATTATTTTAAATGAATGCCATAATTATATTGAAGCGAATAAATAAAGAAATGACAGAAGAAATGAAGAGAGAAAGAAGGAAGGAAGGAAAGAAGGAAGGAAGGAGGGAAGGGGAGGGCAGGGGAGGGGAGGGGAGAAAGAAACCAATCCAAGTAGCTTATGAACTTTGGAACACAGTATTTAACCACACACCCCTAGTATTGAATAGCACTGGGTATTTGGGAAAGGGAGGGTGGGAGATGGGATAATTGTAAATGAATCCTGAACTATTTTAAATAGGTTGATTATAATGGTTTTTAAGCAATTCTGACACAATTTAAATGTATCATGCTATTTAGCAAATAGGTATATATGTTGATGTTGTTATTGAGGGTTCTTAAAGAAGGGAAATACAAATATGGAATCAGGGAAGTAAAGAAAGATTCCTGTGAAAATGGACTAAAATTGGAGACATTGATGTGAGTTCTTGATTTCTAAAGTAAGTATATGTGTGTATACACATTTATATGTGTGTATGAATATGCCTTTGTGCATATAAAATTGTATATATGTTTACATTAATGTGTATAGATGTTCACATATTTCCTAACCTTGTTGGCTGAAAGCATCAAGAAGCAAAGATACCCTAGTAGCAATAAACACTTCTAACACTAAAATCTTGGCCTCTAACGCCAATCCCTATTAAAAAGAACCAGGGGTCCTCAGAGACATGGCTGATTCAAGAGTTGGGACACTTAGGTACAAGACCAGAGCACTTTGTAAGACATTAAGAAATTGTTTAAAAGAGATCACAAGGATACAAGACCCAGATTGAAGAGGCTCCCACTGGCCAAACCTGGGACAACTTGAGCCCAAAATAATTTAAGTAATAAATTATAAATAATTGGAGAAAAGGAATTCATAAATTTCTGTCTATGATAAAGAGGTAAATATGTAGGAGTGAAGGGAGGGATTTCACTGGGGAATACAAAGGGCCAAGTGATAAATGTGAACAGAGTACTAGAGTTGGAAAAACAATTTCACAACCATCTTGGTAAAGATTAATTAGACAAGAATTACTCATTGATGCTAAATATAGGAGAAAACTTGAAAAGGGTGGGATACTTGCATGGTTTTAGAGCATCTCTCCACAAAATGATCAAAATTAACATAATGTATGGGGGACAGATGGACATTGCATTTCTCCAGATATGATACTCTGAGGAGAGACCACCACCCATGCAACATTTCTGCTAAGAATGCATAAATTCAATCTCATCCCAAGGAAAGGGCAAACAAAAACCGAAGAAAAATCTAGTCAAAAAGTGGCGGGGCTGGGAGGAGTCTATTCTTCAAAATTGTCAATGTCATAACAAAACAAAGAAAAGCTGGAAAAATGGTTCCAGATTAAAGGAGGCTAAAGAGATATGACACCTAAATTTAATAACCAGATCATGTACTGAAGGGGGGGATGCTACAAAAGATATTATTGGCAAAACTCACAAAATTGAAATGTGAAAGGATTCAATAGAAATAATGCATCAATGGAAATGTATAAAGTTGATAACTGTACTATGGTTATATAAGAGAATATAACTATATATGCATTAGGATATATACAATGAAACATTCAGGGATAAAAAGCCATGATGTGTGCAACTTACCTTCAAATGGCTCAGAAAAGTAAAAACCAGATAAATACATAGATTGATAGATAGACAGATACATAGACAGACAGGTAGATAGAGTTCATAAATGATAAAGCAAATGGGGTGAAATATTAACAAAAGGTGAATGTGGTTAAAGTGTACTATTTTTGGTTTTGCAATATTTTATAAATCTAAAATAATTTTTAAACTGTAAAAAACAATTGTCATTTGTTATTTTAAATGTTTATAGCAGATGTCCTGCCAATGGTGCATCTAGCAAATATGATGCACAAACTGTGGTATCCTAGGAAAGAAGCTCTTGAAAATAATGAGAAATTTTGAATTAAACTTTTTGTGCACTGAGACTTTAGTATTTACTCTTAAAGCCAGAATATCTTTGGGAGGAGAGGGGTGAAGGCTTGTGTAAAGAAGAGTCGCATAAAGGGTGCTAGGAATACAGCAAAACCCACATTTTTATTTCACTAAATTGAAATAGATTTCTCTCTCTCTGCCACCTCAGATATTAAACAAAATACACAATGAGAAGTTGCATGTTTTAAAGTATTTCTTGAGCAAAATGTAATGATAAAAATGTATGTTCATACTAGAACATTAATCTCATTCTTCATAATTAACTATTGCATTTTTCTTTCATCAACCTCTGACCTTTAAGGTGTTCCTGTTGTGTGTGTTTTTAATGCCTACCTTTTCTGGAAAATGTGCACAGGTCATAATGAGGCATAATTATATATAGTATACAATTTTCTTTGGCTTTTTTCAAGTGCTCATTTAACTATCACTTTTTCCTATAGAATTTGTATAAGAAATACTTTTTAAAATGAAAGTCCTTTCTTCATTTTGGCATGAATTATATATTTAATAAGCATTTAATATAGGCAGGAAATTTAGCAAGGTATATATGGATATTAAATGAACACCGTTCACTATAGTAAGTCCTCCCTTATTTTCGAAGGATACATTCCAAGACTCCCAATGGATGCCTGAAATCTGGGATAGTATGAAATCCTGTATCTAAACCATGTTTTTCCCTACACATACGTACCTATGATAAGGTTTAATTTGTAAATTAGGCACAGAGATTAACAACAACAATAAAATAGAACAATTACAACACTACACTGTAATAAAAGTTATTATACACTGTGGCTGTAACTTTCACAGTTTGTAACAGCAAAACTAGCATGGATTTCTTTTTCTTCCTTCACAATTTCATGGATAGAAGATTTGCTCTTACCATAGATTGCAGCAACCTAGACACACTATTTGTTTTCTTTCCTTATTGAGAACTTCCATCTTTTCGTTTAAAGGAAGCACTTTACAGCTTCTCTGTGGCATATCTGAATTGCCAGCATCACTACTCCTGCATTTTAGGTTCAAGGGTTACTTGAACTCAAGCACTGTGATATCAAGACAGTCGCTCTGATAACCAAGATGCTACTGGGTGACTAATGATGGGCAGCACCTATAGTGTGAAGACACTGGACAGAGAGAGGATTCATCTCCAGACAGGACAGGGAGGGACTGCAGGAGATGTCATTAAGCAACTCAGAACTGTATGCAATTTAAAATTTATAAATTGTTTATTTCTGGAATTTCCCATTTAATATTTTGAGACTGCAGGTAACTGAAACTGCATGCCAAAAGAGACTGTGGAGAAGGGAGGACTACTGTAAATCCTTATTTATCACGATTGCAAATGAGATAATTTCCGTATTATATAGAATGGATAGCACCAATCATAGAGTATTGTGAAGATTAAATTGAGTATGTAAAGCACTTAGTAGAGTGCTTGGCATATAGCAAGCCCTCAAGGGATCATGATTTATTAGATTGATTTAAAAAATAATATCCAGAGTGTGTTTACTTATTTAGCCTGATTTCCTATAATTTACTCATCTACAACACTAAACAATAATTGGTAATCATATGGTGAAGCTGGACCATCAAGGATTAAATTTTGTTTAAAAATGTGTGAGTTGCCAGTAAGTCACAAATGAGTTAAATAATCACACCCTAAGGTTGGTAAGAATTGTCTGTTGTTCAATCATTCTGAATCAAACAGAATCCCTTTTGTCTTTTAAAAAAAACTCTTTACTCACTAGAACATTATTTCATTCCTTTAGAAAATGCCTCAACCTGTAAATGATTAGTAATTTAACTTACTAAAAAATATTTTAAAATATACTTTGCATGGGAAGACATCATTGGTAAATTAGAAAAGAATATTTGGAACTTAGAACACTGATAGAAGTGTTTAGGAAAGAGGCAAATGGTATATATGTAAAAATAGAATCGTTTCCTGAAAAGTTAAGGAGTTTTCACTTTAAAAAACCTTGCCGTAAGCATCATTAGTTATTTGAGATCGGCAGGGATAAGAGCACAAATATGAAGAATGATTTGATTTTCACATGATTTTAATGACGAGATAAATTTCACCAACTTGGCTTTCTATATAAAAAGACACTTGAAAATAAATGAAACATATTTGCAAGCAAACAAACACACACACACAGAGGGAATTATTTGTTTTGAATTGCTGACTTAGTGTAAGTAACTTGATCAACTAATAGAACCAAACTAATTCTACAAACCTTAGAGTATTTTTTATAAACCAGTGGTTAGGGAATATTGGGATTTAAAAGAGGATCTTATGCATTTTTATGTTCCTAATTCCTTCAATCATTTTAAGTCCTTGAATAAATTTCATGGAATAATATTTGTAATGGCCCATTGTTTATAGAGTTAGGTGTCTTTTAAAATGGCAGGTTACATTTAAGGACAAAGAAATGTTTTAATAATTTCAGGATTGTTTCTCATTACATCATATTTTTATGCATTTGTGTTAAATTAATAAAATCCATTATCATATATCTTCATGGTATGGAAAAATTACCAAATCTACATCTGGTGATCCTAGTCAAACTTCCCCATATAAAATGACTAAAGAAGGGAGAAAGAGCAATGGTACAGTCTAAAACATTGATGAACATGACAGGTTACAAGATATAGACACAAAAGGCTTTGGGTATATCTGGAAAACCTTGATGTTCCATTATCATATGACTCTGTAGTAAACAAGTTACCTCGACCACGTCATCAGGACTGGCTATTTTTCCAACATCACTTTGAGGCCAAGTTCTGTTGCATTTTACATTTGCTTTTTGAATTCCTTTTTTTCTGAAGAACACACCAGGAAGCTCAAGTTCTTTGTGCCTGTGGATTATCTGGGGCGGCACATAAATGCACAATGCGGTTGATTCTCTTGTTCTTTGGGAGCCCTCTCCCAGATTTAGGGGCACCTCATTTCAAGCAAGAGAATGCATGCCTCAGTAGCAGTGGTTCTTAAATATGATGTCACAAGGGGTTCGTAACCAATAATAGAATACCAAAATTTTGGAATACTTTTTTGGGTACTAATTAGATTGGCTTCGAAGTTACCCTTAGAGTAATGTCACTCCAATCTGCTGCATTAAGATACTCTGCTTGAGTAGGAGAGAAGGGGGCAGAGTATTCCACTGGAAATTATTTACTAATGTTTGGCAAAAGCTTGGAAGTGTCTCATTATCATCTCAGTATTTGTGTACCCCCAAAATTGATATGTTGAAACCTAATCCCCAATGTGATCATATTAAGAGATGGAGTCTTTGGGAGGTGATTAAGTTGTGAAGTCTTCCTGAATGGGATTAGTGCTTTTATAAAAGGGGCCCAAGGGAGCTTGTTCATGGACCCTTCCACCAGATGAGGATGCAGTAAGGTGCATCAATGAAACAAAGAGTGAGCCCTCCTCAGTCACTGAATCTGCTGGTGCCTTGATCTTGAACTTCCAAGTCTCCAGAACTTTGAGCAATAAATTCTGTTGTTTATAAACAACACAGTCCAAGCAGTCTGGGCAGACTAAGACAGTCTTACACATATGAACACATTCCAAGTCCTGCATGTTGCAACGGAAAAGAGACAAAAAAGTTGCTTTATGCAGTTGATGATATACTTCAAAATGCAAGGACAAATAAGCTCTGCATAATTTCTGCTTTGGTGAGAACCCATTAATCAAGGGCCAGAATGGTCTTATGGCATTGGCCAAAATGCCTTTGCCAAAGAAACCATAAACTATGTGGGCCTGACCCACCCACGTCATTCTATTATTTTACTCTGGAAGTGAAAGTATGTGGCAACTCTCAAACTAAAGGGCCATTGTTGTATAGAAGGTATGTGGTTGCTTTTTAAAAAGTAGTGGCTAAAAGGTTTCCTTGAATGTTCCTTTCCCAGACGTGTGGCATTAGAAGGTGGCCGTGCTATCAAAGGTGAATTTAAGAAAGAAAAGGACTATTCTTTGAACATCTTCTTTTTAATTAGAGTGTCCACCTATGGCCACACCAGAGTTTGCGGTGAATACTTAATTCCTTGGCAAATTCAGCAGTTGGGAAGTGAAGGTGGACTGTATACAATATTTTGATCATGGTTTTGCCTTCGAGTTGAAAAATGAATTTGAAAAAAACTGACTGTGAAATGGCCTGAATTTAATTCCTTGGACTGCTTTAGAAAAACATTTAAAGAAAGAATTCCAGTTTATTGGTGCATGGAAGTGAGTTTAAGTTGTGTCAGTTTTTCTGATGGTTTTTATTGAACTAATTATTTAGTCTGTAATTGACTAACCCTCTAAATCAATCAAAGCCAGGCAGTAATAGTGAAGTAAATTTAAATCCTTAAACAAACTGTGGATGTGAAATAATCTTTAAGTGCACTTTATTTTTTAAGGTAATATGAAACAAGTTAAGAATGCAATAAAATCTAGGCAGTAAAAAGAAAAAAAAACACAACTATTGCAGGTGTTTATGTATTACATTGAATTTGCAAATGGAAATCTATCCTAAGAAAATGTGTCATAATTTAGAATATCATAGACCAGGGATCACACAACTTTCTGTAATAATCCAGATAGTAAATGTTTTAGGTTTTGCAGGCCATATGGCTTTTGTTGCAGCTACATAACTTTGTATAGTGTCAAAGCATCCATGGACAATATGGAAACAAATGTGCGTGGATGTGTTCTAATAAAACTTTATACATGGACACCAACATTTAAATTTCATAGGATTTTCACATGTCATGAAGTATTCTTTTGTTTTTTTAACTACTTAAAAATGTAAAAATTGTTCCAAGCTAACAGGTCAAACCAAAACAGGCAGTGGGCTGAATTTGGCCCATGCACCACAGTCTGTTGACCCTTGCCTTAGATGGATGAAGCATGCGCTGAAAGAGTAAGTTGTAAACTTTAAAACATATCAGGAATGTCAGTTATTCAATCAATCTTCATTAAAGAGTGGCTTTGAATGCAAAGTCACCTATGTATTTACTTGACAAAAAAAGTTTACCCTGAGTTTAATAATGAGAAAACAACTAGACCCATCAAGATTGTCGATCATTCAGCAAAACTGGCCTGGACTCTTCAGAACTGTCAATGTTATAAAAGCCCAAAGGAAAACAGAACAAAAGCAAAGGGAAACTATTCAAGATTTAAAAACAAAAAAAGACTTAGAAACTAAAAGCAGTATGTGATCTTTGTCTGAATCCTGGATTAAAACAAAAACAACTGGAAGAGGACATAATTTGGGTATTTAAAGAAATATGAATATAAACTATCAGATATTATTGTTTTAATATTATATATTTTTTGAGACAAAGTTTCACTCTTCTTGGCCAGGCTGGAGTGCAGTGGTGCAATCTCAGTTCACTGCAACCTCTGCCTCCCGACTTCAAGCGATTCTCCTGCCTCAGCCTCCCAAGTAGCTGGGATTACAGCTACCATGCCTGGCTAATTTTTGTATTTTTAGTAGAGACGGGGTTTCACCATGTTGGCCAGGCTGATCTCCAATTCCTGACCTCAGGTGATCCACACGCCTCGGCCTCCCAAAGTGCTGGGATTACAGGCATGAGCCACCATGCCCAGTCAATGTTACATTTCTTGAGTGGGAAGATGGTATTGTAGACTTGTAGAAGAATGCCCATGTTCTCAGTTAATACATGCTGAAGTATTTGCAGATGAAGTATCATACTCTACAATTTAATTTCAAATGATTTAATCATACAAAAAAAGTGTGTGTATACAGAGAGATGAAGTAAATATGGTGAAATATTGACAATAAATGAACCTGAGTGATGAGTACCAAGTATCTTTGTTCTACTCTCGACTTTTACATAGGTCTGAAGTTTTTCAAAATGAAAATTGAAAAAAGAAAATGTAGAAAAAATATAGCAGTAAATTTAGTTGGTTCAATTTATATTTAAAATATGAGAATTATATGACATTTGAAAAGTTAGTTTTTCTTTAAAATTCTAAAAATTTTCAACTTCTTTTAGAAGCTAAATCAAACTGACTTGTAAGAAAAACCTGGATCATTTCATTGCTTGATATTTTCATCTAGTTTGTTCCTAGGAATTATAGAATGGGTAAAACCTAGTCCGGATGAACCAAACACAACAATATCATCAAACTCAGGTTTCCAGAAGCCCTAAATTTAGATTGTTCTGTTGTTGTATAAGATGCATATTTATTCAGTGACCAGAAATCTAAAAAATATTTTTCCTTCTGTAATTAAAACCACTTTACTTTTTCTGGTAGTCAGATCCAGATGATTTTATATACTGTTTTGCTCACTAGATTTTCTTAAATGCAGAGAAACTTCATCAGAAACAAAGTAAATGAGGTCATCATTTAATTTAGAGAAAAGTCATAATCACTCTATTCAAGGACGCAAAAGGCACTTTCAGAAGAAAACCTGTAAACCTTTGGAGACAGATACCATGTGTTAGTTGCCTTTATATACCTAATGCCAAACATAGTGCCTCACATAGGTAGCCATTTAATAAACGTTCACTGAATGGCTGAATAAATGAATAAACGGAGGGAGTGCCCTACTTTATAAGGAAACAGGTTTGGTTTGTATTTGATATAAGGAGAAGATTCAAGATGACTTAGGCACTGGACTGGGCCACTGAAGGAAGTCATGGATTCTTATTTATTTATTGGTTGAAATTTACAATAATAGAATAAACATATCTTAAATATATTTCTAGAGAAAACTTAGCACTTAAATATTCAGATTCTTTTCTACATGTATGATGATAAAGACAGTTCCTTAATTTCAAGAATTCTGTCTGTTAACATTCAGTCAGGTTGGAATGGATCTGAAAACCATGACATATGAAGGGCAGTTGAGGGAAGAGTGGTTGGGAGATGATGAGTAGCTGGCCTCGATTATCTCCAGGGTTGCCATGAGTAAAGATACTCTGGTCTGCTCCATAAGACAGAACTAGGACCAGTGAGCAAAATTAAATGTAGGGTAGTGGGGTACTAGGCAGATTTTAGCAACCTAAGAAAGAACTCTCTAACAAAGAGATATGCCCAACAGTGGAACAGTTTGCCTTAACAGACAATAAACCACTATCGCTGGAAGTGTGTAGGCAGAGTTGGTGTGATCGTTTTCTAAGGGTAATTGGGGAGGTAGTGCCTACATGGGGTGGGAGATTGAGGCTATTTTTCCTCTTCCAACCTGAAAAGGCATTGTTCAACAAACCTGAAAGTCATTCTACAAATTTAGTGTTAATACTAAGCAGATAATTAACAAATACTTTCAATACTGCACAGCCTTCCATGAGCATGTAACAAGTAGGTAGAACATCATTGTCAGTTTGTTCTTTGAATATTTTACCAGTAGATGTAGACTTGACATTAGTTACTACCCAAAGAAAATTAACGTTGTCTCAGTATGTAAAATAATACCATATCCCAACAGAGGTCTAGAATGCCCCTAGGAATTTCAAAGACTCTAGGATTTGTTCTTTCTCTACATCCTGGGCTGCTCTACTTGTGTACTCTGTTATCGCAAACTTAGCTTATTTTCTCCAGCTGCCCCCTAACTAGACAATTATCTCTAATGTCTTTCCCCTAAATCTTATTGAACACTGCAACTAGATGTCTGGCTAAAACCCCTTTTGAACAAATTACTACCTATTAAAAAGCCTAAAATAATTTATCCATTTAGAAATATGTATGAAAAAGATTAGAAGGGGCATAAATATACAAATAGTTATTAAAGTGGTAGAATTACAGATAAGCATCGTTTAAATATTCTTGGTGTGGCACTAATGATAAATAAAATCAGGTGCAAAACAGCCTCTACAAAGTGTCCTTATTACCTAGCATTTTACATACAAAAGCTCCAAGGTACCGTTTTAAAAGACCTTTCATTAAGTCCTCCTAATTTAATTTTTCTCCTCTTACCCCTGCAATATAGTTTCATGCATATTCCACTAACTTTCCACTCTCTCCAAGCCCTTTTTCTTCCTCCTTGTCCCCACTGCTGCTTCTCTCATTGTGCCTCTCTACCTAATGCCAAACATAGTGCCTTAATTTCAAGAATTAAATACATTTCAAATACATTTGCTCTCTTCCTCAGCTCTGCAACAAATACTTCATGTCATTTGTGTGTTCACTTGTCCCTAATGTAGGAGAGCCTTCTGTGGGCAGGGCTTTGTCTGTTTGTTCCACATTGCATCTTCTGGATCTAGAATAGTGCCTTGCAGATAAAAAGTGTTTCTGAACTATCTGTTAAATAAATGATTGTCATTCCTGTGACTACGTGAACCCACAACATGCTTTACGTTTTTGAAATTTGATACATATTATCTATTGTGATTTTATATTGCATTGTATCCTTTTCTAGTTGTGTCCATGTTTTAGTGTCAAAATAAAGGGACAGATGTCACCATGTCACCTAATTTAATCCTTTAATTCAGTAAATTTTTATTGAATACCTACTGTGTCAGGCACTTAAGTAGGTGTTATGATATAAATTTAAAACTGCATTTAACAGGAGTCAGTAAAGGCCAGATGGAATATATATTTGTCAATTTCTTTTACACATATAAATATACCTGAAATCTATAAATAATAGTCAAATTTTCTATACTTTTCTACCAGTTTTCTATCAAACTCACTCAAAATAAATATTTAAAATAAATTAAGACATACAAGGTATCCTGAAATCCAACACCAAATCATTAATGATAAGTAGAAATAAAAAATCTAGTATAAATTTTTATTGGTTTAGGGGAACTGACATTTAATCATTTGCTGTTCCAAGATCCTTATAGTGACCAGAAAGATTTTGAAAACTGAAGGCTTTATGTCTAGTCTCTAGTTTAGTAATGTTAAGCCTCTTAAGCAATATGAATATGTTTGGAAGCTGCTACATGCTATGCTTTTTCAGAACCAGATGCAACAATTTGGTAAAGAACATAGTAGAAGAGATCACTAATTTTCCTTTTCCCCCAATAATCTGTGTTTATTATGCCAATTTTAATTACCATGCAATCTAATGGACTTAAGGCTTATATTTTCCACATCACTAGACATCACAAACATGAAAGCATTTTATACTGTCATTATACATCAATGTTTGCACTTGGTTATACATATATACAGAAATTATTCACACATCTTAACCTTGCTATTTCCTCCTTTCAAACCAACATAATTTTACCGTGAAAGCAGCTTTTTAATAAATGGTATAAGAAATACAGCAAGGCACACTTTTTTAAAAAACTTTTTTCTCATTACCACCTCAAGAAGCATAAAAAATGAAAATGTTGTACATAATTCAATAGTAGAATGTCACCAGTTTATAATATACAACATCATATGGTTGTTTCTTGAAATGCTGCATAGATTATTTTTTAAATGAAATAAATAAAATGGCGCTTTTAATAGTTGCTTAATTTTGAAAGAAGGACCAGTGTTTCTTCTCTATGCTGCAATCAATTCAAATGTTAGCTTTTTAGGTAAAACTCTTTCAATAAACACAGTCATCATACCATTTTTAAAAATCCAGATTGAAACATGAAATTGGTCAAGTACTGGTGGGGGGTCATTCTAGACAGGAGAATTTAATGGACCACCAGTTGGTGAACTGCAGAACTTTAAAGAGCGGAAGGGAGGGGAGGAGGCAAACAGAAAAGTCTAGCTGGAGAGAGAGGGGTGGTAGAGGTAGCTTGGGACAGGAATCCATGGGAGAACAAGCAGCTTTGCTGAACTTCAAAGACGATCACCTAAAGAGAACCAGCGCACACATTCAGATCACAAGGCTCGTGTGGAGAAAACACATTTGGAAGGAAGATTCATCTTGGGAGAAGTCAATGTAATAAACGGCAGTGACAAACGTGATGGAACCAGAGACCAGCCCAGGGCGGGAGGATCAGGCCACCCCTGAGTTGCAGCCAGGCGTATCTACAAGAAACAAAAAAGTGACAAGAAAAGGTTTCAGAAATGTATTTTTCATTAGCAAAACCAAGCCCTTTGAGGAACCATTGAAGGCTGCAATTGTGGGACTACTTGCTAATGTTCTGAAATAAAAAGATACATAAAATATAAATAATTTTAATAGCCCAAGCTTCACATTACTGACAAAAAAAAGTCTCAGTGTAGATGTGAAAAATACATTGATTTTTTTTTAAAAGATGTGGTTTCAAAGAAAACAAGAAAAATCATCAAGTTTGACCTTTTCTCTGGATCTCATCCACTCTTTTGCCTGTGAACTCAGTTTGGAACATCAAAATAGCTTCAAACCAATATGAAAATGTGAGGCCGCTGATGCCAAGTGGTGCAGCAAAGTATTTACAATGTACAATGATTCCACAGACTGGGAACTGATAGGCTCTCAGGCTTAACCCTTCCTGCAGTGATTTTATGTATGATATCGAACAATTCCACTATTTCATAGTGGTGAAAGATTCATAACATTGTGATTATCCGAAGTGTTTCAGCCTAAAAAAAGATATAACTGGGGCTTCTAGCTCAAATAGTAATGCATTTCATTTAAGGTACACACAGCATTGTGGAAACGAGATGGATTCAATTATATTTGTACATCTCATGGCTATGATATAAATTTGTTCCAAACTCGATCCATTCTGCTTATTTCTAAATGGCTAAAAGCAACTGGTCAAATGTGAGGAACACCTAAATATCAAGTTTAGGCAATGCAGGATGCAATTATTGCAAGTCCCCTGACCAGCTCTCAAAGAAAGCAGGCTTTTGCTTGTATGGGCTTAAACTGAGTTCTGATGTCTCATATCAGGTTGTTTGACTGTTCCTCAAGAACGAAATATCCTCTTTGTCTTGCTCTGTTTTTCTACAGTCTTTCAACTTGTGTTAAGAGCCAGAAAAACCTTAACAAAAAGTCGTTTGACTGGAGCCACGGGGAGTTGGGGAAAGATGAAAAATTAGATAAAGAACAGGGGTAGACAGAAACAGATGGGATGAAATTTGGTATAGTAAAATAATGCAGTAACATAAGAAAGCCTGGTGCATTGTTCAAATGCTGAGGACATGACTCATTTGAAATCTGGCCACAGTGTAGGGAATCCTTAGGTGAGGCAAATCTGGTCTTACTAAATGCTGGCATTTAAATTCTCTCTGGATAATCAATTCTTTCAACTTGGCCCACTTGGAAATGGGCAGGCCAAATTGGCTGAGGCACAGATCTGGGGGAGGTGTGTGTGTGTGTGTGTGTGTGTGTGTGTGTGTGTGTGTGAGATAGGTGACAGGTAATCCACAATAACATCTTTGTTATTTAGCATAGCAGGGCTATTCAGAAGTGCCAGATAATTTAAAGACACTTCACATCCAGCAAAACCTTGGTTTATTAAAGTGATTTTAAAGGTAAGTTTGATAAGATTATACCTGTATTATCTAGTGAAAAATTCACACACAATTACCAAAGGTAGTTTCTTAAACCTGGTTGACCAGCTTTGGAAAATATTAAGCACTTAATGTCAATCCAATGAACAGAATGAGAATTGTGCTGTGTACATGAGAAACAAGTGTTCTTACAGCTTTCTCAGTTTGTAAAATCTGAGCAGCAGCATTTAAAACTCTTTATGTGTGTACTTGAGCATGTACAAATACAAGTAATTGCCTAAAATGTAAAATCTACTGGCCACCAACTATCACATTTACAGACCAATAAAGTAGGAAAGGCAATAAAGCTAAAAAGTTCTAAAGGAAATATCTGCACTGTAAGTAAATACACCTCCTCACCCCACCCCCAAAACACCATACTCTTACACATACACATAGTAAAACAAAACTCCAAATCACGAGAGCAGACCAAAAGGAAAAGGAAAAGCACACATTGGCCGCATATGATGAGTTACATTTTTATACCATGGGATTTATCCAGCCTGAAGTTTAGGGTTAAACCATTCATCAAAGATCAGAGGCTTATGATGAGGATTATGAAGAAATAACTGTCAGAATACAGCAAAAAGATTAGTGCAAAGTACATCTCTTAGGCAGGTCCTAGGAGGCACTACAGACATACATTATGTGCTTCCTCCAAATTAGGCAGAAAGATCTGGATCTTTCCAGTTACCTTTCCTTTGATGTGATCTGCTGTAACTGACCTCTCTATTTTTATAGAAACATGACACATAAATGAAAATAGTGAAAAGCACAGCAGTATGCCTGGAAATCAGTGCAAATGCATACTGTTAGATCATGTTAAAACTTCTCAAGCAGTTTCAGTGGGTTTTTAATTGGAACACAGTAAATAAAAAACCTTTGAAAATCTGAAAAACATTTTTTGTTACTGATGCAAACTCTATCTGCTATTCTAAGTTATATCTCTTCTGGATGGCATTATAATCATTTCATCATCTGAAAACTTAGTTCTGGAAAAAAAAAACAGCAAATGGAATTTGGTGAATTTTACTGTCCTGATAAAAAGAGCATGACAACGGATGGTTTTCAAATGACTTTAAAAAGCATAGCTTTTTCTTTTTCTTTTTCTGAACTTGTAGAAAGAACAATGACAACAATTAGACTCTTGTAGACATGAAACCTCATATTTATCAAACAATTTTACTATGTATTCTTGACATTAAATACTGAAGGCATATCAACATTTTGAGATTAAATAACTTGTCCTGGTTGATAGTATTTTAACAATTACGTGACTATTTATACTCAGTTATCCAATGCTAACGTCTGGTAAAAAATTCAGGCATCCAGATGTTTTGTCCACATGATACTGAAAAAAAAAAATCCTGAATAGGACCAGTAAATATGGCTATTTAAATAGCTCTAGGCCTATAACAAGTCACTTGGGGGCGATGTGAGTTCTGCAGAAGTAAAATCTGGCTGTTTCTCCCTTTGCCCGAGATAAGGCCAGGCATCAACGGGGCTTAACAAAAAATATTGCTGACTGGCAGGCGGGCTGGCTGCTAGTTTTACACTGTCCCTGCTTGTAAAATGTGAGGGTTACAGAGATCCATCAGCACATTCACTTCCTCCAAGTCTAAAGATGGAGCTGCTCATCATTTACATTTCATTTCAATTCTATGTAAGAGAGAGAAGAAATTCCCAGAGGATCAAAAAAGGGAGAGTGCATCGCAAAGGCTTCTCTAGTGCCAGAGCTTCTGGAGCTCCAGATCTCAGCATGACTGGTGACTTGAGGGTCACAGTCACATGATGTCATGCTCAGAGTGGTGTTGCTTTCAAGCCTTTATCCCCTTTCAGAAAACAAAATCAGCCAGGCTCTACCAGCCCTTCTGTGGAGGTTGGCAGAGCCAGCAGTACAATCGGTTCTAATAGAACTTGTTTTGAAGCAGCTTATGGAATTGCAGTTACTCTCCCTTAATGGTCAGTTTTACTGCATACTGATGGAGAATGTGATTATAGGGTGGACATGTTTCACAGAAAATACATTCTCTCTCTCCTACTTTTGTTCTCACTTGCAGCCAATTGTAAATAGAGTCTGAAACACAGAAAATTAGTTGAGTTATATTAGTAAGTGGGAGGCCGTCCTTCAATTTTGCATACTGAGTTTATTTTTAGGGTATATATGGTATAGATGCCCCCCTTAGTCCCCATTTCTAGCAGCTCTACACAGAATCACACATTTTAATAAGCTTAGGGCACAGGTGTTGCAGGAAAAAAATAATGATGTTTGCCATTCATCTTTCAAATTAAATAATGTGTTTTTAAATAGTAACTTTTTTCATAATACATTATGGGAACAACATTTATCTGTCACATTTTAAAAGATGTATTTGTAATAAATGTAAATTACTTTTAGAAAATCAGTAATTAGGCTCATCAAAAAATAAACAATCTGCCACAAAAAAGATAATCTTTAGCATAGTTAAGTATAATAACTGTTATTTGAATAAGTTAACAAATTAGGGCAGATTGCTTCTGTAATTCATTTCCTATAGCACGAGTTTAGGTGACGGCATTAAGCTTCTGGAGTGGGGGGTGGAGGTGGCATTAGGTACCTCATACTTGGGTGAAATATGACTCTCACATTTGAAAGCTCAAATTTTCTTCTTTAAACTTGATTGAGAAAGCATATTCATCACTGGGGCTTAGAAATGGGAAATAACAGAATCTTTGTGTCACTTTTAGAGACACATCATCATCCTGGAATTATCGATCAATAGCTGTCTTATTAAATATGAAGAGTGGAATGACTTTCTTAAAAAATTTGATGAAAATCAGCCTGTCACCTTCAGGCAAAATTCAAAAATTCTGTTTTTATGAAAACGCCATTAACTTGTCACGTATTCTTTCTGCATTTGCTTTCTGCGCCTGTTCTCAATCTGTGTGTGGATAAATAAGAGCCTCTTCTTTAACACCAACTTTCCCCTCCTGTTTGAATCCTTAGACGTGGCCATGATTAGGAGTTGTGACAGCACAGTCTTCCACTGGGGAAGCAAATGTGATGATAGTTACATTAGACAGAAGCATAAAAAGAAGGGCCAAATCAGGAGATGCAGCCTTTAGCCTAATCATTGTTCATCTCCAAGCACTGAAGAGAACGGACAGCTCTCTGTGCAAGAAGCTGAAGTGGAGGGTATTGTTACTGTGCGTGCATTTTGATCATGGAGTATAATTGCGATTTGGATAACCTTTTCATTCTCCCTCAATGGAAGAATTTGAGGCCTTAAATTGTTCAACTACTTCCTTAAATTTTGTATTCTTGCCAGAATGATGTAATAAAGATAATGTCACTAAGAATGTCAATTTTCCCTGGTTTTTTTGTTTGTTTGTTTGCTTGTTTTTTCTTTTGCTTCACAGTTACTTTCATTGTTGGGAGCATTTCTTCTATCTAAATGTCTTATTTAGATAACTGCCTGCCATAATTGGTCATTCTGACTAGCCTTTTCTCTTACCATGGTTTTGCTGACCTGAACTCAATATTTTAAATACATATATGGCACGAGGACTATACGTACCTTTCAGTGAGATGATTTTCATGCTTGGGGAGGGGGTACATTCTACCTATGCATATTTCTATGTCGTTCTTCATGAAGGTTTAGAAGATTTTCTTCACAGGTTAAAGTTTTGGGGCTAGGATGCAATGCAGCCTTGTCTGTTGGCTGATTCGCCTTCAAGGAGAGGTCTTGAACTTTAGATTTGGCTGAAGCAGCGTTATGTTCTTCTGGCATTCCAGATTCACCTGGTTTTTCTGAACTTTCCTTTTCACTGTCAAGCTTTGAAGGAGTAAACTCTAAGTTTTCTGCACAGCCATTGGAAGTTTGGGGCAAACCATTCACTTCCTTTCCAGCCTCAGCTCTTTCCTGAGAGGAAGGACTTGAAAGAGCCACTGTATCTGCATCATCAGCTAAAAGAGAACTATCACCGAACTCGGAAGAACATGCTGTTACTTGTAGTGGCACTGCAGCTTCGCTGGGAACTGCAGATTCATTTGGGGGAGCACTAGAGAAACAAGGCTCCTCTCCATCAGAGTCACCCTCAACACAGGCCTCAAAGAAGCATTCAATGTCTTCCTTGTCATCTAAGCCCGAGTCGGTAGTGTCTAGCGGCAATGGAGTGCTGCTTTTCTCTTCTATGTAATTGGTGACCTCCCCACAATCACTGTCATGAGATGAGAGAGATAAGTATGAATAAAAGTCTCCTTTTCTCAGCTGGATGGGCCGGTGAGAATGCTCCAACACTTTCTCCTTGATTTGAGTTAATGAAGTAGGAGCAGCCACTTCGTTTTCAGGTTGAGATTTACTTTTTAGGGCTGTTGAAGCCATGTCAATGATTTCCTTAACAAAGTTGTGTACTGAACAATCTTCGGCATCTTTTTGATGGAAAACATCTGGCTCACAGTTGCAACAGGAAATGTCGCTGATAGAAGCATTTTCCTCTGTTCCGTTTTCTTCAAGTGCTAGGCAACAACCAGCAGATTTTCCAGCCATACTCGGTGCATCATCAGATGATTTCGGCGGATCAGAGTCTTGTCTGTTGTTAACCCTGGTTTCTAAAGCCAGTTCTGAGAATGACTTCTCAGTGGGGGTAGAAGCAGTGCTTTGATTTTCTAAATGGTGGTGACTTGGACATTTCTTTGGAAGATGTCTAACATCTTGGGAAACAAATTTCTTGCCAGCAGTATTTGAATCATCTAAACTATCCATAAGTGCTTTACACTTACAATGCTCACTCTCTGAAATCTCCTTCCCATTTGAACCAAGATTTTCTGACACCTTTGAAGTCCCATTCAGTTTGCCCTTTTGCCTTTCTGGAATACCTTCAATATTGCCATTTTCCATGTCAGCCACATATGGATCTTTATTAACTTTGAAAATAGTTTTCTTATTTTCACCCTTTGTCCCTAACTCATGGGTATGAGATGAATTCTTACCGTTTCCATTATTTTCAGAGACATGCTTTACAGAGCCATTTAGAAGGGCCTCAATATTCAGAGTATCAGAGGGATTGGTCATCTCACTGCTACTCACATCTTTACTGCCCTTCATCTCATCACTGACATTGCACCTTTTCTTCTCTCTTGTCAAAGACAATTTTGGCCTAATCCATGTCTGTAATTCATTCTTTATATAGTCTAGCCCTGACATCAAGTTGCAGTCTTCATAAATTTCATCATCTGTTGCAATACTGGAGTCGTCATCCTCATCTTTGATGCACAGCTCTTCTTCAGTCAAGGTAAGGGTAGAGCTGGAGAGCAGGTCACTGTCATCTTCATCATCAGTGCAAGCAGAGGTGCAAGAGACATTAACAATCATGCTGACATTGACATCGCTTTCATCAGCCACTGAACGAGTCAGACGCTTCCTGAATGATGCATTCGATTCCGGGATCTTGTTCTTGTGTAACACAATATCCTCTGAGCAAAGAGAGAGCTCGTCACTGCTGCTAAGTTCTGTTAGAGATGCTGCTGAGTCTTCATTGATAGAAGATGCTATGTCCAATGACATCTGGCCAGTAAAAGACATCTTTTGGGAAGTGCTTTGAAGAGTGATATCAGAAACACTTCGCTTTATCTTTTGCTCTGAGGGGCTCTGGATATTCTCCAAACGATTCAGGAGATCTAATGTTCTTTTACTTAGTTCACCAACTGAGCCACTGCTCACGCTTATATCCCCAGAGCTGTGACAGCTAAAAAGATCTTCATTGCTTTTATAGGATGTCAACCAACTTTCTAAAGAAGTACTTCGCTGGAGGCTGTCACTGCCATTTTTAAAGATGCCCAATCCAAATAAATCACCCCCTGGGGAAAGGGACTCAATAGATGAACTACGAGATAAAAGGGAGAGCTGTTTGGCATTCTGCATGCCAGTGAATGTCTTTTCTATATTGCCACTTTTATATGAAATGCGATCCATTTCATGAGATGCACTTGCCAAAATCCTTTCATGGGGAGGTACATCTGGTTGTAACTCTGTAGTCTGATGTTTAGATTTGCATGATTTTTTATCAAAATAAAAACCACGAAGCAGGGGATCCTCCACATGTGCTTTTTCGCTTTGTGACTGTTTCATTATCATTGGTAATTTGAGTTTTGAGCCTTGGAGGTATGAGTAATCATAAAATGTAAACACATCATGTTTTCCTTGTAATTCTTCTCCCAAACAATCAGGGGTATGTTTGGTAACACTGTTTAAATCTCCAACTTTTCCATTTACACAACCCACTGGTGAAATGGACGACTGAGAGCTATTTGGAAGCTTAATGCATTCCCCCTCATCTTTAAATTTTTGCTTTAACACATTAACTGCATCTCCCATTTGTGGGTCCAGATGTTCAGTTTCAAGGTTACTTGGGGACCCATCCACTGCATTGAGCAAGCACATTTCAGAGTTGGTAGTGGTTTCTGTGTCTCCTTCACTGACAATTCCACTCTCACTGCCTGAATTCTGGCTCATGTCTCCTCCATGACATGCGCAGGGCTTTACCAAATTGGAACTGCCTAGAAGATCTGGCAAAGATTTGGTAGATGAAAATGAAGAGTCTTTACTGAGACTCTTAGTTAAAACATTAGGCTGTGTCATGCCAGTGACCTTTGGATTGTTTTTCAGAAATGGCATGTGGTTGTCTTCATAGAGTTCAACATTGTGGAGGCTGTACACCTGGTAAATATGTGGACTGGAGGGGGCAGTAATATTTGAGGCATACTGAGATCCCCCATGGTTATCAGCCTCCTCGTCATAACCAGGGTCCTCATTACTTGTCTCTCCAAGCTTCAAGGAAGGGATGACAGGTTGGGGTTCTTGATCAAGGTCATTTGATTCCTCATTCAGACTAATTAACTTGTTACTTATGTCCATTTCATCCCATTCCAGGGCATCCTCACTCATCCCGTTTAGGTCCATCAAGCCAGGATCAATCACATTCAAAGTCTCCTGTGTGAGAGAAAGAAAAAAAGAAATGAAAAGAATTAGGGAACACAAGCATGAAAATTTTATCCATTGAAAATCTCTTGGAAGACTCAGGAAAGAAAACTGCCCCAAGCATGGACTTGAAAGATAACCTAATTATCAGCTCTATTCCTCTCTGAAATAACACCCAAAATTTACTGAAATAGGCTTTTTGATCAATAGTAATTTGTTGAAAGCAACAACATAGACTAAAACGTATGATTATTATTGTCAAATTGTAATTTATGGAATTAGCCATTTCCTATTGATTTATCTACATTTTAAATCTTGGATACAGTGAAAACTATCAGGTGAATGAAGGTAAAAAGAGTACAGCCTATGACATCTCCTAAGGTACATTCACACTGATCCTATTTTAGTTCTGGAGTCCATAGTAGAATACTATCTGCAGCCACACATGGCAAACTCCTTCTTGCCTCTATTCATGGGTTCTCCATTTTAAGCAGCTTTTGCCTGGGGACTTAGAGTTGTAGCTACCATGTACAGCATTTTATGGGCCAGAGGCACATGACTGTGTACCCCTTCCTCTGTGTTTCTGTTCAGGGATCTGTCTTTTCAGATCGTGGTGCTGCTCCCAATCAGACATAAGATTAGCAACACTTGACTGTTTCCCTTACCTGTATCTTCCTAGACCCTGAATGCTCCAGGGCAATTTCTTAGTCAAAGTTCTCTCAGTCCCTTTCTTTTCCAGTCTCTCTCTGTGACAGAGATTTCACTTTGGTCCTTGTTAACTTGGCTCACTACTGTTAGTCCTGCCCCCATTTCTTATAGACAGGAACCTCTCACTCCAGCCCACACCAGCCCCAGAATAATTATGTGAAGACTTTCCTGACCACTCCAGGATGAAGTAGCCCAGATTCCCTTATGCTGCCCTCTGCCTGCCCAGTTGGGACCCTTGATGTTTCCTTGGACTTCTTGGCTCTGCATCTGTTTAGATAGAGCTTGACATATTCTGGGACAGAGTAGCTGACTGGACTCCTGGACTCTGTTCAAATTCCTTCACTGTCCTTACTTGCTCTCCAGCTGTTTGAATTCATGCTAGAGCCAAGAAAGATAAGATGTTTTATATATATATAAATATACACACAATGCAGGCCTTGATGGGCTCACCTACAGACAGAAACACAAACAGAACTTCTAAGTTCAGCTTATGCTTATGTAGGGTAGCCAAGCAGATGAGTATGGCACTAGAACTTGCAGACTGGTTGAAGGGCTGACTTTGCTGCTTACCATATGCATGACCTTGGGCAAGTTGCTTAACCTTTCTGAGCAACAGTCTCATTGCCCGTAAAATGGGGATAGCATTATCAATTTTTTGAGATCATTCTGAGTATTAAATAAGCTACTAATTGCAAAGTGCTGAGGAGGCAGGCAGTATTAGGTGGAGATATATATATATATATACTTTTTTTTTTTTTTGACAGTCTTGCTCTGTAGCTCAGGCTAGAGTGCAGTAGTGTAATCATGGCTCACTGCAGTCTCAACCTCCCAGGCTCAAACAATCCTTCCACCTTAGCCTCCCAAGTAGCTGAGACTACAGGTGTGTGCCACCACACCTGGCTAATTTTTATTTTTTGTAGAGACAGGGTGTGACTATGTTGCCCAGGCTGGTCTTGAACTCCTGGATTCAAGTGATCCTCCCACCTCGGCCTTCCAAAGTGCTGAGATTACAGGTGTGAGCCACCACATCCAGCCAGTAGCTATAATTCTTAATACATGCAGAATCGCTCTAGTGTGGTCTTGAGTCAATTCATAAAGGGTTTCCTCTGTCTGCTTCATTCTCTTCTTCACATCACACCTTCCAATTTGCTATTAAAACCACAAGGGATTCACGACATGGTAGAAAGAGACAGGTATCACACAGCATAACAGGCTAGCATATTTGTATTAACGTCAGAATTATTTTAACTGGTTGAAAAACAGCCCATGATGCTTTTATTCCTCAGTAGTGGGGGAAAAGCTTCACCTGCAGCACATTAGCAAAACTTTCCTAAGAAGCCCTCAATCCTTCCTGAAACTAATAGTTAAAGGGTACCACACAAACACATTAAGTATAAAATACCCATTCGCACTTTACTATACTGGGTATGTAAGAGATTATCTGTATAGCCTACTTAAGTTTAAGAGTCCAATTACAAGGTAAACATTAATTAAGGGATATTTTTAAATTTTCTAAGAGAAATCTTTCCCACTGCCAATGTTACAGCAGTTAATCTAGTACCCAGCAATCATCATAGTGGCTTAGGTGTGGAGTACATTCACTGTGATGAATTTTTATTAGAGTTTCTGTTTATTCTTTGCTTGCTGATAAAGGAAGTACTAATGACCAGTTAGTATGGCTAATGAATGTTAAAATCTTCAGCTGTAGGAACAATCAATCAGTCTGATCAAATAGTATATTAATTTCAAATACTATCTTGCCTGCCACTGTACTCTGAGAGTGATAATAAATAATTGAATCAGTCTTTCAAAGGAGCTCTTTTTGTAACTCTGTGGTTGACTTTAACATTTAGCAGCACAGATTTTCCACAAGGATCCCAAACCTAGGGGCTCACATGGAGAAGTGGGAATTGTGCCATCTGGATGGGCTGGGAGCTAAGCCCAAGTGACGCCTGCAACTCAGACTCATCTTCCATGACACAGTCGTTTTCTGACCAAATGCTGCCTTTATGGCTTTACGAATTCAAGCCTAAGAAACTATAAAGCTTACAGCAGCACCTAAAGGAAAAAATTCCTTTGCTCAATAAAGTATAGTTGGCCCTCCATATCCATGGGTTCCAAATTCACAAATTCAACCAACTGCAGATCAAATATATTTGTAAAAAAAAATTTCAGTTACAGAAAGAAAAACTTAAATTTTCCCTGTGTCAAGTGATATACAGGCACTGTATGAACTACTATAAGTAATCTAGAGATGATTTAAAGTAAACAGGATGACCATAGATTATACGCAAATAATAAACCATTTTATATCAGGGACGTGGGCATCTGAGGATTTTGGTATCTGTGTGTGTGTGGTGGGGAAGGAACACTGACAAATAGCTGTAGTTGGAGTCGAAAGTTTCCATAGGAAAAGATTAAACTTTTGGATGTAATATTGTTCTTTTCTCAACTCTCTCCTCTTATAAACCTCTTATATTTATTGTGATTTCTGAAAATTTTTTGTATGTCAATTCCAGGAAATATCTGACAGGATTCATTAGAAAATCATTCACTTTAGACTTTAAATTTTTTTCATATTAAAGAAGTGCTACTCACTCTGCCCTCACTCACTCCCTGCCTGTTGTGGATTAAATTCTGTCAATATTTTCAATAAAATCTCCATTTCCTCAGGATTTAACTTCAACCATAAAATATACCCCTGGGGCAAGAAAATGGGAAAAGTTTCCAAGAAAGACATTAGAATATTTATATAACTAAAAAAGTTCTCTTTTGGAAAAAAAGATTTGCATATACAAAGATGTAACTGATGGGAAAATTATTTGGTTGAATGCTCTCTTTGATGATAGCCCAACATAACCAATAATGCTCAAGCTAATCAAACATTTGTTTTTGTTGTTGTTGTTTTCCCAGAGGAACTATTTGGTACTTTTTTTTCAAAGGCACAATGTTTCTGTCTTTGCTATAGTGATAAATCTAAATGAATTTAGACAAAATCTAAGAGTATTCGAATGAGACCAAATGGATAGGAAGCAGTAAATGAGGTTCCAAAAGAAAGCCTGCAATTCCAGAAATAATTCTGAATTAATTCATGCAAGGGTCTTCTATTAATAAACTTGCTGCATGGGTACAGAATTTTGGCCCAAACCAAGGCATTATATAAATAATTACACACACACACACACACACACACACACTCACACACACACCTACCTATACAGATCTGCTCAAGAAACAAATGGAATTAAATAATGCTAGTTTATTTCATTATTTTTGTACTTAGAAGCATTTTATTTACATTAGCACAACATATACAGAGAAAGTAATAAAAGTAGCTGCAGAAATGATGATGATGACGACAAAAGAGAAGAAAGAACCAAGATTCCAACTGTGGCAGGTAATACACATCTCAATTAACACCTTCTGCATGTATATGGCTTTAATTGAGTTAGGACTCCCAAGATTGCATTTCCAGGATTTTCTTAAAATTTTAGCTTAAATGGTGGTATTTAGCTAAAGAGTAAAGATAAAAGAACTTGACAGTCTACAAAACAATAACCTAATAAAGAACTGATATAGCTGCCTCTGGATACCTTTAATTTCCTTTAAAAAGTTGCGTCTTTTGAAAGATTTCTTTCTAAAAAATCTCAAAAAGACTAGGATGAACTGAATGTTACAGTTAAACTTCTGGTACTCAGAATGCGCAGAACCATTAAGGAGGTCTTGTAATATGTGTCTCCCTGTTTATTCTAGATCCAGGAATTTATTGGGCAGCACCACATGCAAAAACCAGGAAGGAGAGATTTATCTGGAGAAAAGTAGGACACAACAATAACGAACACATAAAAGTGACAACAACATAAACAGCAGTAACTGTAATTGAATAAAGATGTATATATTTACCCCAGGGTGAAAAAGCAGAACACACAGGTTTGAGGGGGTGATGGAGAGGTGGAAGAAGATAACATATAGCTCCAGATAGATAAATCAATTTAAACTAGGGGAAATGCCAATGTTCATATATTTACTCTGCTTTTTTTGGTACCCCCCAACCCTGAACCTAAAACCAAAGTGTCTGAGCATTAGTTACATAATTATCTTCCTAAATTAGACTTAGATAGAAATTTTATAAAAACAAAAACAAAAGCAGGGCAGGTACAGTGGCTCCTGCTTGTAATTCCAGCACTTTGAGAGGCTGAGGCAGGAGGATCGCTTGAGCCCAGGAGTTTGAGACCAGTCTGGGAAACATAGTGAGACACTGTCTCAATGTAAAAATTTTTTAAAATTAGTCAGTCATGGTGGCATGTGCCTGTTGTCCTAGCTGCTCTGGAGGCTGAGGCAGAGGATTACTTGAGGCCAGGAGTTCAATGCTGCAGTGAGCCATGATCATGCCACTGCACACCGGCCTGGGCAATAGAGCAATACCCTGTCTCCAAACAAACAAACAAACCATATAAGAACAATGACAAACAGCTGCTTCCATCTCTGAAAATGGAAAGATAACTTTTAAGGGAACTCTGAGTTTGTAATACTCTGCCTCTTATTGAGCAGAGAATGGACTCAGAGTTAGCAAGAAAAAATATAGAAGAAAATAGAAATTAGGATAAAAAGAATAATGCTCCACGTTTATCAGCCATTTTGCAACTGGAGGAGGTACTCACACAGGTTTGGCTTTGAATCCTGGATCAGCCCTCCCATATGTTAGCTGTGTGATCCTGGACAAGTTATTTAACTTCTATATGCCTCAGTTCCATCATTTGTTTATCTGGGACAATTACAGTACATTGTATCTACCTTATAGATTGTTGGGAGCTTTAAATTACTAAAATGTATGTAAAGTCCTATGGGGAGAGCCTGGTACATAGTAGGGGTGCAATGACTGGCAGCTATCAGCATATATTCCCTCTGCTGAAGTGAGGAGAGGATAGTAAGGCTGAATCCTAAATAACTGTAACAGTGTTTAAGACTGGAGGTTGGTTTACTAATCTCTTTGGTATGACCAAAGAGTCAATGAAAGAAACATTGATACTTTGGGAGGCCAAGGCGGGCGGATCACGAGGTTAGGAGATCGAGACCATCCTGGTTAACACCGTGAAACCCCATCTCTACTAAAATACAAAAAATTAGCCAGGTGTGGTGGTGGGCGCCTGTAGTCCCAGCTACTCGGGAGGCTGAGGCAGGAGAATGGTGTGAACTTGGGAGGCGGAGCTTGCAGTGAGCCAAGATTGCACCACTGCACTCCAGCCCGGGCAACAGAGCGAGACTCTGTCTCAAAAAAAAAAAAAAAAAAGAAAAGAAACACTGATTAGGCCCCTTACTCACCTCTACTGCACTATAAATGAGGTGATACATTTGTTTTTTCATATCCTAGCTGGACTTATCCCATAAAGATAACCAAATGAGAAAAGACACTTGCCCAGTCCTCAGCAAGGCATAGCTCAAGGACTTTCTATTTCCTGAAAATAACCTTTTTTTAAAAAAAGGCAAGTCCATTGTCTATGAAATTCTATCACAACTGACACATTAGAGCAATCAAATCCTGCTCACTATCTATCAGATTGACAATAATGTTAAAGTAACTTGTCTCAGCTCAGAAAATGCTTTGAAAGTCTATCTCACACTAATGATCAAAAACTGTTCTAGTGAATGCTCTTTTTCAATAACAAAGCTGATCAGAAACTCAAAACAGACAAGTAAAATCCAAAGTCATCTCACAAATCTCACTAAAATGAGTACTGACATGGACACATTTCCTAGTCTTGACTACACAGATAATTCTGAAATAGTTGAAAATGAAAAATCCATTAGATGTTGTTTTAAAGTAAGTTTTATAACAGTAAAAATTGCCTTTGTTCTCAAAAGGGATCAGGGACAAAAGGGAGTCCAGTGATGGAAAGCAGGGGTTTTTTTCCTATAAATAAACTTCATGAGGACAGGGGCTCTGACTGTCCTGTCTCCACCAGAGCCCCAGTACTTAAAATAGTGCCTGGCATAAAGCAGGTTCTTAAAAAACGATTACTGATTGCCTAGGCATGGTGGCACATGCCTGTAGTCCCAGCTACTCATAAGGCTGAGGCGGGAGGACTTCTTGAGCCCAGGAACTCAAAGCTGCAGTGAGCTATGATTGCACCACTGCATTCCAGCCTGGATGACACAGTGAGATCCTATCTCTAAAAAATAAAAAAGTAAGAAAGGAAAAATTTACTGAGTGATCTGGAGGAAAAAAGTAAAAAGACTTGCCTGTTGTCTCATGAACTGTTGAAGGGATCTGGGGATCTGGAGAAAGGTTATGAGGGTAAACTGTGCTGTGGCAAAATCACCTGGAAAATCCCTGACTTTCAAACTGGTGCAAACTCTGTTATAAAAGCTAATAGCCTCAAAAACATGTTTCATGAAAGAAGCCAGACATAATAAAGTCATATATTGTATGATTCCATTTATATAAAAAATCCAGAATAGGTAAATCTGCAGAGATGAATGAGACTGGTAGTTGCCAGGGCCTAGGGGTGCAGAGGGAGGAATGGGATGCAACTGCTTTACAGGCCTGGGGTTTCCTTTTGGAGATAATGTTTGGAAGTAGAAGTGGTGGTTGCACAACATGGTGAATGTACTAAACACCACAGAACTGCTCACTTTAAAAAGATTAACTTTATGTGAATCAAGGGAAAGCCACTGAATAAACAAAAAAAATCATTTGTAACCTTAGAGAGGGCAGGTGCTAGAGGCCAGTGCATGAGGAAACAAGTACAGGATGTGCTAGAGAGTAGCCTGGAAAAGTCCAGGTTCTCTGGTAAAATTTGAATTGAAATTAGGAGTGTGGCCCTATCAGGTACTGTTCAACACCTTGTTTGTCCTAGCACCAGTCTTGGAAGGAGAACAGAAGCCGAGAAACCACAGAGGTCATAGAATGCACAGGAAACTCTTCAATTGTTCTAATACCTCTACCTCAAAGCACAGTAGCCCATCTCAATTCTCATAACAACCACCCCAGGCAAAAAAACAAAAAACAAAAAACAAAAAACCTATCACTTTTGAATTTGATTTTATATGTGAAGAATAAGTTGCAAAGACCTTGAATGTTCTATAAACAGGGTGATTGTGAAGTTGTAGGAAGGACTTCCAAGAAGGAAGAGCAATACAAAAAAAATAAGGGTTTCTTTTCTTCCTTTTCTTACTGTAACTTCAGTTTCCCTGGAGGGGCTGCCCATCTAAGTGCTATTTTGATTAAGAAACTATGGTATAATAAGAAATATATTTGGTCTTTGTCCCAGTTCTCTGGCACAGAGCCCCTAAAGCCCTTGGAATTTCCTAAGTGATAGAATACCTTTTGTTATTCATAATGGCCCCTTTTGATCATACTGAGTTTATGCTAATGAGAAAATTTAGGGCAGGGTCCTGAGATAGCCTCAGGTTGGGGGTGGTCACCAGAAAGACCAAGTGATTAGAGGGCTGGAACTTTCTGCTCCACCTAAGGACCTCTGGAAAAGGGAGGGGTAGGGCTAGAGATGAAAATTGTAACTACCCTTGAACAAAGAGATTTGATGAGCTTCTAGGTTGCAGAATACCTGGAGATGCTAGGTGGATAGTGTACCTGGAGAAACGTGGAAGCCTTGCCCACCCCCTTACCCTGTGCATTTCTTTTACATCTGGCTTTTCCTGAGTTGTATCTTTAAATAAACTGGTAAATGTAAGTAAAGTGTTTCCTTGAGCTCTTAGAGCAATTCTAGCAAGTTATGGTTAGAATAACCTAAGGAAGGGTTGTGGGTGTCAGGCCTCCGAATTTCCATTCCTTTCCTTTTCTGGTAGAGACAAAGGAGACGGGTTTTTTCCGTGAACCCAAAACTCCGGCACCGGTCACGGACTCAGGAAGACAGTCTTTCCTTGGTGTTTAATCACGCGGGGACGCCTGCCTGATTATTCACCCACGTTTCAGAGGTGTCTGACCACACGGGGACGCCTGCCTTGGTCCTTCACCCTTAGTGGCAAGCACCGCTTTTCTGGGGGGCAAGCACCCCCCCATCCCTTTTCTCCATGTCTCTACCCCTTCTCCACTTTCCTGGGGGACAAGCACCCCCCACCCCTTCTCTCCGTGTCTCTACCCTTCTCTTTAAACTTGCCTCCTTCACTATGGGCAACTTTCCACCCTCCATTCCTCCTTCTTCTCCCTTAGCCTGTGTTCTCAAGAACTTAAAACCTTTACACTCTTGCATGACCTAAAACCTAAAAGCCTCATTTTCTTCTGCAATGTTGCTTGGCCCCAATACAAACTTGATAATGACACTAAATGGCCAGAAAACGGCACTTTCGATTTCTCCATCCTACAAGACCTAGATAATTCTTGTCATAAAATGGGCAAATGGTCTGAGGTCCCTGACGCCCAGGCACTTTTACACATTGGTCTCTCCCTAGTCTCTGTTCCTAATGCAACTCATCCCAAATCTTCCTTCTTTCCCTCCCGCCTGTCCCTTCAGTTCCAATCCCAAGCATCTCTGAGTCTTCTGAATCCTTCTTTTCTACGGACCCCTCTGACCTATCCCCTCCTCTCCAGGCTGCTCCTGGCCAGGCCAAGCTAGGTCCCAATTTGTCCTCAGCCTCCGCTCCCCAACCCTATAATCCTTTTGTCACCTTCCCTCCTCACACCGGGTCTGGTTTGGCTTACAGTTTCATTCGGCGACTAGCCCTCCCCGACCTGCCCAGCAATTCCCTCTTAAATAAAATGTGGCTGGAGCTAAAGGCATAGTCAAGGTTAACGCTCCTTTTTCCTTTATCCGACCTCTCCCAAATCAGTTAGCGTTTAGACTCTTTTTCATCAAATATAAAAATCCAGACCAGTCCACGGCCCGTCTGGCAACAACCCTTAGATGCTTTACCGCCCTAGACCCAGAAGGGCCAGAGGGCCGTCTTATTCTCAACATACATTTTATTACCCAATCCACTCCTGACATTAAATAAAACTCCAAAAATTAAATTCCGGCCCTCAAACCCCAAAACAGGACTTAATTAAACTCGCCTTTAATGTGTATAATAATAAGAGGAAAGGCAGCCAAGTAGCAATGTGTTTCTGAGTTGCAATTCCTTGCCTCCACTGTGAGACAAACCCCAGCTACATCTCCAGCGCACAAGAACTTCCAAATACCTGAACTGCAGCTGCCAGGGGTTCCTCCAGGACCTCCTCCCCCAGTAACTCGCTTCAAGTGCCGGAAATCTGGCCACTGGGCCAAGGACTGCCCACAGCCCGGGATTCCTCCCAAGCCGTGTCCCATCTGTGCAGGGACTCACTGGAAATCAGACTGCCCAGCTCACCCAGCAGCCACTCCTAGAGCCCCTAAAGCTCTAGCCCAAGGCTCTCTGACTGACTCCTTCCCAGATCTTCTCAGCTTAGCAGCTGAAGACTGATGCTGCCGATCATGTACCCCTTACCATCTCATTAAAACCTAATCACCCTTACCCTGCTCAACACCAATATCCCATTCCACAGCACGCTTTAAAAGGATTAAAGTCTGTTATCACTCACCTGTTACAGCATGGCCTTTTAAAGCCTATAAACTCTTCTTACAATTCCCTCATTTTACCTGTCCAAAAACCGACAAGTCTTACAGGTTAGTTAAGGATGTGTGCCTTATCAACCAAATTGTTTTTGCCTATCCACCCCATGGTGCCAAACCCATATACTCTCCTATCCTCAATACCTCCCTCCACAACCCTTTATTCTGTTCTGGATCTCAAACATGCTTTCTTTACTATTCCTTTGCACCCTTCATCCCAGGCTCTCTTCGCTTTCACTTGGACTGACCCTGACACCCATCAGGCTCAACAAATTACCTGGGCTGTACTGCCGCAAGGCTTCACAGACAGCCCCCGTTACTTCAGTCAAGCCAGAGTTCTTACACAAGAGCCAGGACCGCGCCCTGTAGCCTTTTTAGCCAAACAACTTGACCTTACTGTTTTAGCATAGCCCTCATGTCTGCATGCGGCGGCTGCCACTGCCCTAATACTTTTAGAGACCCTCAAAATCACAAACTATGCTCAACTCACTCTCTACAGTTCTCATAACTTCCAAAATCTATTTTCTTCCTCCCACCTGATGCATATACTTTCTGCTCCCTGGCTCCTTCAGCTATACTCACTTTTTGTTGAGTCTCCCACAATTACCATTGTTCCTGGCCCAGACTTCAATCCGGCTTCCCACATTATTCCTGATACCACACCTGACCCCCATGACTGTATCTCTCTGATCCACCTGACATTCACTCCATTTCCCCATATTTCCTTCTTTTCTGTTCCTCACCCTGATCACACTTGGTTTATTGATGGCAGTTCCACCAGGCCTAATCGCCACTCACCAGCAAAGGCAGGCTATGCTATAGTTATCTTCCACATCTATCATTGAGGCTACTGCTCTGCCCCCTCCACTACCTCTCAGCAAGCTGAACTCATTGCCTTAACTTGGGCCCTCACTCTTGCAAAGAGACTACATGTCAATATTTATACTGACTCTAAATATGCCTTCCATATCCTGCACCACCATGCTGTTATATGGGCTGAAAGAGGATCCTCACTACACAAGGATCCTCCATCATTAATGCCGCTTTAATAAAAATGCTTCTCAAAGCAGCTCTACTTCCAAAGGAAGCTGCAGTCTTTCACTGCAAGGGCCATCAAAAGGCATCAGATCCCATCACTCAGGACAATGCTTATGCTGATAAGGTAGCTAAAAAGCAGCTAGTGTTCCAACTTCTATCCCTCACAGCAGTTTTTCTCTTTCTCATCTGGCCACTCCCACGTACTCCTCCACTGAAACTTGCATCTATCAATCTCTTCCCACACAAGGCAAATGGTTCTTGGACCAAGGAAAATATCTCCTTTCAACCTCACAGGCCCATTCTATTCTGTTGTCATTTCATAACCTCTTCCATGTAGGTTACAAGCCACTAGCCCACCTCTTAGAACCTCTCATTTCCTTTCCATCATGGAAATCTATCCTCAAGGAAATCACTTTTCAGTGTTCCATCTGCTATTCTACTACTCCGCAGGGACTGTTCAGGCCCCCCACCCTTCCCTACACATCAAGCTTGGGTATTTGCCCCTGCCCAGGACTGACAAATTGACTTTACTCACAGGCCCTGAGTCAGGAAACTAAAATACCTCTTGGTCTAGGTAGACACTTTCACTGGATGGGTAGAGGCCTTTCCCGCAGGGTCTGAGAAGGCCATGGTGGTCATTTCTTCCCTTCTGTCAGACATAATTCCTCGGTTTGCCCTTCCCACCTCTATATAGTCCAATAACGGACCGGCCTTTATTAGTCAAATCACCCAAGCAGTTTCTCAGGCTCTTGGTATTCAGTGAACTAATGGTCTTCTAAAAACACACATCACCAAGCTCAGCCACCAACTTAAAAAGGACTGGACAATACTTTTACCACTTTGCCTTCTCAGAATTTGGGCCTGTCCTCAGAATGCTACAGGGTACAGCCCATTTGAGCTCCTATATGGACACTCCTTTTTATTAAGCCCTAGTCTCATTCCAGACACCAGCCCAACTTGGACGGTGCCCCAAAAACGTGTCATCCCTACTATCTTCTGTCTAGTCATACTCCTATTCACCGTTCTCAACTACTCATAAATGCCCTGCTCTTGTTTACACTGCCGGATTACACTGTTTTTCCAAGTCATCACAGCTGATATCTCCTGGTGCTATCCCCAAACTGCCACTCTTAACTCTTAAAGTAAATAAATAATCTTTGCTGGCAGGGCTATGCTGAATCTCCTTAGGCACTCTCTAATTGGATGTCCTAGACCCTCCCAATTCTTAGTCCTTTAATACCTGTTTTTCTCCTTCTCTTATTCCGTTTAGTTTTTCAATTCATACAAAACCGTATCGAGGCCATCACCAATAATTTTATATGACAGATGCTTCTTCTAACAACCCCACAATACCACCCCTTACCACAAAATCTTCCTTCAGCTTAATCTCTCCCACTCCAGGTTCCCATGCCGCCCCTAATCCCGCTCAAAGCAGTCCTGAGAAACATCGCCCATTATCTCTCCATACTACCCCCAAAAAATTTTCAACACCCCAACACTTTACCACTATTTCATTTTATTTTTCTCATTAATATAAGAAGATAGGAATGTCAGGCCTCTGAGCCCAAGCTAAGCCATCATATCCCCTGTGACCTGCACTTACACATCCAGATGGCTGGTTCCTGCCTTAACTGATGACATTACCTTGTGAAACTCCTTCTCCTGGCTCATCCTGGCTCAAAAGCTCCCCTGCTGAGCACCTTGTGATCCCCCCGCCCACCCAGCCCCTGTCTGCCAGAGAACACCCCCTTTGACTGTAATTTTCCTTTACCTACCCAAATCCTATAAAACAGCCCCACCCCATCTCCCTTAGCTGACTCTCTTTTTGGACTCAGCACACCTTCACCCAGGTGAAATAAACAGCCTTGTTGCTCACACAAAGCCTGTTTGGTGGTCTCTTCACACGGACATGAGTGGGGATTTACAGCCTGTGGGCCAGAAGGATAGGAATTTGCACGATTGGCATCTGAAGTGAAGGCAGTCTTGTGGGACTGAACACTTTCACGTATGGGATCTGATGCTTAACTCCAGATAGATAGTGTCAAAGTTGGATTAAATAGTAGGACACCCAGCTCATGTCTGGAGAGCAGACAGTGGCTTGGTGTAAAAAAACCCCACAAATTTGCTGTCAGAGTGTGTGTAGAGAAACTTTTAAGTGTGTGCAGAGAAACTTTTTATAGAGAAGCAATATATTTGTGCCAATAAATCAAAGAATTAGATACTGTCATAATTTCTAAAGAATTCTCAGGTGCAGCAACTTCAGTTTTGATAGTATTATAGGTAGGTGGCAACAGATGAATCTCTTGCATCAAGCTATGTTTTTCTTAAACAAGTTAATTCTTGTGCAAATCATTATTCATAGTTGTTAAGCATCTACTGTAGAAAAAAGTTACTTTCCCACCCAACTCTGAATGTTTCACTAGAAGTAACTTGAAAAATAATCTACTTTTCACTGGCAAATAAATTACCTTGACTGTTGCTTTATATGTCAACACACTGTAATTTTTATTACACTCAGAAGAGCCTGAATAGGAAAACTGGTTTGTGTTTTTTCTTCTCAGTCTCTATATTCTGTGTTTCCCTGGAATTTCCCCACAGAGTTTCAAGAAAGTACCTAAATTTAGGACTGTTTAAAGACGAATTTTTAAAAAATTTAGGAAGAGTTTTTCAAATAAAAAGAATTTCTCTTTCTTACCTCTTTAGTATTACATAGAACTGAAACAAATAAAAGAAAGTTCAAGGGAAAAATAAAATCAGTGAATTTGTAAAAATCCCAACTGCAATGAAATGGTGGCATTTTCTTCATTCTACCATATGGTAAATCTGTTTGAAGGGCAATGACAGAACCACATGCAAAGTTGCCTACATTCTTTCCCCCCAATGATAACATCTGGCCCCACTTTTTTTCCTGACATTGCTCAGGAATTGACATATCATGTGAGTTTTGTACCTCTGGATGTAATTTTTGCCTCGCCTTTGCCTTAGGGAAAAGTATACCCTTCTCCCTCCTTTATGATAATGATCTTACATTAATAAAAACTTACATTTTTTCAAACCTACAATGCGTATTGGTAGAAAAGAGGTGAATCGTCATGTAAACAAGTGAAGTTTTCTAACATACGAATTTTCCTGTGAGATAGATTTCAGGTTCCAACTTTCAAACTCAGTTTCAAGAACACAAGATTCTTGGCATGATCCTGAGGTAGTCAAATGTACAAGGAGAGCTTTGCCAACATGGGGGTTCACCTGAAAAGCCTTATATCAGATAATAGAGTTCACTCATGTTTAGGAACTGTGCCCTTTACAGTTCTGATATAAGGCTTTTCAAATAAAAAAGCAACTGTCCACTCTCCAGACATGAGCTGGGTGTCTTACTATTTAATCCAACGTTGACACTATCTATCTGGAGTTAGTATCAGATCCCATATGTGAGAGGGCTCAGTCCTACAAGACTGCCTTCACTTCAGATGCCAATCATGCAAGTCCCCATCCTTCTGACTCACAGTTACAGTTGTAACCTAACCATGGGAACATTATTTTTTTTTATTGAGAGCCTCTTGTGTCTTCATTCTCAATGAGGACACATTGGGAGCCAACATTATATCATTACTGTTCTTGTTTGCTCCTCTCAGATAAATATAATATGATTTTTGTTGTTTTTTAATAATGAGACTATGATTACAACTCATTCAGAGAAAAAAAATAATAAAATGTTGATCAGTTTGGATTAGCAAATTAAGAATGACCAAAAATGGCACACATTATCTTAGTCTTTTTTTCCTCTTTACTAAGCCAGTCAAGGAAACTTGTCTTGCTTTCCTCATGCTTATCATCTGATTGGCCCAGGGTTTAAGCTAATTAATAGGCGGGTCAGCTATGAATCATTTTCTTAAGATGGTTTAACCCTTGTTCTACATCTGATTTTATTTCATTTAACATATCTTTGCTTTAATAGCCTCTCATAAAGATAACTGCTTTTAGACTTAGTGGAGATTAAAAAGTCTCAGAATTGCTAGAACACCTCTGTTGAGTCCCCTCCATAAAAATGGCTGGGAAGTTTACAAGTTACACTGATGCTAGAAAGGTTGCCTGAAATTTCAGGATGAATTCTTCTAGAAGGCAATACACATTTTTGAAGTAAATTTCCAAGAGATTTTATACTCTGATTCCTATGCTACAGTCCCCAGACACATTAAAAACATAGACTCCCTAGGGGGATTTTCTTTTTGCGATCTCAAGGGAAACACACTTAGGATCCTGAGATCCAGTTAAATTTAAGAACTAAATCTTGACTGGAATAGAAGTTCTTGTCCTGGGCTCTTACACAGGCTCTTGAGAGTTTTAAATGTCAGGACCTTAATTCAAACTGTAGCCCAAATCACAGATTCCCAAATCAAAAAAATGTACATTTCAATCTAGAGAAAAAGGATTTCAAAATGTGAATTCATTTTGTAAATTAAAAAAAAAAGGAGCAGTAGGGGGTTGGGATCAGTTTAATCCCCTAAAATTCTTTGCAAAAAATAACCAAAATAACTGCAAGTCCCAAACTCTAGGATATGGGGCCTTGAGCTAGCAACTAAGGGACTATGACTGAGTTTATAGCACAGAGATGTAAGACATTGACCGGCTAGTGGAGTTAATTACCTGGGCCATGCCTGCTGAATTTATTTCTCCAGGCACTGGACAATGGTAGCATTTGCGAATATCTCTGCTTTGCTTGCATTCAGCGCAGAGTGTAGGATACTTTGCACTACATAAAGCTTGGTTGCTTTTTTCTCTTAACAAATAGCAAGCAATCAGGGAAATAAAATACCAGGTGACCTCCACCTTTTGAGAAAAATCAACAATATTTCTCAAAGGTCTATTCTGCAAGACATTCTCCTGGCAAATGTCATGGCTGTGATTACTGAGCATAAGGAATACTTGGATAAACGGAGATCCCTTATGCCTACCTGTAGATAGTTTCCATCCTAAGCTGACAAAGGCTTTATTTTTTTCTCTAAAATTGAAGCCCCCTGCTCCCAACCCCAACAAATTAATCATTTTCCTTCGTTATTTAGTAAAGTCACTAGATGAGCTGTGTGTGACTCCATAAACTTTAGGAACTCACTTATTATGTTGCCTGATCAGACCTTGCATTTATTTACACAGTGTACCCATAAAACCCAGCTTTCATTAGTGCTGGGGAGGAACAGCCCTGCTCCCTTTGCTGGGGAAGGTGAAGCTGGAGAAGATAATTAACCATGAAACAATAAGGAGGCTTGCTGGGTAAGCAGTAGTGTGAAAACAGTTACTCCTCACAAAAGAGGGGAAATTAGCTTGCTGGATAAAAAAGGAAGTGTCAGATTGAAGACTGAAAGGCCTGCCAACAGAAGTAGATAGCTCTATGCATCATTAATGAAATTTTTTAACACTTAAACGCCACAGCTGTCCACATTTAAATGCATGTAAATGCCATGTGTTTCCAGAGATTAATATGCATGTTAAAATATTTCTTTCCCCTTAAACTTCTAGCTGTTGTCTCTGTTTTATTTCACCTACTTTCTTTCTAAGAATAAAAATGCGCCAGCTTTCTCAGCTTTATGTCCTCATTTCCAAAGCCCACGTACACTGAGCATCTTAGAGATGGGCAGCACGCTCATTATATTTTAACAAACACATTATTTTACATTCATAATACTGATATTTTAGTAAACAAAAAGTTTGTTTTGATTTTGCTGCTTCACAGAGTGAAGACTTATGATGTGCGTTTCCTTTCAAAACTTCCTCCTAGAGCATTAGTGCTCCCTGAAGCAGCCCCATTTTGGCAGAAATTCAGTTCTGTGCAGTGCCAAAAGAAATAGAATAAACAAACACTGCTCCATGCAGCTGGCGAGATAATTTACATATTACTGCACACCAAACATGAAGACCTGAATATGGATTAGAGCTACGGTGATGACACAAATGTCATATAGATAAAGAGAAACAAAATTCAACACATCATTGTTTATTTTACCACTGCTACTGTATGAGTGCTGCTCAGAAAGAAAAAAAATGGAGGAATTGCTTTTTGAAAATTGGACTCCCTTCCATATTTGAAGTGAGTTCTTTCAGACCGTAAAACAAGAAAAGAAAGGAGCAAAAAGCATGGATTATTTTGGATCTCTTAATATTCTCTACTTTTGCTTTGTGAGTTAAAACAATTTTAATGTGCATCAATTTAGACGAGGTGAGTTAGTAATCTTATAGGAATAACCTTTAAAATACAAAAACACCTGAATTCTTGCCCAGCCCTTTCTCCACCCTTGATAATTTCAGCTGACCACTGAGCTCTTTAACTGAGAATGAGGTCCTTGGTTAGGGAGGTGCAGTAGGCAATATGGGCCCATAAAAGTTCCTTCAGGAAATACTATCCCATGGACAGGAGTTGTCTTAGAGTGCTCAGCTAATGTGTCTTCTTTCTTCATCCCTGCATGTGCAGATTTATGCAAATCAATTGACCCTTTCTGACCTCAGCTAGATGTATAGGTATTCTTGGAAAGAAGGGACATCTCTCTGGATAATTATTGCTGTAACTCCTTTTCTAATTATTGGGGATGACAAGAGTTAAGAAAGTAACACAAATAATAATGATGGTGATAGGGTGAAGAACAAAGACAATATGAGATGTTTTAGTCCACACCAAATTAAAAATTCTTTAACATGCATTGGACAAAGTTGACTTTTCTATACTTGCAAAACTGCTCTTGAAATGTGGTTTTTTTGGGAGCTTCTAGTCCTTTAATCTTTACAGGAACAGTATTATTATGACCACTCTTTCTCAAGTGTAAAAACAAAGGGACAAGTCAGGCCCACATAGGTGAATCTAGTTATGTATCATTAAAGTTTAATAGTTAAGGAATGATCTTTACAATTTAGGGAATAAACAATGTGAGAAGGTTCAAGGGAGTTGGTGTTATTTCACCAGGTGAGTAAAAGGCTACTTCTTTTCTATAGTATTTGAAAAGTTATTGGACAGGAAAAGTTCTTTATTTCCACAACTCTAAAACTCAAGAAATGGAATGATATTGCCACAAGAAAAAATAGGTGAGATACACAAGAAGTAACCATTATTAAAAAGGCAATTTAATATTCTCACAGTCTCATGAAACTTTGTGAAAAACTTATCACTAGACTTTTTTCAAAACAGAAGAGATAACAATGTATTTAGGATAATCACATGAACCACTTTCAAACCAAGTTTTTTTTTTTTTTTTTTTTTTTTTGAGACGGAGTCTCGCTCTGTCGCCCAGGCTGGGGTGCAGTGGCCGGATCTCAGCTCACTGCAAGCTCCGCCTCCCGGGTTTAGGCCATTCGCCTGCCTCAGCCTCCAGAGTAGCTGGGACCACAGGCACCCGCCACCTCGCCCGGCTAGTTTTTTGTATTTTTTTTAGTAGAGACGGGTTTCACCGTGTTAGCCAGGATGGTCTTGATCTCCTGACCTTGTGATCCGCCCGTCTCGGCCTCCCAAAGTGCTGGGATTACAGGCTTGAGCCACCGCGCCCGGCCCAAACCAAGCTTTTAAGGCATTCCATAATTTTGTCACATAAAATGAGTCAAATTTAAGTCTTTTTTTTTTTTCCGGAGACATGGTCTTGCTCTGTCACCCAGGATGGAGTGCAGTGGTGCAGTCACAGTTTACCGCAGCCTTGAGCTCCTGCACTCAAGCAATCTCCCCCCCCGCCGTCAGCCTCTTGCGCCACCACGCCTGGCTAATTTTTTAAATTTGTATGTAGAGGTGGGGTCTCATTATGTTGCCCAGGTTGGTCTGGAACTCCTGGACTCAAGCGATCCTCCTGCCTTTGGCCTTCCAAAGCCCCCCACTTTGAGATGGAGTCTCGCTCTGTCGCCCAGGCTAGAGTGCAGTGGGGCCATCACGGGCTCACTGCAACCTCTGCCTCCTAGGTTTAAAGGAGTCTCCCACCTCAGCTTCCCAAGTAGCTGGGACTACAAGTGTGAGCCACCACGCCCAGCCAATAAATATTTTTTGAATAATGAATGAATACATAAATGTGGTTTATACTACCCTTACTCCAGTCTCTCAATATTCAATCTTAAACTCCTTTAAACATTTCTCTGGTAACCCAGACCTTAGTGATTTCCAGCTTATTTGATTCTTACACTAGAGATAGAATCACATAATTTAGCACTTGCATTCATGTATGCATTCAACAAATGTTCACTGAGTTTTTTGTGTGTGTGTAGGGGGACAGGGTTTTGCTCTGTCGCCCGGGCTGGAGTGTAGTGGCGCAATCTTGGCTCACTGCAACCTCCGCCTCCCGGGCTCAAGCAATCCTCCCACCTCAGCCTTCCAAGTAGCTGGGACCACAGAAACACACCAGCGCCCCTGGTTAATGTTTGTATTTTTAGTAGAGAAGGGCTTTTGCCATGTTGCTCAGGCTGGTCTCTAATTCCTAGCCTCAAGCAATCCAACTGCCTCAGCCTCCCAAAGTGTTGGAATTAGAGGCGTGAGCCACTGGCCCAGGGCTCACTGAATATTTGTTACATAGTACTGCCCAAGCACTGAGCAGATATAAAGGTGAATCAAGCAGACTCACCTCTCAAGTGTCTTACAGTTTAGTATTTAGTTTTGTAATTGGTGCTGTCATTTTCACCCCACACACAGTTTGGAATAACTACTGTCTCAACTATGTCAGTATTATCTTGCAGATTCCTTGAGTGTAAAGCTCATGTCCTGTTCTATTTCTGGGTAGGCAAATCCCAGAACAACGCTGAGCATACGGCAGGTACTCAGATGGTACTTCTTGATTATCTGCCTGAAGGTTCAGTTCCTTTCAATCCATGGAAACATACCACAAACCATCCTTGCAAATAGATTAAATATTCAGAATCCAATATTTGCATAATCAGCAGTGATACATTAATAGTACTAAGGCTATAGGAAGAACAGTTAATCAATACTAAAATAGCCTTCAGACCATGGTCCTATGGGTTTGCTTGTACTATTTTGCACTGCTACTCTCCTCTATGCGATAATTAGCTTTTTCAGTATCGGTATTTCAATGTTAACCCCCTGGATGACTAAACATAGCATCTTTTCTTTGATATTCTGCAGACTTACCCATTTATATGTTAAAAAATCATAAACACAATTCGAGGGAAACAACAGACTTAAAACATTAGACCTAAATGAAAAAGAAAATTAGAGTAAATCTGATCTTCTATAGTGGGGTAAGAAAATTATTTGACACCAGTGGCACTTCCACTTAAATGTCTTCTCTTCAGTCAAAATGTAAATGTGACTGCTACTTCATGATCAGGGGGTTGATACTGAGGCTTAATATCTATTATTTCTAGACTAATACTTCTCAACCTTTTTCAAGTCATAACACATAGAAAATGCTATCATAGATTTGCATACTGGGAAGGAAGTTGCTCACTGCAGAAGGCAAGTAGCCTATAGTTCTCCCCAGTCTCCCCTTCCCCACCCATCTCTCCTCCTACACAAAGGATGATGATTTCAATATCTTAGCCCACATCTAAATGATTCATGGTACATGGCTGGGCAACTTCCAGTATAACTAGAGGTTTCTTTGGTTGGCAAAACCATGAATATATGATAACATGAAGGAGTAGTTCAATGAAGGCTAAATTAATGACAGACTGAGATAGGAAGAAAAAAATAAATAAGTAGACAAAAGAAATTTATTATAAACTTTTGAGACAACTTCATTCATTCAATAAATATTCAACATATTTATTGAATACCAGGTACTGAGTAAGATAGATATGAACCCAGTAGGTCAGATTATAATTTGTGATAAAATACAAGAGGAGGCCAGGAAAAGTTTGCATGAGGAAATGGCTTTGAGCTGGGATAATAAGAATTCTCTGGGAAGGAACTCAGGGTATGGGTGAGTGATGAAGGCAGAAGGAAGAAGGCTGTAGGCAGGAGGGAGCATGTTGCATCTGAGGGCTTGACAGTAGGCAGAGGGTCTGGCCTTCAATGAGAAAGATTATGTGCCTGAAGAAGCAGGCAAGATAGGATAATCAGATTGTGTTTTTAAAAGATTACATAGGCTTCAGTGTAACGAACAGCTGGAAGTGGGTAAAAGTTGACGTGGGGAAGGCAATATTATAGGCTATAGGTAAGTGGCACTGATAAGAATAGGAAGAATAACAACTAACATTTATTGGATACTTTCTTTGTGCCAAGCAATATCCTAAGCACTTTATAGGTATTAACTCATTTATGAGAGATTCTGGTAGGTTGGGCTAAGGTGGTGATACTGCAGTTAGAGAAAAGTAGATGGATTTATGAGCTCTTTAGAAAGTAAAACCAATCAGACCCATTAATGGACTAGATGGACTGATAATGAGTGAGGTGTCAAGGATGACCCATGATTGTGGGAAAGACTGAAGAGATTGTGCTCTCTCTCCTTGAGAGACAGAATAATGGAGAAAAATCAGTTTGCCAAGGAAGATTGGCAGTTTTATTTTTGACAAACTGAGTTTGAAATGCCTTTAGGAAATCTCAGTAGAGCTGTGGAGCTGTATGTATGCGTTTAGAACTCAGATAGTAGTTCTTGAAGTTATGGGCATTGAGTGAGATTGCCTAGAGAGAAAGAAGAGAATGAAAAGAGCATCTAGACTCAAAACCTGGGTAGAGAAAGATGAACAGAGAAAATGGAAAGATCAATGTAAGCAAAAGTAATCAGACTTCTAAGAAGTATCTACAAAAAAAAAATAAGAGTAGTCAGAGAGAAATTTGGGAAGAGGAGGTATTTGAGCTGGACTCTGGGAGTCAGGTAGGATTTTTAGAAGAACTTTTCTTCTATAAAGTGATGCATTTTACAATTCTGTAGGAATGTTTTTTTAACTTAGCAAAATATAAAGAAAATAAAAATCATTCTTAATAACTCAGAGATAACATCTGTAAATATTTGATGGCTCATTATGCATACATGACATGAACAGCATTACATGCATACCCATTTTTCATTCTTTGTGAATCACAAATATTTCTGTTTTGTTTTTTATTTATTTATTCTTTTCTTTATAGAGACAAGGTTTCACCAAGTTGTCCAGGCTGGTCTTAAACTCCTGACCTCAGGTGATATGCCTGCCTTGGCCTCCCAAAGTGCTGGGATTACAGGCGTGAGCCACCATGCCTGGCCACAAATACTTCTCAATTCATAAAATATTTCCTTTTAAAAAATCTTTTAAGACAGAGTCTCACTCTGTTGCCCAGGCTGGAGTGCAATGATGCAGTCTTGGCTCACTGCAGCCTCCACCTCCCGGATTCAAGCAATTCACCTGCGTCAGCCTCCTGAGTAGCTAAGATTACAGGCATACACTGCCACACCTGGCTAATTTTTATATTTTTAGTAGAAATGGGGTTTCACCATATTGGCCAGGCTGGTCTCAAACTCCTGACCTCAAGTGATCTGCCCATCTTGGCCTCCCAAAATCCTGGAATTACAGGTGTGAGCCACTGTGCCCAGACTTCATAAAATATTTCTAAGAAACATGATTTTTAAGGATGTTAAATACTCTTAAAGGCTTACTTAAAACCCATATTGTTAGAAATTCATATTTCCAATTTTTTCTGGTTTTGTAAATAAAGCATGATGAATATCTTTATATGCATAGTTCAGGTTATTTTCTGAGAGTAAATTTGATAAAGATAAATACTAGGCCAAAGGATGTGAACACTTTTCAGTATATTAATAAATAGCTAAAGATTATGTGAATTTGCAACCAATTCTACCTCTCTAACACTGAAATTTGTCTTTAATTTTCCCTGTTTTTGATGAGTAAATAAATAGCAAATGACAAACTGTAACTTTGTATTTCTTTCACTACTATTTGGATTGGATATTTATTCATAGGTTTAGTAACCATTTGTACTTACTATGTGAATCACTTGGTCATATCTTCTGCCCATTTCTGGGATACTTAGAGCCAACCGGATAGGTAGGCTATTCTTGGGGCAAAATATTTATATAGTCACAGTGGGACCAGACTATGGAGGCTTGGAAGGTTATGAACTTTGATTTACAAGCAAAATGAAACCAAAACATATCCTTGCTGAGTGGGATAATATAATTACAATAAATAAAAAATTCCCAAACTGAAATGCAGAGAAAAAAGTAAAAAGAATAAAACATCCTAAGAACTGTGGGAAATTTTCTAAAGGTATAACATATGTATAATTGGGATACCAGAAAGCAAAGAAATAATGGAGTAGAATATTTGAAGTGAAATGGTTGAGAGTATTTCAAAACTAATGACAGACAAATCATAGAGCCAGGAAGCAGGATAAATACCAAAAAATCTATGCTTAGGCAAATCATACACAAATTGTAGAAAATGAAAGACAAACAGAAAATCTTAAAAGATGCCAGAGGGTAAAAAGTTGTATCCATAGAGGAATAAGGATAAGAACCACAGTGGACTTCTCATCAGAAATCATTCAAGCAAGAAGAGAGTGAAGTGAAATATTTAAAGTGTTATAAGAAAAAGACCACCAACCTATAATTCCAAATCCAGAAATTCTCCTTCAAAGGTGAAGGATAAATAAAGACTTTCTCAGACAAACAAAACCTGGGTGGTTTCATTGCCAATAGAACTGCCCTACAAAAAATATTAAAAATAGTTATTTAGGGAGAAGGAAATAACATAGGTAAGAAACCTGTATCGACATAAAGAAAGAATCCTCAGAGAAGGAATAAATGAAGATAAAATCAAATCTTTCAATTTTCTTATTTTTAATTGATCTAAAAGAAAACTGTTTAAATTAACAATATTACCAATGTACTGGGTGATTAGGCCATATATATAAATAAAATGAATGACAGCAATGCTGTAAGAAATGGGAGGGAGGAATTGAGTATACTCTGTTATAAGTTACCTGCACTATACATGTGAATCTGTATAGTATTGTTTGAAGGTAAACTTGGATTTGTTTAAAATGTTTATGGCAAGCTCTAGGATAACCTCTAATTTTTTTTTTTTTAAATAAGTATAATTGATAAATTAAGAGAGGAAACAAAATGAAATGATATAAAGTGTTAATTTAAAATAAAAAAAAGCAGACAAAGAGGGAAAAAAGAAAGAACAAATGCAATGAATAAACACAGTTACTAATATGATAGATATTAATCTAACTATATTAATAATCACTTTAAATATGAAGGGTCTAAATAATGCAATTAAAATATAGAGATTTTTAGAATAGACAAAAGAACAAGACCCAACTATATGCTGTCTATACAAACTCACTATTTATTTATTTATTTATTTATTTATTTATTTATTTATTTATTTATGTATTTTTGAGACACAGTGTCACTCTGTTGCCCAGGCTGGCATGTGGTGGTAAATCATGTCTCACTGCAGCCTTGACTTCCTGGGCTCAAGTGATCCTCTCACCACTGCCTCTTGAGCAGCTGAGACCACAGGTATGTACCACCATGCCCAGCTAATTTTTGTATTTTTTTTGCATAGATGGGTTTTTGCTATGTTGCCCAGGTTAGTCTCGAACTTCTGAGCTCAAGCAATCTGGCCACTTTGGCCTCCCAAAATGCTGGGATCACAGGCATGAGTCACAGCACCTGGCCCACAAACCCATGTTAAATACAAAGACTCTGCTATGTTAAAAGTAAAGAGATAAAAAAAGGTACCATGCTAATACTAATCAAAAGAAAGCTAGAGTATTTATATAAATTTCAGAAAAAGCAGATTCAAAACAAGGAAAATTATCAGGGATAGTGAAGGGTATTACACAATAACACATGAGTGAATTTTCTAAGAAGACATACAATTCTAAACATGTATGCACCTAACAATGGAACATATTAAAATATGTGAAGCAAAAATTGAAAGAACTGCAAGGAGAAACAGAACATCCATTATTATTGCTCAATTTTTTTTTTTTTTTTTTTTTTTTTTTTTTGAGACAGGGTCTTATTCTGCTGCCCAGGCTGGAGTGCAATGGTGGGATCTCAGCTCAATGCAACCTCTGCCTCCCAACCTTGAGCAATCCTCCCACCTCAGCCTTCTGAGGACTAGGACTACAGGTGTGTACCACCATGCCTGGCTAATTTTTGTCTATATATATTTTTGGTAGAGACAGGGTTTTGCCATGTTGCCCAGGCTGGTCTTGAAGTCCTGGGCTCAAGCCATCTGCCCACCTTGGCCTCCTAAAGTGCTGGGATTACAGGTATGAGCCACCACACCCAGCCTATTGTTCTATATTTCTACACCTCTCTTTTGGTAAGTGATAGATCCAGCATGCAGAAAATCAGTAGGTACATAGTTGAACTGAACAGCATTATCACTTGACTTGATCTAATTGACATTTATAGAATACTTCATCTAACAATAGCAGAATACAAACATTTTTCTCAAGCTCATATTGATCATTCACCAAGATGTACTACAATCTGGGCCACAAAACACACCTTAACAAATTTAAAAGAATAGAAATCATACAATGAATGCTCTCAGACCATAATGAAATTAAACTAGAAATCATTAACAGAAAAGTAGCTGAAAGTTTCCCAAATATTGATAAATAAACAACACTTACTAAATAACACGAGTTAAAGAAGTCTCGATAAAAATTTTAAAATATTTTGAACTAAATAAAAATGAAAATACAACTTATCAAGATTGATGGGATGCAACAAAAGTAGGGCTTAGAGGGAAACTTGCAGCATTAAGTGCATATATTTGAAAAGAAGAAAAATTTAAAATCAATAACCTAATCTCCCACCTTAGGAAACTGAGAAAGAAAAACAATTTAAGCCTAAATGAAGCAGAAGAAAAAATATTAAAAATAAGAGCATAAAAGTCAATGACATGGAAAACAAGAAAACAGCAGAGAAAATCAACTATATCAGCCAGTACTGAAAGGGATACGTCCAGAATCAATTCAACTGTTTTAGCTTTGGCCCACTCCTGTGGAAAAGGAGGAGAGCAAGCATAAATGGTGAAGTCTACCATGAAATCCATCACTTAAGACAGGATTTCCTCCTCTATTCACTTCTCTGTCATTTGTTCAAATATTTACTGAGCAAAAATATATTCATTGCCTACTATGCCAGACAATGTATTATTTCTAGATAATTACAAATATAAGTAAGACTTAGTTCCTACAATAGCATAACTAAACTAATAATAGCAATTAACATTCATTGACTATGTGGCAGCAGCTGTTCAAAACACTTTTCATATATTAATTCATTTAAATTTCCCATTACCTATGAAGTAGGCATTACTTTTTTTTTCCAGCTTTTATTTTAGGTTCAGAAAGTACATGTGGTTTTGTTATGTGGGTAAATTGCATGTTGCAGGATTTTGGTGTACAGATTATTTCATCACCCAGGTAATAAGTATAGTACCTGATAGGTAGTTATTTTATTCTACCCTCTTCCCACCCTCCATCCTCAGGTAGGCCCCAATGTCCATTGTTTCCTTTTTGTGTCCATGTGTACTCAATGTTTAGCTCCCACTTATGAGTAATAACATTGTGGTATGTGGTTTTCTGTTCCTGTGTTAATCCACTTAGGGTAATGGTCTCCAGCTCCATTCACGTTGCTGCAAAAGACATATCTCGTTCTTTTTTATGGCTGCATAGTATCCCATAGTATACATGTACCATATTTTCTTTATCTAGTCTATTGTTGATGGGCATTCAGGTTGATTCCATGTCTTTGCTATTGTGAATACTTCTGTGGTGAACATATGTATGCATCTTTACAGTAGTACGATTTGGGAATATACCCAGTAATGGGATTGCTGGGTCAAATGGTTTTAAGTTCTTTGAGACCTCTCCAAACTGCTTTCCACAGTGGCTGAACTAACTTAAATTCCCACCAGCAGTGTATAACCTTTCCCTTTTCTCTGCAACCTTGCCAGCATCTGTTACTTTTTGACTTTTTAATAATAGTCATTCTAACTGGTGTCAGACGGCATCTCATTGTGGTTTTGATTCACATTTCTCTAATGATTAATGATACTGAACATTTTTTCATATGCCTGTTGGCTGCATACATGTTTTCTTTTGAGAAGTGTCTATTCATGTCCTTTGCTCATTTTTTAAAAGCGGATTATTTGTTATTTTCTTGTTGATTTATGTTCCTTCTAGATTCTGGATATTAGACCTTTGTCACATGCAGAGTTTGCAAATCTTTTCTCCAATTCTGTAGGTTGTTTGCTCTGTTAATAGTTTTGTTTTTTGTTTTTTCTTTGCCATGCAGAAGCATTTTAATTTAATTAGGTTCCATTTGTCAATTTTTGCTTTCAGCATCTTAGTTATGATATCTTTGCAAGGGCCTATGCCCAGAATGGCATTTACTGTGCTTTCTTCTAGGGTTGTTTTTTTTTCCTTCAACTTTTAAGTTCATGGTTTGCTACATGTGCAGGTTTGCTACAAAGGTAAACATGTGCCATTGTGGTTTGCTGCACAGATCATCCCATTACCTAGGTATTAAGCCCAGCATCATTAGCTATTCATCCTGATGCTCTCCCTCTCCTCTCACCACCCACTGAAAGGCCCTAGTGTGTGTTGTTTCACTCACATATGTCCATGTGTTCTCATCATTCAGCCTTTCAGTTCCCACTTATAAGTAAGAACATGTAATGTTTGGTTTTCTGTTCCTGTGTTAGTTTGCTGAGGATAACAGCTTTCAACTCCATCCATGTCCCTGCAAAGGACATGGTCTCGTTCCTTTTTATGGCTGCATAGTATTCCATGGTATATATCTACCACATATTCTTTATCTAGTCTATCACTGATACGGATTTAGATTGATTCCATGTCTTTGCTACTGTGAATAGTGCTGCAATAAATATATGCATGCATGCATCTGTATATATTCCTTTGGGTATATACCCAGTAATGGGATTGCTGTGTAAAATGGTATTTCTGCCTTTAGGTCTTTGAGGAATTGCCACACTGTCTTCCACAATATTTGAGATAATTTACACTCCCACCAACAGTGTAAAAGTGTTCCTTTTTCTTTGCAACTCACCAGCATCTGTTGTTTTTTGATTTTTAACAATAGTCATTCTGACTGCAGTGAGATGGTATCTCATTGTGGTTTTGATTTGCATTTCTCTAATGATCAGTGACATTGAGCTTTTTTCATGTTAGTTCACCGTATGTATGTCTTCTTTTAAGAAGAGTTCTTTGCTCACTTTTTAATGGGGTTGTTTGATTTTTCTTGTAACTTTAAGTTCCTTGTAGACTCTGGTTATTAGACCTTTGTCAGATGGATAGATGGCAAAAACTTTCTCCCATTCTGTAGGTTGTCTGTTCACTCTGATGATAGTTTTTTGTGCTATGCAGAAGCTCTCTTGACTTAATTGGATCCCATGTGTGAATTTTTGCTGTAGTTGCAATTGCTTTCATTGTTTTCGTCATGAAATCATTACCCAAGGTTATGTCCTGAATGGTATTGCCTAGGTTTTCTTCTAGGGATTTTACTGTTTTGGGTTTTATATTTAAGTCTTAATCCATCTTGAGTTAACTTTTGTTGATGGTGTAAAAAAGGGGTCCAGTTTCAATTTTCTACATATGGCTAGCCAGCTGTCCCAGCACCATTTATTAAATAAGGAATCCTTTCCCCATTCCTGCTTTTTGTCAGATTTGTCTAAGATCAGATAGTTGTAGGTGTGAGGTCTCAATCCTGAGTTCTCTATTCTGTTCCATTGATCTATGTGTCTGTTCTTGTACCAGTACCATGCATGCTGTATTGGTTACCATAGCCTTGTAATATAGTTTGAAGTCAGGTAGCATGATGCCCCCAGCTTTGTTCCCTTTGCTTACGATTGTCTTGGTTATTCAGTGCCTTTTTTGTTTCCATATGAATTTTTAAAGTTTTTTCTAATTCTGTGAAGAATGTAAATAGTAGTTTAATGAGAATAGCATTGAATCTATAAATTACTTTGGGCAGTATGGCCATTTTCATCATACTGATTCTTCCTATCCATAAGCATGGAATGTTTCTCCAATTGTGTCCTCTCTGATTTGAGCAGTGGTTTGTAGATCTCCTTGAGGAGGTCTTTCACCTCTATTGGTTAGCTATATTCCTAGATATTTTATTCTTTTTGTAGCAATTGTGACTGGAAGTTCATCTATGATTTGTCTATCTGCTTACCTGTTTTAGGTGTATAGAAATGCTAACAGTTTTTGCAAATTGATTTTGTATCCTGAGACTTGGCTGAAGTTACTTATCAGTTTATGGAGCTTTTGAGCTGAGACAATGGGGTTTTCTAGATAGAATCATGCCATCTGCAAACAAAGATGATTTGACTTCCTCTCTTCCTATTTGAATGCCCTTTATTTCTTTCTCTTGCCTACTGTGCTGTGCAGAACTTCCAGTACCATGTTGAATAAGAGCGGTGACACAGGGCATCCTTGTCTTGTGCCGGTTTTCAATGAGAATGCTTCCAGCTTTTGCCCATTCAGCATGATATTGATTTGTCATAAATGGCTCTTACTATTTTAAGGTATGTTCCTTTAATACCTAGTTTATTGACAGTTTTTAACATGAAGGGATGCTGGATTTTATCAAAGGCTTTTTCTGTATCTATTGAGATAATCATGTGAATTTTTGTCTTTAGTTCTGTTTATGTGATGAATCACATTTATCGATTTGCATATGTTGAACCAGCCTTGTATATCTTGGGGATAAAGCTGATTTGATTGTGGTGGATAAGCTTTTTGATGTGCTGCTGGTTGGATTCAGTTTGCCAGTAGTTTATTGAGGATTTTTTCATCTACATTCATCAAGGATATTAGCCTGAAGTTTTCTTTTTTTGTTGCATCTCTGCCAGGTTTTGGTGTCAGGATGATGCTGGCCTCATATAATGAGTTAGGGAGAAGTCCCTCCTTTTCAGTTTTTTGGAATAGCTTCAGTAGAAATGGTACCATCTCTTCTTTGTACCTCTGGTAGAATTCAGCTGTGAATCCAAATGGTCCTGGGCTTGTTTTGGTTAGTGGGCTATTTATTACTGCCTCAATTTCAGAACTCATTATTGGTCTATTCAAGGATTCAATTTCTTCCTGGTTCAGTCTTGTGAGCGTGCATGTGTCCAGGAATTTATCCATTTCTTCTAGACTTCTAGTTTATGTGCATAGAGGTGTTTATAGTATTTTCTAATGGTTGTATTTCTGTGGGGTCAGTGATAATATGCCCTTTATCATTTCTGATTGTGTATATTTGATTCTTTTCTCTTTTCTTCTTTATTAGTTTAGCTAGTGGTCTATTTTATTAATTTTTTCAAAAAAATAGCTCCTGGATTCACTGATTTTTTGAAGAGGTTTTCATGTCTGTATCTCCTTCACTTCAGCTCTGAATTTTGTTACTTCTTGTCTTCTGCTAGCTTTGGGGTTTGTTTGTTCTTTGTTCTCTAGTTTTTAGTTGAGATGCTAGGTTGTTAATCTGAGATCTTTCTAGCTTTTTGATGTGGGCATTTAGTGCTAGAAATCTCCCTCTTAACACTGCTTTAGCATCCCAGAGATTCTGGTAAGTTGTCACTTTGTTCTCATTAGTTTTGAAGAACTATTTGTTTGTTTGTTTGTTTGAGATACAGTCTCAGTCTTTTGCCCAGGCTGGAATGCAGTGATGCAATCTCAGCTCACAGTAACCTCTGCCTCTTGGGTTCAGGAGATTCTCGTGCCTCAGCCCCCCAAGTAGTTGGGATTACAGATGGGCACAACCATGCATTGCTAATTTTTATATCTTTAGTAGAGATGAGTTTTCACCATGTTGGCCAGGCTAGTCTGAACTCCTGGCCTCAAGTGATCCTTCCACCTCGGCCTCCCAAAATGCCGGGATTACAGGTGTGAGCCACTGCACCTGGCTAGCAAATAACTTCTTGATTTCTGCCTTAATTATTTACCCAAGAGTCATTCAGGAGCATGTTGTTCAACTTCCATGTAGTCGTGTGATTTTGAGTGAATTTCTTAATTTGACTGTGCTGTGGTCTGATAGACTGTTATGATTTCAGTTTTTTTCATTTGCTGAGGAGTATTTTACCTCTGATTATGTGATCAATTTTAGAGTAAGTAAGTGTCATGTAGCAATGAGAAGAATGTATATGCTGTTGTTTTGGGGTGGAGAGTTCTGTAGACATCTATCAGGTCCACTTGATCCAGAGCTGAGTTCAGGCCCCGAATATCTTTGCTAATTTTCTGTCTCAATGATCTGTCTAGTACTGTCAGTGGGGTGTTACAGTCTCCCACTATTATTGTGTGGGAATTTGAGTCTCTTTGTAGATCTCCAAGAACTTGCTTTATGAATTTGGGTGCTTCGGTATTGGGTGCATATATATTCAGGATAGTTAGCTTTATTTATTGAATTGAACCCTTTACCATTATATAATGCCCTTCTGTGTCTTTTTTAATCTTTGTTGGTTTAAAGAATGTATATTCTGTTGTTTTGGGGTGGAAAGTTCTGTAGGTACCTATCAGGTCTGCTTGATCCAGAGCTGAGTTCGGGTCCTGAATATCTTTGCTAATTTTCTGTCTCAATGACCTCTCAAGCACTGTCAGTGGGGTGTTACAGTCTCCCACTATTATTGTGTGGGAGTTTGAGTCTCTTTGTAGGTCTCCCAGAATTTGCTATATGAGTTTGGTGCTTCTGTATTGGGTGCATATATATTTAGGATAGTTAGTTTTATTTTTTTAAATTAATTAATTAATTAATTAATTTTTTGAGATGGAGTCTCGCTCTATCGCCCAGACTGGAGTGCAGTGGCTGGATCTCAGCTCACTGCAAGCTCTGCCTCATGGGCTTATGCCATTCTCCTGCCTCAGTCTCCCGAGTAGCTGGGACTACAGGCGCCCGCCACCTCGCCTGGCTAGTTTTTTGTATTTTTTTTTTTAGTAGAGACGGGGTTTCAACGTGTTAGCCAGGATGGTCTCAATCTCCTGACCTCGTGATCCACCCATCTCGGCTTCCCAAAGTGCTGGGATTACAAGCTTGAGCCACCGCGCATGGCCAGTTAGCTTTTTAAAATTGAATTGGGCCCTTTACCATTATATAATGCCCTTCTTTGTCTTTTTAAATCTTTGTCAGTTTAAACTCTGTTTTGTCAGAAACTGGGATTGTAACCCCTGCTTTTTTCTGTTTTCCATTTGCTTGGTAAATTTTCCTCTATCCCTTTATTTTGAACCTATGTGTGTCTCTGCATGTGAGATGGGTCTCTTGAAGACAGCATACTGACGGGTCTTGACTCCTTATCCAGCTTGCATTCTGTCTTTTAATTGGGGCATTTAGTCCATTTACATTTAAGATTAGTATTTGTTATGTGTGAATTTGATCCTTTCATCATGATGTTATCTGGTTATTTTGTGGACTTGTTTATGTGGTTGCTTCATAGTGTCACTGGTCTGTGTACTTCAGTATGTTTTGGTAATGGCTAGTAACATTTTTTCCTTTCCATATTTAGCACTTCCTTCAAGATCTTTTGTAAGGCAGGCCTGGTGGTGATGAATTCCCTCAGCATTTGCTCGTCTGAAAAGATTTTATTTCTTCTTTGCTTATGAAGCTTAGTTTGGCCAGATATTAAATTCTGGGTTGAAAATTATTTTATTAAGTCACATGATTATCTCAATAGATGCAGAAAAGGCCTTCGATAAAATTCAACACTACTTCATGCTAAAAATACTCAATAAACTAGGTATTGATGAAACATATCTCAAAATAATAACTATTTATGACAAACCCATAGCCAAAATCATATTGAATGGGCAAAAGTTAGAAGCATTCCATTTGCAAACCAGCACAAGACAAGGATGCCTTCTCTCACCACTCCTTATTCAACAAAATATTGGAAATTATGGCCAGGGCAATCAGGCAAGAGAAAGAAATAAAGGATATTCAAATAGTAAGAGAGGAAGTCAAATTACCTCTGTTTGCAGATGACATGATTGTACAATTAGAAAACCCCATCATCTCAGCCCAAAATCTGCTTAAGCTGATAAGCAACTTCAGCAGTCTCAGGATATAAAATCAGTGTGCAAAAATCACAAGCATTCCTATACACCAATAATAGACAAAGAGAGTCAAATCATGAGTGAACTCTCATTCACAATTGCTACAAAGAAAATAAAATACCTAGGAATATAACTAATAAGGGACGTGAAGGACCTCTTCAAGGTGAATTACAAACCACTGCTCAAGGAAATAAGAGAGGACATAAACAAATGGAAAAACATTCCATGCTCATGGATAGGAAGAATCAGTATCACGAAAATGGCCATACTACCCAAAGTAATTTACAGATTCAATGCTATTCCCATGAAGATACCACTGAATTTCTTCACAGAACTAGAAAAAACTACTTTAAATTTCATATGGAACCAAAAAAGAGTCCTTAGAGTTCAGACAATCCTAAGCAAAAAGAACAAAGCTAGAGGCATCATGCTACCTGACTTCAAACTATACTACAAGGCTAAAGTTACCAAAACAGCATGGTACTGGTACCAAAACAGATATATAGACAAATAGAATGGAACAGAGACCTCAAAATAACACCACACATCTAAAACCATCTGATCTTGAACAAATCTGACAAAAAGAAGCAATGGGGAAAGGATCCCCTATTTAATAAATGGTGCTGTGAAATCTGGCTAGCCATGTGCAGAAAACTGAAATTGGACCCATTCCTTACATCTTATACAAAAATTAATTCAAGATGGACTAAAGATTTAAACATAAAACCAAGCACCATAAAAATCCTAGAAGAAAACCTAGGGAATATCATTCAGGACATAGGCATGGGCAAAGACTTCATAACTAAAACACCAAAAGCAATTACAACAAACGCCAAAATTGACAAATGGGGTCTAATTAAACTAAAGAGCTTCTGCACAGCAAAAGAAATTATCATCAGAGTGAACAGGCAACCTACAGAATGGCAGAAAATTTTTGCAATATATGTATCTGACTAATAGGGCTAATATCCAGAATCTACAAGGAACTTCAACAAATTTACAAGAAAAAACCAAACAACCCCAACAAAAAGTGGATGAAAGATATGAACAGACACTTCTCAAAAGAAGACATTTATGCAGCCAACAAACATATGAAAAAAAGCTCATCATCACTGGTCATTAGAGAAATGCAAATCAAAACCACAGTGAGATACAATCTCATGCCTGTTATAATGGTGATCATTAAAAAGTCAGGAAACAATAGATGCTGGAGAGGCTCTGGAGAAATAGGAATGCTTTTACACTGTTGGTGGGAGTGTAAATTAGTTCAACCATTGTGGAAGACAGTGTGGTGATTCTTCAAGGATCTAGAACCAGAAATGCCATTTGACCCAGCAATCCCATTACTGGGTGTATACCCAAAGGATTATAAATCACGCTGCTATAAAGACACAAGCACACATATGTTTAATGTTTATTGCAGCACTATTCACAATGGCAAAGACTTGGAACCAACTCAAATGCCCATCAATGATAGACTGGATAAAGAAAATGTGGCACATGTACACCATGGAACTATGCAGCCATAAAAAAGAATGAGTTCATGTCCTTTGCAGGGACATGGATGAAGGTGGAAACCATCATTCTCAGCAGACTAACACAAGAACAGGAAACCAAAAACCACATGTTCTCACTCACAAGTGGAAGTTGAACAATGAGAACACATGGACACAGGGAGGGGAACATCACACAACAGGGTCTGTCAGGGAGTCGGGGGCAAGGGGATGGAGAGCATTAGGACAAATACCTAATGTATGAGGGGCTTAAAACCTAGATGACAGGTTGATGGGTGCAGCAAACCACCACGGCACATGTGTACCTACGTAATAAACCTGCATGTTCTGCACGTGTATCCCAGAACTTAAAGTATAATAAATAAATTAATTAAGAAAAGAAAATTATTTCCTTTAAGAATGTTGAATATTAGCCCCCAATCTCTTTTGACTTGTAGGGTTTCTGCTGAGAGGTCTACTGTTAGTCTGATGGGTTTCCTTTGTAAGTGACCTGGCTTTTCTCTCTGGCTGCCCTTAACATTTTTTCCCTCATTTTGATCTTGGAGAATCTGATGATTATGTGTTTTGGGGTTGATCTTCTCATGGAATATCTCACTGGGGTTCTCTGCATTTCCTGAATTTGAATGTTGACCTGCCTTGCTAGGTTGGGGAAGTTCTGCTGGATGATAGCCTGTAGCATGTTCTCCAACTTGGTTCCATTCTCCCTTTCTCTTTCAGGTACCCCAATCAGTTGTAGATTCAGTCTCTTTACATAATCTCATATTTCTCCGAGGTTTTGCTCATTTCTTTTCTCTCTATTCTTGTCTGCCTGTATTATTTCAGAAAGATAGTCTTCAAGCTCTGAGATTCTTTCCTCCACTTGGTCTATTCTGCTATTGATACTTGTGATTGCATTGTGAAGTTATCATGTTGTGTTTTTCAGCTCCATTAGGTCAGTTATGTTCCTCTCTAAACTGGTTTTTCAGGCTTTCAGCTCCTATACTGTTTTGTCACGATTCTTAGCTTCTTTGCATTGGGTTACAACATGCTTCTGTAGCTCAGTTCATTATTACCCACCTCCTGAAGCCTACTTCTGTCAATTCAACCATCTCAGCCTCAGCCCAGTTCTGTGCCCTTGCTGGAGAGGTGCTGCAGTCATATGGAGAAGAGGCACTCTGGCTTTTTGAGTTTTCAGTATTTTTGCATCAATTCTCATTTTGTGGGTTTATCTACCTTCGATCTTTGAGGATACTAACCTTTGAATGGGGTTTTTGTGGGGTCTTATTGTTGATATTGTTGTTTTCTGTTTGTTTTTCTTTTAATGGTCAGGCCACTCTAGCACAGGGCTGCTGTGGTTTGCTGGGGGTCTACTCCAGGCCCTAGTTGGCTCGTCTTTTCCTGTACCTGGAGGTATCACCAGTGAAGGCTGTGAAACAGCAAAGATGACAGCCAGCTCCTTCCTCTGGAAGCTCCGTTCCAGTAGGGTCCTGACCTGTTGCCGGCCCAAACACACCTGTAGAAGGTGGCTGGAGATCCCTGTTGGGGTCTCACCCAGTCAGGAGGAATGGGATCAGGGATCTACTTAAAGAAGCAATCTGGCTGCTGTTTGGTAGAGCAGGTGTGTTGCATTCGGAGAGACCCTTCCTCGTCCAGACAGTTTGTATTCTCCAAAGCTGGCAGGCTGGAATGGCTGAGTCAACTGAACTGCAGAGATGGCGGCTGCCCCTATGCACAGGAGCTCCATCCCAGGGAGAGATCAGAGCTCTGTCTGTAGAACCCTTGCTGGAGTGGCCAAAGCCTCTACAGGGAGATCTCCCCCAGTGAGGAGGAACGGATTGAGGTTCTGCTTAAAGAAGCAGTCTGGCCATGATCTGACAAGGCAGCTGTGCTGCACTGTAGAGGACCCTTCCTTGTTCATATGGTTTGTTTTCTCCAAAGGTGGCAGGCTGGAATGGCTGAGTCTACTGAACCACATAGATGGTGGCTGCCCCTCCCCACAGGAACTTGGTCCTGTCTCAGTCAGACTCCAGCCCATTGTTGTTGGCTGACTGAAATTCCAAGCTAGTAGGTCTTAACTTGTGAGGTGCTGTGGAAGTGGGGTCCGCAGAATGACACTGCTTGGCTCCCTGAATTCAGCATCCTTCCTAGGGATATGTACGGATGGATTTCCTGCCTTGCCAGGGATGCCAGGGCCAGAATTGTAAAACTCCCGGGTCTCTATTTGTGCCTGAGTGGCCGCTCTGCTGAGACTCCACACAGCTCTGTGTCTTGGACCCAAAGACCTGGTAGTGTGGGCTCACAAGGGGATCTCCTGATTTGCCAGTTGCAAAGATTCATGGGAGAAGCATGGTTTCCTGGGTGGGGTTGCACACTCACTCACTGCTTCCCTTGGCTGAGGGTGGGGGTTCCTTTGGCTCTGTGCCACTCCCAGGTGGGCTGTTGCCCTCACCCCCTGCTTTTCTTCATTCTGCATGGGTTGAGTTGTTTGCTTAGTTAGTTCCAATGTGAGATCCTGGATATATAAGTTGAAGGTGCTGAATTCCCTTGCCCCTTTTCATTCCTTTCCGTGAGTTTCACAGGCCACAGACCACAAATGCTTCTAATTGGCCATCTTGACTTTCCCTTCTAGGGTTTTTATAGTTTATCATTGTTATCTCTATCTTACAGATGAAGAAACTGAGGCACACAGAAGTTAAATAATTTGCCATGATCACACAGCTACTAAGTGAGAGAGAGTCTGGCCCCAGCTCTTAATCACCATATTCTAATACTCAAGAAAATTCCCAGCTTTCTTGAAAATCTACTCTGTCTACTGGAAACTGTCACATTAAGGATACATGTCTTATATTCTTATATTTAATATCAAGCCCTTCATGTGTAATTCAAAAATTATTTCTTCCTTCCCACCTTCTTTTTTGAGATGGAGTCTCACTCTGTTGCCCAGGCTAGAATGAAGTGGTATAATCACAGCTCATTGCATCCTTGAACTCGTAGGCTCAAGCAGTCCTCCTGTTTCAGCCTCCCAAGGATTTGGAATGACGGGTTTGTTTTTGGCTGTAATAAGTGGAAACAGGAGGGAGGGCATGTAGATCTCTATGTAATATACTTTCATATATTTGAAAAAAATGGTAAGGGATTTATGAAAGAAAAATAAATTTATTGGAGATTACTTTAAAAGAGCTTTTTGGTATTTGAAGCTTATCTAGAAATACTCTAAAGAAGAGAGCTGTTTTTGACATGTATAAAGACTTTTTTTTTTAACAGTGATCTCTCTTGTAAGTAATTAAGTACAAGTAATTACATAATTACTTGATTATGTAGCAGCACTAAAATTTTACAGGAGGTTTTTCACTTAAACTCTAGCCTTATAAAAATAATTGCCACAAGTCAAAATTATTTTCTAAATGTAGTAATTCTGTTTGCTTTTAATTTTTTGGGGGGTGAAATCTAGATCTATTTTTGTTCAGCAACCAAACCCAGATAAATAAGTATTTAATAATGTGCCACTGTGTTCAGACACTGACTTAAAAACTTAGAATGAATCCCCAACTTACAATGTTGAGGTACACCTAGATGGGAAATGAAATTATAAGCCAAGGTCACAATCTAGAGAATTTCTTTGGTCATAAATTTCTGAAATCATTAGTCAGATTAGGATAAGAATGCTATTTATCTTAATATATGCATCACCAAATAATAAGATTGAGAGGCAGAAAAAGTGTGGGGTTCCTCCCCTTCCTTTCATTGTTTCTTTCTTTTCTTTTGTAAAGTGAGCTGTCTGATCATTGCAAATTTCCTCGAGTTCTTAGAACTCTAATTAAAATGTGGTAATTGGTTATGTTACCTCAATTACCATGATGCATGGACATTGATGCGAAGTGACACCAATTGAATCCTTTGGGTGTTTTACCCTGGGGCCATCCCATTTATTGTGGCCTTATTATTTTCAATTATGTGGCTAGATGTGTTATGTACTTTTGGGGCCAATAAATGTGTAAGGTTTCTCTGGACACAACGTTCTGTTTTCAATGCTGGAGTTCTGGAGTGCCAGGGCAAAAGAAAAAAATACATTTGTACAAAGAATAAAAACTTAAAACCCTAAATTCACAAAGGATTCAAAAACACACTCATTGAAATAAAAATATTTCAAAGGAATCCAAATTATTTCTGTTTAAAACATTTACTTGAAAAGCAAGAATAATTTACTTGCTACTGATAACTACTTGTCTGAAATCAGAAAACAGTGAGGACCATTCAGAAGCCTTATATGAGAGTTAGAGAGGTAAGGAAACAGATAGGAAAGGTAAATTTTTCTTGCTCTTAAGATAAAGGTTTGGGTCCCTCAGAGGGCTAAGTAGAGCTGTATTGAGTACTTTACAGATGTATATTATCAGAGATCTGTCCTCAGCATGAACATGAAAGTAAGAGTGCACCAAAATGGTTACAGAGCAAAGTGTTTTCCAATGGGGACGCTGCTGGCATTTGTGGAAAAATCTGTCTGCATACAGGGTTGTTTCATGCATTGTTACTGTCTCCCCAGATGCACCCACCCAAGGGCAGTGGCGTCCTCAGTTGTTAGAAATGACCCCAGAACATTTTCTTAAAAAATCGAGGATTGAATTGGACATTACTTGGGGACATCATCAATAAATGTAATACAACACTTTGTCAAAACATTTTCATTTTCTGAGAATGATACCTGTGTCTTCACCAGTTATTTTTTTAAATCACATTCTCATATTTCTGAAAACTAAAGAGAAATTTGTGTCCTTTTACTTATTAGTTTATGTCTTGGTTGGTTTGACTGTCTCCAAATAAGTATAGCATTCATTTATATGGTGCAGATGATGTAAGAATCTGAACTGGGAAAGTTGTGAGAGAAAGAAGTTGTCCTGGACAAAGATCTTTCAAAGACTGGCAGAGCAAGGATATTTATGGCAAAATCCCATACTATTTTCAACCAACACTCAAAGAGCCTTATATTTACAACACTTTGCAAGTACTTGTCCAACTAAGATTCACACATATATTAACTGTCAGATCATTTTTCCCTTCAATTTTGTCTTTGGATTCAAGAAAATTGCCAACAGGAAACTCAAGAGAGTTTTACATAGGACTCATTCTATTACTTTTGATAATATTTTAAAAGTAAAAAACATTGAATGATCATATATGATGCCATTATCCAAAGTATTTCATTCATAAAAATACATATTAAAAATCTAAACTGTAGGCTGGGCGCTGTGGCTCCCAACTGTAATCCCATCACTCTGGGAGGCCGAGGCAGGCGGATCACGAGGTCAGGAGATTGAGACCATCCTGGCTAACATGGTGAAACTCCGTCTCTACTAACAAATACAAAACATTAGCCGGGCGTGTTGGCGGGCCCCTGTAGTCCCATCTACTCGAGAGGCTGAGGAAGGAGAATGGCGTGAACCTGGGAGGCGGAGCTTGCAGTGAGGCGAGATTGTGCCACTGCACTCCAGCCTGGGCGACAGAGCAAGACTCTGTCTCAACAACAACAACAAAAAATAATAAAAAATAAAAAAGATCTAAACTGTAACTTATCATTTAATTATTTAAACTTTCTCAATTCAAAATTTAATTTTTAACTTCAATTATTTAAAAGAAATGTTTTCCCTCTCAAGATTTACTTTCTTTATTTAGTTATTTCTCATTCTTGGGTTTGAAATTTTTCCAAATAATACCAATAGTTAACTCTATTCATGTATTTCTTCTGATGAATCCAACTCTTTATGTAAGAGCCAATTTTCATTGGAAGGACGTGTAATAGAGAAAAAAGAGCCAACGAACAAGTATGGAGGGAAGCATTGGATTTATTTCCAAATGGTGTTCTCTAATTCAATCCAGTCTAACTTGAGTCTGCAGATCTTTAATATGTCATGCAAAAGTCCTTAGAACTGACTAATGAAAATAGTATATTAACGAAAATTACTGTGCTATCAATCATTTATATGATTCTTCTTGTATTCAATTCAAAAAGGAATTTCAGGCAGTATCCAATAAAAAGAATAACAATATAAATCATTAACACAGACATGCTAAACAACCAAAGTAGTCTTAGTGGGAAGAAAGGCAAGAAATCGTTATCAATAAACCCTTTAAGAGCTAAAAGAACTTTACATCTTGGAGTCTGATATGCCTGCATCCACATCTTTCTCTACCTGCTGGCTATATAACTTTGTATAATTTATTTAATCTACCAAAAATTTAGTTTCTTCATCTTCAGTTGTTATGAAGATTAAATAACACAATGTATTAAAAGTGGTAACACAGCAACTGAGAAACAGTACATGTTCAATGCTGTTAGCAAGTAATACAACAGCCCGACTCTCTTGGTGAGTGACACTTAAGATATGCCACATGGCTTTTTAGAGGGATCTTCAGCAGTAAATTAGACAAATAAAACTAATATGGAAAAAAATTAAAAACTGAGAAACATGTCTCCTCACAACGTCTAACACCCTCTTGTGATAGCAATTATGCAGATTCCCCTGAGGAAATTGTGTATACTAGACTGAACCTGTTCAGTAGAGAAGTTTGTTAAGATGGCATTTGAGAAGAGAAATTTGATTTGTGGTATATACAAATCACTGCTGGAAAACTGTCCTTCTTACTACAAATTCCATAAATGTCATGAGTTTCTGTAAGGCATGTGTGAATTTAATAAGAAAGTCCCATGTACTTCGAGGAAATGCTTAAATAAGTGTCAGTGAACTATCAGTGGTCAGCCAATTCACACAGCAGCCCAAAATCCTCTTCTCTATTTTCTCTAGCACTTTAAAAGGGAAAGTGCTTGCTTACTCCTTTTTCTTAAAGTTCTCATAAGAAATTATTGCTTTTCATAGTCCATTTAGATATAATTTTTGACAATTAAAACTTCTCCATATGTCACATGTGATAAGAAAATTTGATCCATAACTTCCCAAAATATATTGAAAATAGAATCACCTAATTTCCAAATCTAAGTCACTTAATTTGTATTTATAAAAGTCTTGTTCATTTACTTGATTTAAAAGTGACTGCATATGTACCATTCTTATCATTAAAGAAGGCTTTGTCCTAGAGAGGCAGTTTAGGATGTTGATTCAGGACACTGACTCTGAAGCAGAACTCCCAGGTTCAAATCTCAAATGAGTTACAAACCAGGTGGTAACTCGGGAAAAGCTGCTGAAATTTTCTTTGCCTTAATTTTTTTTCTTCTGTAAAATAGAGGATAATGGCACGTAAATTATATGGTTATTAAGAACCTTAAAGGACTTAACATTGCCTGATATATACCAAGTGCAATATGTTAGCTGTTATTAGTATTGTTTGGTTCTTCAGAAAAGAAATGCCCATTTTCATTTACTTATTCCAAGACAGTGATACTCACTGCCAGGCTTCAGGGTAATCTACCAACTCCTTTGTAACTAAAATTCTGAATATGTGTGTTTTTTTTTTAACAGTTTTATTGAGGTATAATTTAAATAAATTATACATATTACAGTGTACAATTTTATGTTTTGATATAAGAATACACATACAAAATGATCACTACAAACAAGATCATGAATATTTCTATCACTTTCAAAAGATTTCTCATTACCCTTTGTAATTGCTCCAGTGATCACAAAGATTTCACGCTATGATTTTTTTTTTTCTAAAATTTTCTACATTTTACATTTGGGTCAATTACTTATTTTGGCTAATTTTTATATGGTACATTATATAGATCAATCTATGTCTGTGCATATGGAAATTCAATTGTTCCAGGATCATTTGTTGAAAGATTATCCTTTCTCCATTGAATTGCCTTTGTACTTTTGTTAAAAATCAATTGACCATTTATGTGTAGCTCTATTTCTGAAATATTTATTCTGTTCCATTGATGTATTTGTTGACCTTGACAGCAATGCCGTACTTTCTTGACTACTGTAGCTTTATTATAACTCTTGATATCAGGAGGTATAAATCCTCCAATTTAACTCATCTTTCTCAAAGTTGCTTTGGGTATTCTATGTCCTTTGCATTTCCGAATGAATTTTAGAATCAGCTTACAAATTTTTACCAAAAAAAAAAAAAAAACCACTGAGATTTTCATTGGGATTACATTAATTCTATAGATAAATTTCGGGAGATTTGATATCTTAATATTGTGTCCTCTGATCCATGAATTCAGTATAGTCTATTATTGATTTAGTTATTATTTGTTAATAATTTCTCTCAGCAGTATTTTGTAGCTGTGTGCATACAGTTCTTCCGTATCTATCGCTAGATACATCCCTAAGCATTTCATGTACTATTAATATTATAAATTGAATGTTAAAAAATTTCAATTTATGATTATTTATCAATAGTATCTAGAATATAATTGACATTTATATATTGATTTTATATCCTATAACCTTGTTAAGTTCCCTTATTCGTTTTAGTATCTTTTTGTAGTTCTGTAGCAGTTTCTACATAGATGGTGATGGAATCTCTGAGTAAAAATAATTTTGCTTCTTAATTGCCAAATGGTATGTCTTAAATTCTTTTTCTTGCTTTATTGATCGGACTAAAACTTCCAATACAATTTTGAATAGAAACAGTGAAATTGTACATCTTTGCCTTATTCCTGATCTTAGAGGAGAAGTATTCTATTTTTTACTATTGAGTATGATGTTAACTGTCGATTAGCTGTGGATCCCCTTTATTAAGTTTTTCCTTAGGTCTTTTCTTCCTTTCTTTTTCTTTCCCTTCCTCTCTCCCTCCCTCCCTTCCTTCCTTCCTTTCCTTCCTTTTATTGATACAGAGTTGCTCTCTGTCACCCAGGCTGGAACACAGTGGCATGATCTCGGCTCACTGCAACCTCCACCTCCCAGGTTGAAGCAATTCTCCTGCCTCAGTCTCCCGAGTAGCTGGGATTACAGGTGCGCACCACCATGCTCAGCTAAGTTTTTCTATTTTTAGTAGAGATGGGGTTTCGTCATGTTGGCCAGGCTGGTCTCAAACTCCTGGCCTCAAGTGATCCACCCACCTCGGCCTCCCAAAGTGTTGGGATTACAGGCTTGAGCCACCACACCTGGACATTGTTTCCTTAGGTTTCTGAGAGTTTTTATCGAGAGGGATACTGGATTTTGGCAAATGCTTTTTCGGCATTGAGATAATCAAATGGTTTTCCTCTCTTAGTGTGCAAATATGATGAATTACATCGATTTTTTTCAAGTATTAAACTACTCTGTATTTCTAGGCTAAACCTCACAATATCATGATGTAGTTTCTATTTTATATACTTTTTGATTTGATAAAATTTTGTTAAGAATCTTTTTATTGACATTCATAAGGGATATCATCCAGCAGTTTTCTTGTATTGCCTTTTTGACATCTGGGTAATGCTTGCCCAAGGAATGAGAATGAAAAATATTCTTTCCTTTTCAATTTCTGGACAACTTTGCATAAAATTAATATTATTTATTCTTTAAATGTTTGGTAGAATTCACCTATAAAACCAATTAGGTCTGAAAATTTTCTTTCTAGGGAGGTTTTAAGCTAATGACGCAATATATTTAGTAGATAAAAGATTATTCATAAAATTATCTTCATACCTCTCCTTTTTTTTTTGTTTTTTGTTTTTTTGAGACTAAGTTTCACTCTTGTTGCTCAGGCTGGAGTGCAATGGCGTGATCTTGGCTGATAGTTTTCTTTTACTATTAGTAGAAGCTGTAGTGATGTCTGTCTCTTATTCCTGATACTGATAATTTATTTCTTCTCTTTTTTCTCCCAATCAGTCTGGCTAGAGGTTTATCAATTTCATTAGTCTTCTCAAAAATAACCCCAGCTTTCCATTACATTGATTTTTTTCTTTATTACTTTTTCTGTCTTCTATTTCACTGATTTCTGCTCTAATTTTATTCTTTTCTTTCTCCTATTTACTTTGGGTTTAATTTGGTCTTCTTTTTCCAGTTTCATAAGGTGAAAACTAAGATCATTGTTTTGGTGGCAACGCACAGATTTTAATATTTTGTTACTATTCAGTTAAAAATACTTTCTAATTTCCTTTTCATTTCTTCTTTGGCCCATGAGTTGTATATAAGTGTGTTATTCTGCTTCCACGTATTTGAGGATTTTCCAAATATATTGCTATTACTTATTTCTAAGCTAATTCTATTATAGTCAAATAACATACTTTGTATGATATGACTTATTTTAATTAAAAAATAATAGATATGGAGTCTTGATATATTGCTCAGGCTAGTCTCAGGCTCAAGCCATCCTCCTGCTTTAGCCTCCCAAAGTGCTGGGCTTACAGGCATGAGCCACTGCACCTAGCTGAATTCTTTTAAATTTAAGACTTGTTTTGTGGCTCAGAAGAGAGTTTTAGTAGATGTTAGGTGTGCAATTGAATGTATATTCTGCTGCTGCTGGATGGCATGACTGATTTTTACATGTATATATTGTGTACAACATGATGTTTTCATATATGTAGTGAAGTGACTTCTATATTCAAGCCAATTTACATATCCATCATCTCAGATTGTACATTAGATCTCTAGATTTTTTAATCAGACCATAACTCCAACTACATACCTTTTGACCTACATCATCCCATTTCCCTTGTACCTGATTTCTGGTACCTTTAGATTCTCTGTTTCTTTCATTTTTTTCTTTTTGGATTCCATATATAAGTGAGATCATGTAATGTTTTTCTTTCTGTGTCTGGTTTATTTCACTTTGTGTAATGTCCTCCAGTTTCATCCATGTTTTCACCAATAGCAGGATCTCCTTTTTTTTTTAAGGCCAAATATTACATTGTGTGTATGTATGTGTATAAGCATGTATATATATATATATATATTTTTTTCAATTTATTTTTCCATTCATCTAATGGACACTTCAGTTGTTCCCGTATCTTGGCTATGATAAATAATGAGGCAATGAGCATGTGAGTAAAGACATCCTTATGAGGCAGCGATTTCATTTCTCTTGGGTATAGACCCACAAGACAGATTTCTGGGTCATATAGTAGTTCTATTTTCACTTTCCTTAGGAACCTCCAAACTGTTTCCCACAGAGGCTACACCAATCTACATTCCTACCAACAGTGGACAAGGGTTCCCTTTTTTCTACACCCTCACCTCACCAACAATTGTTATTCATTGTCCTTTTGATAAAAGCCTTGGATAGAGTGTTTTAAGTGCCAATTAAATTGCTTTATAGTATAATTCCATCATTCCAAGTCTTTTACATCTTTACTGACTTTTCTGCTCTATCAGCTATTAAGAAAAAGTATTAGAATCTCTGCCCAAAATGGTCTGGGTTTTTTTTTTGTCTCCTCACAGTTGTATCAATTTCTGCTTTATGTATTTTAAAGCTCTGTTTTAGAGCATAAACATTTAGTAATGTTATGTCCTCTTGATTAATTGGCATCTAATCATTAAGAATGCACTTCTTTATAATTTGTAATATTCTTTGCTCTGAAATCTACATTGTTTACTATTAACACAGCCACTCCAACTCTGTTTGTGTTAGCTTAATATATATTTTTCCATCTCTTTGCTTTATTATATCTTTATGTTTAAAGTGGGTTTCCTTTTTTTTTTTTTTTTTTTTTGGCGCTCAGACTGAGACAGAGTCTCACTCTGTTGCCCAGGCTGGGGTACAGGGGCACAAACACTGTTCATGGTAGCCTCAACCTCCTGGGAGCAAGTGATCCTCCCACCTCAGCCTCCTGAGTAGTGGGTAGCTGAGACCACAGGTGCACTGCCACCATGCCCGGCTAATTTTTTATTTTTATTTTTTTGTAGCGACGGGGTTTCACCATGTTGCCCAGGCTGGTCTCAAACTCCTGGGGTTAAGTGATCCTGCTGCCTCAGCCTCCCAAAGTGCTGAAATTACAGGTGTGAGTCACCACATCTGGCCTAAATTGGGTTTCTCATAGGCAACATGTAACTTAGTAGAGCTTTATAAACCCAATCTGATAATTGTTGCCTTTTAATTGGGGCTTTTAGTCCATTCCCATTTAACAGGATTATTTATGCAGTTGTTTTAAGTCTTCCATCTTGCTATTCTTCTATTTATTGTATCTATTTTTTATTCCCTTTTTCTTTTATTTTTTTTTAAATGATTCTATTCATTTCCTCTGTTGGCCTATTAATTATAGCTTTTTATTATGTTTTTAAAGAGTTATAAGCTAGGCATGATGACTCATGCCTATAATCTCAGCACTTTGGGAGGCCAAGGTGGGAGGACTGCTTGAGGCCAGGAGTTTGAGACCAGCCTGGGCAACATAGTGAGATCCCATCTCTACAGAAAAAGAAAAATTAGCTGGGTATACTGGCATGCTCCTGTATTCTCAGCTACTTGGAGGCTCAGGCAGGAGACCTGCTTGAGCCCAGGAGGTCAAGGCTACAGTGAGCCATGATCGTGCCACTGCACTGCAGCCTGAGCAACAGAGTAAGACCCCATATCTAAAAATACAAACAAACAAAAACCCAAATTCATATATTTTATCTTATCACATGTCTATTTTTTTCTTTAATCCCCTTTTCAAAAAAAAACTTTAAATGATATTATACTACCTCCCATAGAATAAAAACCACATAGTTCCATTTCTTGCTTCCTGGCCATTGTGATATTGTTGTCATACATTTGACTTCTACATATGTTATAAATAGACAATAAGCTGTTATTAACTTGATTTAAGCAGCCTATTACCACTTAGAGATTTAAATAATACAAAAAATATTTCACAGTAACCCACACAGTTACTCTCAGTCTTCTTCATTCCCTTGTGCCTCTCCAGGTTTCCATCTGATAGAATTTTCCATTTGGCTGAAGGACTCTCTTTCACATTTCTTGTGGTACAGGTCCATGGGTAATGAATATTTTCAGGTTTTAATGAATGAAAACTATTTTATCTTCCTTTTTGAATGATATTTTCTCTGTATATATAATTCTAGGTTATTTTGTTCCACTATCTTTCTATTTTTATTTTTCTGAGACAGGGTCTGACTCTGTCATCCAGGCTAGAGTGCACTGGCACAAACACAGCTCACTGCAGCCACAACCTCTCAGGCTCAAGTGATCCTCCTGCCTCAGCTTCCCAAGTAGCTGGGACTGCAAGCATGTGTCTTCATGCCTGCCTACTTTGTGTATTTTTTTGTAGAAACGTGGTCTCGCTATGTTGCCCAGGTTGTCATTGAACTCCTGGCCTCAAGGAATCCTCCCACTTCAGCCTACCGAAGTGCTGGAATTACATATGTGAGCAACAGCACCCAGCTTCCACCTTCCTTTTATTATGGGATTCTAATTCTAATCTTCAATTAGGCTGCTTGAAGATACCTCAGAAATCACTGATGCTCTGTTTTTATTTTGTTTTGTCTTTTTTTCTTTCTGCTTCATTTTGCACAATTTTTATTGCTATGTTTTCAGGTTTACAAATTATTTCTTCTGTGATGTCTAATTGGCTGTTAATCTCATCCAGTGTATTTTTCATCTCAGTAATGATAGCTTTCCTCTTTATAATGTGATTTCAGGTAGAGATTTTTTTACTGTCTCTACTTAATATGATCAATATATTTTCCAGCAGCTTGAACATATGGAATGTGGGTATAATAACTTTTAATGTTTTTGTCTACCAATTCTATACTCTGTGACATTTCTGGATCAGTTTATATTGATTAATATTCTTCTCCTCATCAGCTGACTATTCCTGCTTCTTTCCATTCCTGGTAGGTTTAGACTGGATGTCAGACACTAGAAATTTTATAAATTTTATCTTGCTGTATGCTGGATATTTGTATTCCTATAAATATTCTTGAGCTTTGTCCTAGGAGTATAGTAAAATTACTTTGAAACAGTTTGGTCCTTTCAGGTCTTGCTTTTAAGTTTTTTTGGGTAAGACCACAGCAGCACTTAGTCTAAGTTTGCCCCATTACTAAGGCAAAAACCTTTCTTGGTACCCTATCACATGCCTTGTGAATGATGAGGGTTTCTACTACGAGTGAGGGAAAAGGGAACCATTTCTAGCTCTGTGCAAGCTCCAGGGACTGTTCCCTCTAATCCTTTTAGGTGGTTCCTTCTGCTGAGTACTTGAGAACATCCCTCTATATATCTCCGGTGTGCCTAGTCTGTGTAGTCCTTTCCTCTCTGGCATTCTGCCCTGTAGCAATGTTAGCCACTTTAGCCTCCTTAGACTCCACTCAGAGACTGACAGTCTCCTTGAGTTTAGGAAACAGGTCTGGGAGTCTGGGGAAGCCTTATTAAACAAGACAGATTAAAGATCATCTTCTTGGTGTTCTTATAGAAACATAACACTCAGCTACTTTGTGAAAAAATGTAAAAATTTAGAATATACAGTAACTCCAAATCAAATGCCAGAATGAAACAAAATTTATTAAATGAACACATGTACTCATTCATTCAGCAAATACTTATTTGTAGACCTACTATGTCCAAGTATTTCCCAGGCCCTGGGGGAATACAGCAGTGTATTAGTCTGTTTTCACACTGCTGATAAAGACATATCCAAGACTGAGTAATTTATAGAGAAAAAGAGGTTTAATGAACTCACAGTTCCATGTGGCTGGGGAGGCCTCACAATCATGGTGGAAGGCAAAAGGCACATCTTACATGGCAGCAGACAAGAGAGAATGACAACCAAGTGAAAGGGGTTTCCCCTTATAGAACTATCAGATTTCATGAGACTTATTCACTATCACAAGAACAGTATGGGGGAAACCACCTCCATGATTCAATTATCTCCCACTGGGTCCCTCCCATAACATCTGGGAATTATGGGAGCTACAATTCAAGATGAGATTTGGTTGGAGACACAGACAAACCATATCAAGAAGTGAAAGTCCCAATGCACAAGCAAGGATGAAATGGGAATGGGGACATATGATAACTGAAGAGCCAACTTAGAGGTTTCTGATTATCTGCAAAGGCAGCCTCCCACATTGGCAACTTCAAAGCAACTTGGACTCTTCACTCAACCAACAGAGAAAAGAAGCAGAGAAATATCTCCCACTGAATGATGTACCCTGTGCTTACAGTATTTGCTGGCATTAGTTCACTCTCTTCATTCCTTTTCCAACAGTGATTTTCAACTTTTTTCCAGCAGAAAGGACCTTATTTGCTACTTCATTTTTCCAGTCTACACATTCAGCAGTCAACGTAAACAAAAGGAAACACCTTTCTCTGTTTGCAATTTGAATCTGCCTGTATGTAGTAGTTTGAACCTTTAAGAAGCAGCCAGGGTTTCCTCAAAGCTAAAGCTAGCCTTTACCATAGAAGTAGGATAAAAGGCTGAGTGCAGTGACTTACACCTGCAATCCCAGCACATTGGGAGGCCAAGGTGGGAGGATCGCCAAGAATTTGAGACCAGCCTGGGCAACATAGTGAGACCATGTCTCTACAAAAAGTAAAATAAAAATTAGGCAGGTATGGTGGCACATGCCTGTAGTCCTAGCTACTTGAGAGGCTGAGGTGGGGGGATACTTGAGCCCAGGAGTTTGAGGCTGCAGTGAGCTATGATCAGGCCAGTGTACCCCAGTCTGGGAAACAGAGCAAGATCCCATCCTTAAAAAAAAAAAAAAAAAAAAAAAATAGGATAAAATGTCTACATGTAGTCTGCAGAGAACTGCTCTAGAATCCCTGATCATACGATTTCAAATAAATCCTCAAAGAAACGCAACTTTGACTCCTCCAAAGCATGACTCCTGAATGCTTCCAAAATTTCACAACTTCTCCTGCTGCAGTTGATTTTTGCATATATCTTATGGCCACTACCACTATTACAGGTTTAAAAGTATAGAAAGTAATAACAATAATCTCATCTGCCCCTCCAAACACTCTCAAAACAAACAAAAAACATGCCAGCTAAATAGCTTTACAATAAACAGGTCATTTCAAGAAAAGACATCTAATTATGTTGACTCTGATTACTAGTAATAACTTAGAAGTCTTAAGAAATTTAACAGTTCAGCTTAAAACAATTAAACAGAACTATTGAGGATAAAATCACCCCCTAGACTCAATATATCTACAGATACAAAAAGAATTAGATGGCTTGCTGATTCATTGTCCCTTCTGTTCCCAGTCCCAAGTGCCAAACACATCAGAGAGCAGATATTAAGGCTTCATTAAAATCAGAATTCATAGGAGGAAAGAATTTTTCAGCAGCATGATTTTTACATTTGATTTTTCAATTTTGGATCCTGAACATTCCAAAGTTACAGAACTGAAAAATATAAACATATAAGGAAAACTTCCCATTCTATGTATGTATGTATTCCATTTATATAAGTCAAACATGGGAGTTGGGCCTTCAACTAATAGACACTGACCTCAAGGTCATTTGGAGTATGCAATCTTTTTATCGATAAATCCTTTCTTAAAGGATATGAAGGCTCTCTGGACAAATATGCATTGTATATTACAATGATACAACTTCTAGTTATATCTATTTCCTTCATCTAGCAACAGCTTAAACCCGTACTCAATTTGGAAAATCCTTAAAAGGAATCTCTACTCACCACTTTGAGCACTGCATTAAAACTCTAAGAGGAAACTTGCCAATTCTCAGCAATGAAACTATCAGAAGAAGCTCTAAGCAGGAACACTAGGAGATTAGTGTACAAATAGATGATGTTATGTCATGTCAGGGAAAGGTAAACAATATACTTTATTTCATTGTATTATCTGCAGAGCGTACACATTGCTCCATATGCTCTGACAGTACTAAGCTACTTTCTAGCAAAATATTCATGGGTTATTGCATGATTAATGAATATTGTTAGTGAAGGAATGATTGAAAGAATTAATGGCTTAGGTTGGTAAGGTTAAGCAAAACCTCCATGTGATTTTTTTCAAAAAGACAATGAGATACACTAAAAGCATTTTAGCAAGGCAAATAAATGTCAGTGTTACAACAAATGGAGTTTCATTTAGTGGACAGTTAGTTAGTAGTAAAACTACTAGCTTTAGTTACTTAAAACCACTTGTAAGAGGGCGAAACCACTTTGTTAGTAAAACCGTTTAAAAGATGAACACAGTTTCCAAGCCTGAAAGAATTATTTTTTGTCTGAGAAAATGAGAGACCATGATGCTTAAAAAAAAACATCACTCACAGATTCCTTTCCCATCTTCTTTTGTAGACGTGTTTGCCACTGGACGGCTTGCATGACAATGGCTTCCCACCTTCTTTCAAGATTTACAATGATCAGCTGCATGGGCTGGTGGTCTGCATTCAGATTGCAAGTCTCCCGGTCATCCAAAAGATGCTGGCATAGTCGCAGAATGGAGGCAACTCCTCGACGTCGTTGCTTGATTTCACGACAGAGGGACTGCAACATAGAGAGCAACCAATCTATAAGTGTTTATACGGCAAAGTTCCCTAAAACATGAAACACCTTCTTCCATCATAATTTCAAATTGTAGTGATACACTCAGCTACCAACAATAGGACAATAAGAAGAGCTCTGATGTCTCTTTTAGAATGGAGGCCTTCTACAGAAGCCCAATATGCTAAAGAATTTAGCTGCACCCCATTCCTCCACACTTTTTCACTGATTTATCCCTCTGAAATGTAGGGTCCCCCTTGACACCTGAGTAATTAACAATTTCCGGTCTGATGAAATAAATCACTTAGGTCAGATGAATGCCAAACAGATTGAAATGCTTTGACATAAGGTCAAAGGAAACACAAAAGATACAAAAATCCTCTGAAAAGAAACAGAATTTTTCCAAATTTACTCCTACATTCTTTGGAGGCAAAAAGTTCAGTTTTCTACTGGCTGAGAACAAGTTAAATAAGATTGCAAAGAATTTTTATATATAAAATCTATTATCTGAAAAAAAAAAGATAAGAAATATTCCTCTTCCAAAGCTTGATTAACAGAGCAATAATGTTCTGAAAGCGAAAATTAAGATACTGGATTATTACTGCACTATTTGTTGGTTGCCGTGTTTCTTTTAATAGACATTCACACAATTTAAGAAGGACATGCATGCATCAAAATACCATTTTGCCCCCAGAAGCATTTGTATTGCTGCAGTGACCCTAAACTGAATGATTCAAGCAAAATAGTGGGTACACATGTCTAAAAATATTATATCCTTTCTTTGCCTACGGATAGTATGTAAGTGATATTCTAATTCGGAGCCTTCAGGAGAAATGATGATTATATCCACAAACATCACTGAATTACTAATCTCCTTCTACTGCCACAATTGGACTGTTCTAACAGTTAACAGATTGCTTATTAATCAACAAGGGTAAACAAGACAATGCAATTTCATTTAGTGTGAGAGTTTTAATGCCTGAAAGTATTTGTGCTTAAAATGTTAATCTAGATAAGGCTTCATTAGAAGAAATCTTAAAATGATTAAGTGTGGTACGCTGAAATGTGCATGGAGTGGGGGTATTAGAACAGCAGGTGGACATTTCATACAGATGTTCCACTTATTGATACAATGCATGCTATAGCCATTTAAATGACCCTAACTCAGTAATGGCTGGAATTCTATTATTTCTGTAATGAGAGAACTCTGTACCTTTAATATTTCTGAATTTTAAATAAAGAGAATAACAAATTCCCAAACCTCTATTTATGGCAAAATATGACTAGAAATTTTATTATTCAATTTATACCAGTGCAGCAGTTTCAGTTATGTTTCTTGAACTTATCCCTATTTATTTTCCTAGAGTTCATTACTATTTTCCTATATAAGTCCTGATATAACCACTATGTCTGACAAATTTCTTTACTGCTGCTACTAATTGGCTCCGTGCTGAATGAGGAGAAATGCCTAAGACATTCAAAGATAAAACTTAAGCCTACTAAGACAACAGGCATTGTTTCCATCTCTTCTACAACCCTATCAAATGTCTCCCCTCAACCCCACATGCATGTTCTCTTTCTCTCTCTCCCTCTCTGTCTCTTCTCTCTCACACACACAAACACACACACACACATCCACACACACCCTTCAATTTATCTCTTGCTCTAGAACAACTCTTGGGCAAGTCATACTATGAAGGCCACCTAATACCTGCCAATTTGGGGCCCAATATTAAACACTTCAAGATAACATTATGGCTAAATGAAACTGGCCCAAGTGAGTACTCTAAATATTAATATTAAGGATTTGGGGTTTTGTTTCTGTTTTGTTAACTTGTTAAGAGTCAAGGCCTAGAAAAATCGAAAGAGATGTTTCTGTGCCACAGAACTGAATTCTGCAAAACTCTCTTTAAAATAAAGTTAACTAGCGTAATAACTGTATTTCTTAAGCCAACAAAAAGTCCCAAAGTTCTTAGCCGAATGAAAATTTACAATGGATGGCACTAAAGATATGTGCAGAGTTAGCACAGGCCACATCAGGTAACATTTGCAAAGCACCACAAATAGACTTCATTCACCTTATAGGCATTTTCAAAGTTCTGAAACAGGACACGTGAGGTTGCTGGGAGAAATTTTTCATAAAGATCACTGGCCATAAATTTTTTTGTAAGTATCTAGAATGTATCCAGTATTTAAGTATCTAGGTGATCCCCACTCCTATCTTAATTTGAATCAATCAAGATGAATACAGTGGTTTAAAAACTGAGAAGGCAGTTACTGTTGATATTCAATATCTGACTTTTGGATATTCACAATTCTGCAGGGTTTTTTTTTGTTTTTTTTTTTTGTTTTTTTACTTTAAATGAACAAAGGGCTTAGTCTACATTCTGAATTAAAAATTTATCCTACATGTGCACTTGGGAAATAATGCTACTTTTAAAAAGGAGGGGAAAATTGGAAATTTTACATGGCCAGCATATTTTTCAGTACTTTTTTTTACCTAGAAGATATAATTAATAAAATAACATTCTTCTACATAAATGGGCTTCCATGACAGCCATTAAAATATACATATGCATTTATAATCACAAATTCTTAATAAATAAAGTCAGTAGATTTGCTGGCAATGTTTCTTAGAATCAGTAGTTTATATTATTTCCATAAACATGCATAGATATTAACAAACAATTATTATAACTATTTTTGGCTTCATTTCAGAGAAAATGTGCTTTGAAACAGAAACTCAAGGTAAGCAACCTAAGTAAAGCACAGAAATAAGACAAACACATCCCTATCTCCCTGATCTCCTCAAACGTGTACTGCACTTTCCATATGCTAGGCACTGTTTCGGGAACGAAGGCTTCAAAAAGGAGCAAGTTCCCTTTTTCCCTTAAGGAGTTGAGAGTCTACTGGAAGTAAACTATACAAATAAGTGTAATATCAAGTATACTTCAGAGAGGAAGGTGCTAACAGAAGTATGTGCAAGTTGCTATTAAAAGAGTCAATGAAATCTTCAGGGGAATGGTGTGAACCAGATGGACCAAGATGGGTAGTGGTGGTTATATGGGTAGAAGGCTGAGAGGTATGTTAAAATGGAAAACAAGTAAGTAGCCTCTGGCAGTGGGAATGCCTGGTGTGTTGGGGAGAGAGAGTGAAACAGTTAGAAAAGGAAGTTGGAAACAGAAAAGTTTGAAATGCTTTTCATTATTGCCATTTTTAAGCATTTTCCTTGACATCTAATGAGATCATGTTGGTTCCCACGCAAGTCACATTGCCTTCCCAGAAAACTATAAAGAAGAGGGAAACAAAATTTAAAAAGAAAGAAAAACACAACTATCAATTTGCCTAAGAAAGGGATTCCAAATGCTTTCATATTTGCCTATAATTTGCTAATCTTTAGGCAATTGCATCTTGCCAGGTTAAATCTATTAGTATGGAGGTCATTATCTGTCTTTTCCCCCCCTTATAATGATCTCTGATCCACATTATAAGGTAGTTACCAATAGGCTGAAGACTTTTGTTTCACATTTGCAAACTGTCAATTTGATTTTCAATTTACCAGTGGCAATGCACAGGGGTGTTTTTTGGTTTACTTGGGTTTTATTCCTCTACTGACTTCCTCTGTCACTTTTTCAAACTGTTTAAACCAATCATATTATTGAACAAATGTGCAATATTATTCTTCACATTGGCTTCAGTTTAACACCATTGAAGTTAAGACTTTCAACACTGGTATTTAGTCTTCATTATGTATCAAATATGTGCATATATGCAAACATATTACATAGATATTTACTTATATTTACTTGTATACACATACTTGACATTTAATGTCATACAGTTTATAAAAGGATATAAATAAGCTTATAATAAAAGAACAACTTCATTTACACCAAGAACTGTTACAGCAAATGAGATGTAAGAATCAGATCAGAGGCCGGGTGCGGTGGCTCACACCTGTAATCCCAGCACTTTGGGAGGCCGAGGTGGGCAGATCACGAGGTCAGGAGATCAAGACCATCCTCGCTAACAGGTGAAACCCCGTCTCTACTAAAAAATAAAAAGACAAAAATTAGCTGGGCGAGGTAGGGGGCACCTGTAGTCCCAGCTACTCGGGAGGCTGAGGCAGGAGAATGGCGTGAACCTGGGAGGCGGAGCTTGCAGCGAGCCAAGATCATGCCACTGCACTCCAGCCTGGGTGACAGAGCAAGACTCTGTCTCAAAAAAAAAAAAAAAAAAAAAAAGAATCAGATTAGGAAAAAAGAGAGATGAGAAGGAAAATAATACTTTGAAATCACCAAAACGAAGTATATATTAAAAACAGAAAGAAACAAATTTAACTGAGAAACTCCAAAGTAATTTGTCTCCAACATTTATTACATAATTTAACTTTGTAGGTTGATTAAACATCATTAGGCAGGCCAATATGAACAAAGTGGTGGGACTTTAGCTGATCTGTTACATTAAAAAACAACAATAACAACAAAAAAAACAGCCTATGAAGCAATTCCCACTTTTAGACTTCACCTTCTAAACTGATGAACAGTTTAATATCAGTTGAGCATGGCTTCTATGTGGCAAGCACAACAAAGAAGGTACAATCTCCCTATATGATTATGTACCTGCCTTCAATCTAGTTGGAGTGAGGAAACATACAGAGAGAAGGGAAGCATGAACGAACACAGGTGACTTCCAGTTTAAATATTATCAGGAGGGGCTAGGCGCAGTGGCTCACATCTGTAATCCCAGCACTGTGGGAGGAGGAGGCAGGTGGATCACCTGAGGTCAGGAGTTCAAGACCAGCCTGTCCAACACGGTGAAACCCCATCTCTATTAAAAATACAAAAATTAGTGGGTGTGGTGGTGGGTGCCTGTAATCCCAGCTACTCAGGAGGCCGAAGCAGGAGAGTTACATGAGTCCAGGAGGTGGAGGTTGCAGTGGACTGAGATCGTGCCATTGCACTCCAGCCTGGGCTTCAAGACAGACACTGTCTCAAAAAAAAAAAAAAAAAAGTCAAGAGAGCAGCTCCATCCCATAGTTGTAATAGTTTCCTAAAATTTTCCACGTGTTTTGCTGTCTGCTCTTTGTCTGCTACCTATGACCAGATTTTCTACAACAAGGGTCCTCAGAGTACAGTGCTCAGGCCAAGCAGTATTCACATCACCCAGAAACTTTAGAACTGCAAATTCTCTGATGCTACTATAAATCTTCTGAATCAGGAATTCTGGGGTGATGCCCAATGAATTATGGTTTAAGAAGTGAGCCCTATAAGTGATTCCAATACATGCTAATGTTTGAGAACACTAGTCTACAGAAAATAAAGAAACTTAGTTTTTAGATAAGATGATTAATCTAGCTGAGTAGACTTTTTAAAGTATAAAAATATTAATAGAAATTTTACGTTGTAATTCTGGAGTGAAATTGGTAGCCAAGAGACTAGGGACCACAATTGTTGATGATCAATTCCTTCTTATTTTTATCAAATGACTGAAAAGAAATGAGTGAATCAATGAATAGATCTTTTCATCCAGTGATATCTTTATGTTACTAGGATTTTCTTGATGACCTCCAGAATTTCCAGTGCAATTATGTATGAGGTCATTTGGATCCAGTATTTGGTGATTTTACTCTTTTTTGTCATTTTTATCAAATAGGTCATTTGCTAATTAATGACTCTAATACATATGGCATTGTGCTAAGCTAAAAAGAAACTCTGCTTCCAGAAAGCACACATAATAAAGCGAAACAGTGATGATTAGTTGGAAGGTACAAGGTATTCAGGTACAGATAATGTTAATGCCTGAAGCTATAGTCTAATAAGAAATAGAGTAAGTGGAAAAAATGAGAGGCTATACTGGTAGCTCTATGCTTCTTTAGAAGATGCATTTGTCTGGCTGCTTTGAGATCATTGTTTTGTGGGGGAAGGTTGGAAATGATAATTTTCATAGCAATAAGCATTTATTGGGCATCATTTATGTGCCAAACTTCATACTTTTCATTACAGAATTAGCGTTAGTGGATAAGAGGCATGTAATAAAATGTACCTGTTCTTAAGAGCTGGTGGCAAAGAGAAGACTGATTCCTCAAAGTGAGAGAAATAAATACAAGGCAAAGGTTTTAGGTAAGACCTAACCCATCAGGTTGTAGTATGTTCCAAATAAGGTAAGGGAGGTGAATGTGCTTTGAGAATAGTGAGGCCATGACCCAAATGTAAGGTGTGATTGATATATATGCTAAACTATAGGCACTGAGTTTGAGAATAAAAAAGATCATTATTAACTGGAGCAGACAGATTAGGATTTATAGTACTAGAACCAGGCTGTGAAAGTTGCTGAAGGTAAGAAAGGTGGAGAGAAGAGAGGATAGGCATTACAGGTTGGGGAGCACACATTTTAAAAGACCAAGAAGGCATAATTTTTGTAACATTTTAAAACAAGATGGAAGTTCAAGTGGGGTGTGGTAATAATCATTATTCAAGTATTGATCTGTCCATCCAAATGTACATATTGAGTGCCTTTTATTTGCCAAGCAGTGCTCTCAGTGGTGGGGATATAGCAGTGAGCAAGATACATAAAATGTCTACTTTCATAGAACTTACATTCACATTTGTATGCATGTGAGTGATGAGAGGCTGGAAACAAAACATGAAATATACAAGAAAATATCAGACAGTGATAAAAGCTATAAAGTAAAATAGGGTAATATGACAAAAGTAGCTGGGGAGTTATTTTAGTTTGGGTTTTCAATAAAGCTTCTCTGGGAAGGTGACTTCACATAATAACAAGTTCAATGCAGAAACAAAATATCACCTAGTGTTCTGATGGTGTAATAGTGTAGACAAGATAATGTTCACACAATCAAGACTAATTTATGCCATAAAAGACTTATTTTACAGTTAATTATGGCACAATAAAGATTAAATATAGGATACCTTTCAATAAAATAAGTAAAATTAAAAAGCTCTGGTATAATTAAGTCAGGAAAGAATAGTCTTTTCAACAAATGGTGCTGAGACAACTGGATATCCACATGCCAAAGAATGAATTGAACCCCTATTCCACACCATCTACAAAACTAACACAAAATGGGTCATACTCTTAAATGTAAAAGCTAAAACTATAAAAATCTTAGAAGACAATATAGAGGTAAATATTCATCATGTTAGCGACAATGGTTTTGTAGATATAACATCAAAAATAGAAACAGCTTTTGACTTCGTAGGCAATGGCTTCTTACTTATGACACAAAAGTATATGCAACTTTTGGGCTTCAACAAAATTTAAAGCTTTTGCACTTCAAAGTATACCATAAAAAGTGAAAAGAAAAACCACAGAATGGGAGAAAATTCGAGACCTGTAACTCAATTTTTTAAATGGACAAAGTATTTGAATAGACATTTCTCCAAACACATACAAATGGCAAAAAAATTTAAAAAGGCTCAACATAATCAGTCATCAGAAAAATGCCAATGTAAGGCATAATTAGATATTACTTCACCCCCTAGTAGGATGGCTAAAAAGGAAATAACAAGTGTTAACAAGGATGTGGAGAAATTGGAACCCTCATCCATCAGTGGGATTGCAAAATGGTGCAGCCACATGAGAAAACCGTATGACATTTCCTCAAAAAGTTAAACATAGAATTTCTGTATGATCCAGCAATTTCCTCTTGAATACATACCCAAGAGAAATGAAAACATATTGAGAGGTGACAGCATGCTGGCAGCCCTTGCTCGCTCTCGGGGCCTCCTAGGCCTCAGCGCCCACTCTGGCCGCACTTGAGGAGCCCTTCAGCCCACTGCTGCACTGTGGGAACCCCTATCTGGGCTGGCCAAGGCCCGAACGGACTCCCTCTGCTTGCCGGAGGTGTGGAGGGAGAGGCACAGGTGGGAACCGGGGCTATGTGTGGGGCTCAGGGGCCAGCGCAAGTTCTGGGTGGGTGCGGGCTTGGCGGGCCCTGCACTTGGAGTGGCCAGTCAGTACCGCTGGCCCCGGGCCGTGAGGGGCTTAGCACCTGGGCCAGCAGCTGCAGAGGGTGTGCTGGGTCCCCCAGCACTGCCAGCCCACCCGTGCCACACTCGAATTCTCACCAGGCCTCAGCTGTCTCCCCACAGGGCAGGGCTCGGGAACTGCAGCCTGCAATGCCCCATCCCCTCCGCCCGGGTGGGCTCCCTGTGGCCCAAGCCTCCCCGACAGGCGTCACCCCCTGCTCCGCAGTGTCTGGTCCCATTGACCGCCCAAGGGTTGAGGAGTGCGGGTGCATGGCGTGGGTCTGATGGGCAGCTCCACCTGCGGCCTTAGTGTGGCATCCACTAGGCGAAGCCAGCTGGGTTCCTGAGTTGGGTGGGGACTTGGAGAACTTTTATGTCTAGCTGGAGGATTGTATATGCACCAATCAGCACTCTGTGTCTATCTTGGGGTTTTGTGGATGCACCAATCAGCATTCTGTATCTAGCTAATCTGGTGGGGACTTGGAGAACTTTTATGTCTAGCTAAAGGATTGTAAAAGCACCAATCGGTGCTCTGTGTCTAGCTCAAGGTTTGTAAACATGCCAATCAGCACTCTGTGTCTAGCTCAAGTTTTGTGGATGCACCAATCAGCACTCTGTACCTAGCTAACCTAGTGGGGACTTGGAGAACTTTTATGTCTAGCTAGAGGATTGTAAACACACCAATCAGCACTCTGTCAAAATGGACCAATCAGCTCTCTAAAATGGACTGATCAGCTCGCTGTAAAATGGACCAATTAGCTCTCTGTAAAATGGACCAATCAGCAGGATGTGGGTGGGGTCAGATAAGGGAATAAAGGCAGGCTGCCCAAGCCAGCAGTGACAACCCGCTTGGGTCCCCTTCCATGCTGTGGAAGTTTTGTTCTTTCACTCTTTGCAATAAATCTTTCTGGGGCTTACTCTTTGGGTCTGCACTGCTTTATGAGCTGTAACACTCACCGTGAAGGTCTGCAGCTTCATTCCTTAAGCCAGCGAGACCATGAACCCACCAGGGGGAATGAACAACTCTGGATGGGAGGAATGAACAACTTCAGACATGCTGCCTTTCTGTAACACTCACTGGGAAGGTCTGCAGCTTCACTCCTGAAGCCTGCGAGACCATGAACCCACCAGAAGGAAAAAACTCCAGACACATCTGAACATCAGAAGGAACAAACTCCAGACACACCATCTTTAAGAACTGTAACACCCACTGCAAGGGTACACGGCTTCATTCTTGAAGTCAGCAAGACCAAGAACCCACCAATTCTGGACACATTTTGGTAACCACAAAGAGACTACTGCCTGTCGCCAAGCAGTAAGACTATTGCCTATCGCCAAGTGGTAAGACTATTGCCTATCACCAAGCAGTCAGTACCATCAGATCCCTTTCGCTTGCTATTCTGTCCTATTTTTCCTTAGAATTCGGGGGCTAAATACTGGGCACCTGTTGACCAGTTAAAAGCAACTAGCGTGGCTGCCAGACTAAAGGCACGGGTGTCAGGCTTTCTGGGAAAGGGCTCTCTAACAAGTCCCAACTCTTGAGTTGGGAGAGTTCGCTTGCCTGGAACCAGCTTCCACTTTTCCTATACTTCTGGGCTGAGCCAAGGGTCGACAGAGAGGAAAGCCATTGAGCTCCAGGGTCCCGACAACAAGTTGGAACCCTGCAGCCATGAGTGGAACTCTAAAAGGCAGGTCGCCCAAGCAAGACTCGCCCCTCTATCCTATCTGTCCTGACCCTTGCCCCCGGGTCCTAATGCCTGCCACACAAACTTCCTCTCGCCTCTTCTCCGAGGCTAGCCCCGCTTCTAAAAACCACTCCCTGTTTCTGGTGCTTTTCTAGTTTCTCTTATAAGAATGATTTATAGTATAAACTCCAGGACTCTGTTACCTTTTTTAGGCACCCAGGCTCACCAATCAGAAAGACGTAAGTTTTGCCCAAAGCCCCATTTTAGGGGGTACTATCGGGAATTTTAGGATCCCGCCTCAGACTAGCAGGCCTAACAAAAGCTATGCCTGAAGCTAGGATATGGGGAGCCTCAGAAATTGTACCCTTCCTGTTCATATAAGTGAGGACAAAAGGCATCACTCTTCCAACCCTGGAGATCCCTTCCCTCCCTCAGAGTATGGCCCTCCACTTCATTTTTGGGACATAACATCTTTATAGGACAGGGGTAAGGTCCCAATACTAACAGAAGAATGCTTAGGACTCTAACAGGGTTTTGAGAATGCGGTGGTAAGAGCCACTAAATCCAATTTTTCTCAGTCCTCTTTGTGGTCTAGGAGGACAGGCAAGGGTGCAGGTTTTGAGAATGTGTCAGTAAGGGCCACTAAATACAACCTTCGTCAGTCCTCCTTGTGGCCTAGGAGGAAATCTAGTGTTTCTGCTGCTGTGTTGGTGAGCACAACTATTCCGATCAGCAGGGTCCAGGGACCGTTGTGGGTTCTTGGGCAGGAGGAGAAACAAACAAACCATAACTGCGGGTGGTTTTGTCTTTCAGATGGGACACACTCAGGCATCAACAGGCTCACCCTTGAAATGCATCCTACGCCATTGGGACCAATTTGACCCACAAACCCTGAAAAAGAGACAGCTCTTTTTTCTGCACTGTGGCCTGGCCCCAATATTTTCTCTCTGATGGGGAAAAATGGCCACCTGAGGGAAGTACAAATTACAATACTATCCTGCAGCTTGACTTTTTCTGTAAGAGGGAAGCCAAATGGAGTGAAATACCTTATGTCCAAGCTTTCTTTTCAATGAAGGAGAATACACAACTATGCAAAGCTTACAATTTACATCCCACAGGAGGACCTCTCAGCTTACCCCCATATCCTAGCCTCCCTATAGCTCCCCTTCCTATTAATGATAATCCTCCTCTAATCTCCCCTGCCCAGAAGGACATAAGCAAAGACATCTCCAAAGGACCACAAAAACCCCCAGGCTATCGGTTATGTCCCCTTCAAGCTGTGGGGGCGGGGGGAATTTGGCCCAACCCAGGTACATGTCCCTTTCTCCCTCTCTGATTTAAAGGAGATCAAGGCAGACCTGGGGAAGTTTTCAGATGATCCTGATAGGTACATAGATGTCCTACAGGGACTAGGGCAAACCTTTGATCTCACTTAGAGAGATGTCATGCTATTGTTAGACCAAACCCTGACCTTTAATGAAAAGAATGCGGCTTTAGCTGCAGCCCAAGAGTTTGGAGATACCTGGTATCTTAGTCAAGTAAATGATAGAATGACAGCTGAGGAAAGGGACAAATTCTCTATCGGTCAGCAAGCCATCCCCAGTATGGATCCCCACTGGGACCTTGACTGAGATCATGGGGACTGGAGTCATAAGCATCTGTTGACCTGTGTTCTAGAAGGACTAGGGAGAATTAGGAAAATGTCCATGAATTATTCAATGATGTCCACCATAACTCAGGGAAAGGAAGAAAATCCTTCTGCCTTCCTCGAGCAGCTACGGGAGGCCTTCGGGAAATATACTCCCCTGTCACCTGAATCACTTGAGGGTCAACTGATTCTAAAAGATAAGCTTATTACCCAATCAGCCGCAGATATCAGAAGAAAGCTCCAAAAGCAAGCCCTGGGACCTAAACAAAATCTGGAGGCATTATTAAACCTGGCAACCTCAGTGTCCTATAATAAGGACCAAGAGGAACGGCCCAAAAGGAAAAGTGAGATCAAAGAAAGGCCGCAGCCTTAGTCATGGCCCTCAGACAGACAAACCTTGGTGGTTCAGAGAGGACAGAAAATGGAGCAGACCAATCACCCGGTAGGGCTTATTATCAGTGTGGTTTACAAGGACACTTTTAAAAAAGACTGTCCAACGAGAAACAAGCTGCCCCCTTGTCCACATCCACTATGCCGAGGCAATGACTGGAAGGTACACTGCCCCAGAGGATGAAGGTTCTCTGGGTCAGACGCCCCCAACCAGATGATCCAACAACAGGACTGAGGGTACCCAGGGCAAGCACCAGCTCTTGTCATCACCCTCACTGAGCCCCGGGTACATTTAACCATTGAAGGCCAGGAAATTGACTTCCTCCTGATACTGGTGCGGTTTTCTCAGTGTTAATCTCCTGTCATGGATGACTGTCCTCAAGGTCCGTTACCATCTGAGGAATCCTGGGACAGCCTGTAACCAGGTATTTCTCCCACCCCTTCAGTTGTAACTGGGAGACTTTGCTCTTTTCACATGCCTTTCTTGTTATGCCTGAAAGTCCCACACTCGTATTAAGGAGGGATATATTAGCCAAAGCTGGAGCCATTATCTACATGAATATGGGGAACAAGTTACCCATTTGTTGTCCCCTACTTGGGGAGGGAATCAACCCTGAAGTCTGGGCATTGGAAGGACAATTTGGAAGGGCAACAAATGCCTGCCCAGTCCAAATCAGGTTAAAAGATCCCACCACTTTTCCTTATCAAAGGCAATATCCCTTAAGCCTTGAAGCTCATAAAGGATTACAGTACATTGTTAAACATTTAAAAACTCAAGGCTTAGTAAGGAAATGCAGCAGTCCCTGCAATACCTCAATTCTAGGAGTACAAAAACCAAATGGTCAGTGGAGACTAGTGCAAGATCTTAGACTCATCAATGAGGCAGTAATTCCTTTATATCCTGTTGTACCCAACCCCTATACCCTGCTCTCTCAAATACCAGAGGAAGCAGAATGGTTCACAGTTCTGGACCTCAAGGATGCCACCTTCTGTATTCCCCTGCACTCTGACTCCTAGCTTCTCTTTCCCTTTGAGGATCACACAGACCACACATCCCAACTTATGTGGACGGTCTTGCCCCAAGGGTTTAGGGATAGCCCTCACCTGTTTAGTCAGGCACTGGACCAAGATCTAGGCCACTTCTCAAGTCCAGGCACTCTGGCCCTTCAGTATGTGGATGATTTACTTTTGGCTACCAGTTCGGCAGCCTTGTGCAAGCAGGCTATGCTAGAGCTCGTGAACTTTCTAGCTAATCAAGGGTAAAAGGTGTCTAGGTCAAATGTCCAGCTTTGCCTACAGCAGGTCAAATATCTAGGCCTAATTTTAGCCAGAGGGACCAGCGCCCTCAGGAAGGAAGGAATACCGCCTATACTGGTTTATCTTCACCCTAAGACATTAAAACAGTTGTAGGGGTTCCGGGGTTCCTTGGAATCACGGACTTTTACCAACTATGGATCCCCGGATACAGAGACAGCCAGACCCCTCTATAGTCTAATCAAGAAGACCCAGAGAGCAAATACTCATCTAGCAAATTGGGATACGAAGGGCAGGTTCATAGTCAGTGATGTAACCATACTTGAAAGTAAGCCTCTTCCCCCAGGGACCAGTGTCCAGTTAGCAGAACTAGTGGCACTTACCCGAGCCTTAGAACTAGGAAAGGGAAAAAGAATAAATGTGTATACAGATAGCAAGTATGCTTATCTAATCCTACATGTCCATGCTGCAATATGGAAAGAAATGGAGTTCCTAACTTCTGGGGGAACCCCCATTAAATACCACAAGGAAATTATAGAGTTATTGCATGCAGTGCAAAAACACAATGAGGTGGCAGTCTTACACTGCCAAAGCCATCAAAAAGGGGAAGGAGAGGGGAAAGAGCAGCATAAATGGCTGGCAGAGACAGGGAAAGACCAGCAGAAAGGAAAGAAAGAAAGAGACAGGAAGTCAGAGAGACAGAGAGACAAAGATGGAGTCAGAAAGAGAGAGAAAGGCAGAAGGAGAAAGAAAGGAAGAGACAGACAAAGAGGGAGTCAGAAAGAGACAGAGACAAAGGAGAAGTCAAAGAGAAAGAAAAACAGAAGTAATAAAGAAAAAACAGTGTACTCTATTCCTTTAAAAGCCCCCAGGGTAAATTTCTAAACGTCCACCCAGCCAAGGCATATTCTTCTTATGTGGAACATTGATCTGTATCTGCCTCCCCACTAACTGGACAGGCGCCTGCACCTTAGTCTTTCTAAAGTCCCAACATTAATATTGCCCCAGGAAATCAGACCTTATCAGTACCCCTCAAAGTTCAAGTCCGTCAGCACAGAGCCATACAACTAATACCGCTACTTATAGGGTTAGGAATGGCTACTGCTACAGGAACCAGAATAGCTGGTTTATCTCCTTCATTATCCTACTACCACACACTCTCAAAGGATTTCTCAGACAGTTTGCAAGAAATAACAAAATCTATCCTTACTCTACAATCCCAAATAGACTCTTTGGCAGCAGTGACTCTCCAAAACTGCCGAGGCCTAGACCTCCTCACTGCTGAGAAAGGAGGACTCTGCACCTTCTTAGGGAAAGAGTGTTGTTTTTATGCTAACTAGTCAGGGATAGTACGAGATCCCACCTGGCATTTACAGGAAAAGGCTTCTGAAATCAGACAACGCCTTTCAAACTCTTATACCAACCTCTGGACTTGGGCAACGTGGCTTCTCCCCTTTCTAGGTCCCATGGCAGCCATCTTGCTGTTACTCACCTTTGGACCCTGTATTTTTAGCCTCCTTGTTAAATTTGTTTCCTCTAGAATTGAGGCCATCAAGCTACAGATGGTCTTACCAATTGAACCCCAAATGATTTCAACTAACAACTTCTACCCAAGACCCCTGGATCGACCTGCTGGCACTTTCACTGGCCTAGAGAGCTCCCTTCTGGAGGATACTACAACTGCAGGGCCCCTTCATCTCCCCATCCAGTAGGAAGTAGCTAGAGCGGTCATCAGCCAAATTCCCAACAGCAGTTGGGGTGTCCTGTTTAGAGGGGGGATTGAGAGGTGGCATGCAGCGTGCTGGCAGCGCTCGCTCGCTCTCAGCGCCTCCTCGGCCTCAGCACCCACTCTGGCCGCACTTGAGGAGCCCTTCAGGCAGCCGCTGCACTGTGGGAGCTCCTATCTGGGCTGGCCAAGGCCGGAGCTGGCTCCCTCTGCTTGCGGGGAGGTGTGGAGGGAGAGGTGGAGAGGGGTGGGCAGGAACCAGGGAACACGGGCCAGCGTGAGTTCTGGGTGAGTGTGGACTCGGCAGGCCCCACACTCAGAGAGGCTTAGCCCCGGAGTGAGGGGCTTAGCACCTGGGCCAGCAGTTGCAGAGGGTGCACCGGGTCCCCCAGCACTGCCAGCCCACCCGTGCCACACTCAAATTCTCATCAGGCCCTAGGTGCCTCCCTGCAGGGCAGGGCTCGGGACCTGCAGTCTGCCATGCCCGATTCCCTCCACCCCAGTGGGCTCCCGCGCAGCCCAAGCCTCCCCGACGGGCGCCACCCCCTGCTCCATGGTGCCCAGTACCATCACCCACCCAAGGACTGAGGAGTGCGGGTGCATGGCGCAGGTCTGATAGACAGCTCCACCCGCGGCCCTGGCACGGCATCCACTAGGTGAAGCCAGCTGGGCTCCTGAGTTGGGTGGGGAACTTGGAGAACTTTTATGTCTAGCTGGAGGATTGTATATGCACCAATCAGCACTGTGTGTCTGGCTCAGGGCTTTGTGGATGGACCAATCAGCACTTTGCATCTAGCTAATCTAGTGGGGACTTGGAGAACTTTTATGTCTAGCTAGAGGATTGTAAACACACCAATCAGCACTCTGCCAAAATGGACCAATCAGCTCTCTAAAATGGACCAATCAGCTCGCTGTGAAATGGACCAATCAGCCCTCTGTAAAATGGACCAATCAGCAGGATGTGGGTGGGGTCAGATAAGAGAATAAAAGCAGGCTGCCTGAGCCAGCAGTGGCAACCTGCTTGGGTCCCCTTCCATGCTGTGGAAGCTTTGTTCTTTCGCTCTTTGCAATAAATCTTGCTGCTGCTCGCTCTTTGGGTCTGCACTGCCTTTATGAGTTGTAACACTCACCATGAAGGTCTGCAGCTTCACTCCTGAAGCCAGCAAGACCACGAACCCACTAGGAGGGATGAACAACTCCAGACGGGAGGAATGAACAACTCCAGATGCGCTGCCTTTAAGAGCTGTAACACTCACTGTGAAGGTCTGCAGCTTCACTCCTGAAGCCTGCGAGACCATGAACCCACCAGAAGGAAGAAACTCCAGACACATCCAAACATCAGAAGGAACAAACTCCAGACACACCATCTTTAAGAACCGTAACACTCACCGTGAGGGTACACAGCTTCATTCTTGAAGTCAGCAAGACCAAGAAGCCACCAATTCTGGGCACAATATGACCACATAAAAACTTACATACAAATATTCATAATGGCATTATTCATAAAGCCAAAAAGTGGAAACATGTCAAACACCCATCAACTGTGAGTGGATAAACAAAATGCAGTATATACATATAATGTAATATTATTTGGCATTTAAAAATGAAGTACTTATGCATATCATAACATGGATGAACCTTGAGAACATCATATTAAGTGAAAAAAGACAGATACAAAAAGTCGCATATCTTATGATTCCTTTTATATGAAATGTCCAGAATAGGCAAATGCATAGAAACAGAAAGTGGAATAGTGATTGCCATCACCTCCAGTGAGGGGGAAAAACGGAGCTAATGTGTAAGGGGTTTCTTTTGAGAGTGGTGAAAACATTCTGAAATAAGATTTTCTGGTATGTAAATTATATCTCAATAAAAATATTATTTTAAAAAAACCTCTTGGTAAGGCCAGAAATATATTATCAACCCCATAAACAATTACACAATCAGAGAATTTACCATTCTGCTAGGGTGTGTCATACAACAGATGCTAATATTATAACTAATACCATCCAATCACTATGGTTCTGCAACCATGGGTGGATACAAGGATTAATTTATCAATGCAAACTTGGAGGGTTTTTTTCTTTTTAAAGTTATGGCTATAAAATGTCCTCAGATAGTCATTACTACACTATACATACATTCTGCCATATACATCTATACATCTCTGCCAACAGATCAGACATTCTGCTGTATGACAAAAATAATGCAGTGTCATTTTTAATATAGCTGTTCTACTCCTAGAAATAGCATAACACATAAACAGAAAAGTAAACATAGAAGACTATGAATCTGAAAGAGGAGTTAAAGTAAATGTGGGAAATGAAGAATGATAACTAAATCTAATGATTGTAGTGATGAATTTCATATATAGTCATATACATCTTATGAAACCGTAATCTACTGTGGTGATAGTATCAGTACAAAAATGAGAGACTTGACATATCAGATGTACTTCGTATACTTTACCAAAGATCATTCTGAGTTGACTATATGCATCTGAACCAAAACAAAATAAAAATAATGTTATGTTTTCTTCAAATATTTCATCAAGATTCACTTGAAGCTGGGCACGGTGGCTCACACCTGTAAACCCAGTACTTTGGGAGGCTGAGGCAGGCGGATCACGAGGTCAGGAGATCGAGACCAGCCTGACCAACATGGTGAAACCCCGTCTCTACTATAAATACAAAAATAAGCCGGGTGTGGTGGCATGCACCTGTAATCCCAGCTACTCAGGAGGCTGAGGCAGGAGAATTGCTTGAACCTGGGAAGCGGAGGTTGCAGTGAGCCGAGATCGTACCACTGCATTCCAGCCTGGGTGACAGAGAGAGACTCTGTCTCAAAAAAAAAAAAAGATTCACTTGATTACAAAATAATAACCTATAATCATTGGGATATATCAATTGCTGGAGCACTATTTTTAGTAAGATTTTCTTAGTTATTTTCACTACTCTCCAGTAGTAATGATGAACATTTTTTGTATATTTATGTGTGCCACACATTTTAAAAGGTATTTGATATGTATTGAATCATTTAATCCTCACAGCAACACTATGATGTGTGTGTGTGTGTATATTATTGTCATCTACCTATTTGACAAATGAGGAAACGGAGACACAGAGAGGTTAGGTAACTGACCATAAGTACACAGCTAATAAGCAGCAAAGGCAGGATTTTAACCCAGGCAGCCTGAATCCAAAGCTGATTCACAAAAACAATATGCCACATTGCTTTTCATAAGAAAGCTGAAGAAGCTTGTAAGATTTCTACATTTTCAGACAATCTTGTCCCTGACTTCTAACCAGAAGTAGCCATAGCCATAAAGTTATTATTAAGACAGCCAACAACCTCTTTCTGCAAAGGGAAGGAGATTGAACCTTTTCAGAGGTCCAACCTTCATAGGCCTGCAAATATGTAACAGTCAGTAATCTATACAAAATTTAAGCTCAGGGTGGTTATAGTAACAGAGATGGAAAAAATACTGATTCATTCACTGAACAAATATTTATGGAACACTTTTTATAATGGACAGTGTTGTAAGTACTTCAGAAATTTCAGTGAACAAAACAGACAAAACCTTTTCTCAAAGACCTCATATTCTTGGGGACAGTGGGAGGAATCTCTTTTCTGAGAAAGATGTAAATTATATAAGTAATAAAGAAGAGATTAAAAAGGTAGGAAACATTCATTTAGGCAAGTGATTATCAACATTTCCAGCAAGGGGTCAGAAGCTCTTTTGGTCCTGATAGCTCTATTCTCTAGCCAATTATGTGTTTAACTATACCTTGTGTATAAATGTTGCAAATAAGAATTTGTATCTTGGAATTGTAAGAAGTAATTCTTCAAAATAGCAAAACATTAAAATACCTCAAATGAAGTATGAATAACGACTTGCATATTTTAAAGAAAATATAGGCAAATGACATCTGGGTATTTTAACTGATTACAAACTTAAAAGACAACGTCAGCCAATATAGACATTCAGCTCAGTTGCAAACCCTGGAACTTAATCTATATTGAAGCTAAATATTCTATAAGCATGCAGTGAAGTGCAAAAAATAGCAATTGAAAAATGACATGATTAAATGGCACGACATGCAATCATTTGCTCTCAATTATATCAATGTATCTTCTTCATTTCTAGGAGTCAGGCAGAAATATTGTTTTTTAAATGCCTCTATTAAATTGGTCACCAGTAATAAAATAGATGAGAGTCCTAATAAGCTCATTTACATAACATACATCATATACTACAAAACTATTCTCTCCAAACAGTTTTGCTCATAGATTTGTCTCCTGGTTGTCATGAGTCTTTGCCACATTAGCAGATTTTAAAAGCATAACCCTGTTTTCAGGACCATTTGTAGAAAAACGTTTATGAAACTTTTCTAGTTAACCCTTGGCAGGATCCTTATTGCTAATTATGGAAAAGGTATTGACATAATATCTTGGCTGTCACATTTTATTATGGTGACGGTAAAAGCAGAATCTAAGTCTGACATTTTGGAAATATCATCTAATTGCAAGTCAGAAACAGAGAATGACAGTTTTAAGTAGATCATAACTTCTTTCAAAATAGCAAACTGGTTTATTTCATGTAAAAGCTAGATTTTAAAAATAGCATTAAAGCTTCCTGAGTTGGTTCACCAAGCATATTTCTATTGGCTCTTGAAGAAGGGCTGGGTAGTGTGCCAAAATAGTTTTGACAGTGTACATGATATTACAAGTCTAGATTCAAACACTAAATTATTTCTTATAACCATTTAAAATAAAAATATTTTCAGTAAATCTTTCCATTTTTAAGAAAAATTATCTCCCCTCTGTTTGTTTACCTAGTCCACAGATAAGTGAGATCTAAAGTTACTGCAATCACCTTTACCTCCATGGCCTTATTGGCCTGACCTTTTAACCTAAAGATCTTAATTTTTCTTGCCATCTGGTATACTCACCAATCAAGTTGAATCATTAAGGGCAACCAGGATTATTAATTAATACTGTAAATTCTTGAAGATCCTTGGATGAATAGAGGCATCAAGGGAAAAGAATCATTCTTTTACAAACATTCACAATTATGTTTTAATAGTTTGTATTTTTTTCTGTTGGAAAAAAAATGTGTACTAATTTTACTTGGAAAGGAGCATTTCTATTCCTCTTGGCTTTTGTTTAGCTGTGGGCCAAAATATAATAACCATTCTAAAAATGTAGACCCTCAGTGAGTTATCCCACGAATGCTGTGGTTATCTCTATGTGGCATTCTTTGTTACTTTTCCTAAACTAAGTTACGTACTTTTAAATATGTTTGTTTTTAAGAGTCAAGCTCAGTGGCCATGTGTTTAGTTCATATTCACATGTAATTAATGATATGTTATATAGTTCTTTTCTAAATTAAAAACAGTGTTAAAATTCCAGACATATAAAACGATATAAAGATTAAGTTACTCTAAAGAAAACTGTAATAGCTTACAGATTGCTTGTATCATTACTAAAATGCTGATATCTATTACAGAGTCTCCCTGGAATAAAGTATGCACGTTTAGCAATAATCTGGTAAAAAAACCTGTCCATTATTGTTAAAATGCTAAACTAGACTGCAATTATAGAAAGGTAACTTTTAGTAGTAAGGGGAAAAGGGTGCTGGATATAAATGCAACTTAGCCATTATACTACAAAATACTTTTTCTTAAAACCCCATAATCACACTTCTCCTAAGCAGATAAGCATTAATTGTCATTTATTTTTATATTGTTATATTTTGAAATCTATTTACAACACCCACTGTGCTTTTTATCTTTTATTGATTCCATAGGAATTATTCCAAAGTAATTCTGGGGAATGGATGAAGGCGTTTTTCTTCTCTAGATCATTTGTTGATTCTAGCTACCTGAAATCATCTTTGCTTTTAATAAATCTTGGGTATTCACTGGCCAGGTCAAAGGATATCCAGGACAGTCTTGAAGAAAGGAAGGAAACAATTCAGTATGACAGGGTATGGTGCCATACACCCAGTCAGTAAAATCTATGAAAAAAGAATCATAATAAAAGGCCACAACAGGGTATGAAATAGCATTAAGAAAGCAAGCAAGGGAACACAGGAGCTAGGATGATGACCCAAGAGAAATTCTTAGGGATAACGTAAAACACACAGGCAACCTGACTCATGGGAGAGGACAGATTATTTATTATTAGTTTCATGACTTGCTCAACCCTGCTGCATGGTATTTTTCTTGCTCTCTCATCCATACATAGTTGGCTATTCTCCACCCCTCTCCTCTATCAAGCCCTGTTTTTCCAGACTTACCTTTGGCTAAGATATTCTTTATTGTCTAAGAAGCCACTCCTAGAACTCATCACAAAGTTCAGAGTGTTACTTGAAGTATAAAAGCTAGGAAAATGTATTTTAGGAAAGTGTTCCTATTATTCCAGAATGCTACAGAAGGGAAATAAATGGATTCAAGAACTCTAGGGACATAACAAGAATACAGGAAGAGAGTCAAGCATGGGGAATAACACCTCTAAAAAGAAGGAAAATGATACTAGAGAGAAAAAGTCAACATTAGAAAAGACATCCTGTTTATTCACTTACTCCTCTCTGACTCGGAAGAGGCAAAGGTATAGATGGCTTTATAAACCTCATATTTCTGTTTTTATTTTCATAGCATCTAAAATAAATAGTACATTTTCCTATGAGTTTGGTCCACTGGGAATGTGCTTCTTAGCTCTTTCCTTTGCATTTGTGGTGGAAGTTCAAGGCAACTTGACTCCTTTTCACCAGTTTTCAGTGTTCACGGATGTGTGGTAATACCATACTCTCAGGGTCATTCAGAAGTTTAACCAATACATAACAGCAAAATACTCTTCAAATATCGTATTAGGTAGTAGAGAGATACTGACTAAATATTAGTCAACTGGTAAACTGTTATAATGATTTTTTAGCTTAAAGGAATATTCGGAACCCTATGAAAAGGAAATATCAGAACTTCATTGATCAAACACTCTCATAGCTAAAACAAAGTGAAGATCCAGGAGAATTTTTCAAGACCATTTTCTTGAACAAAGCTAATTTTCCTTTAGAGGAATAAATTTTATTCTCTTCTGGGAAAAGGCACCACACCTCTCTCCTGCCTGCTCTCCCAAAGAAGATTGAGTACATGGGAAGGTAGTACTCTCATTTATGCCATCTAACATTTTGGCAGCAAGACACAACACAAGTCACTAATCATAAAGGTGTTTTAGTTAACATCTGAAAAGCAATGAGGATTGAAAACAAACCACAACTTAGAGTTTTCTCCTACTTTGGTAATAACTAGTTGTGCAATCTCAGGTAAATCATGTGATTTCTATGTGCCCTCAATACTCTTTCTCTAAAATGCATTGATCCTTTAGGCTCTAACATCTTCTGGGATCAAAGATTATATAACCTTATTCTGAGACAGGAAAAACGTTCTATGGTGATCTAAGATGGACTTTTAAAATATAATTATAAAATACAACTTTGAATATCTCTCAAACAAGACATAAGTTGGTTCTCATCTTCTCTGATTAACTTCTAGGGGTGACAGAATATTAATTTCAATATGCCTTTATTGCTGGCTTTAACTGTGGACAGCTGCTTTAACTGGGTAAGTGTGTTGTTGCAATAATTTGCATAAAACAACCTTGCTTGGTCTCAGATTCTGTTCATATCTTGGTCATGTTCTAACACCTTCAAAGTCTAACTCTAAATAACATTATAGTGAGAACCACATGTGTAAGCAAAGCAAACAAGATTGAAAATGTAATTTCCACTGATGCTTTGATAAAGTTTTGAAATTTGTCGCACCAGTATTTTATTAAGAGTTACAATGGCATGTGATACTGTTTGGATCGCTGTCCCTGCCGAAATCTCATATTGAAGTGTAATCCCCAATGCTGGAGGTGGGGCCTGGTGGGAGGTGTTTGGGTCATGGGGGAAGGTCCCTCACGATTTGGTGCTGTCTTCATGATAGTGAATTACTGCAAGATATGGCCATGTAAAAGTGTTTGGCACCTCCCCATCCCCCTGCCTTGCTCTTGCTTTTGCCTTGTGTTGTGCCTGCTCCCACTTCACCCTCCACTATGATTACAACTTCCTGAGGCCTCCCTAGAAGCTGAGCAGATGACAGCACCATGCTTCCTGTGAAGCCTGCAGAACTGTGAGCCAATAAAACCTCTTTTTCCCTTTTATAAGTGACCCAGTCTCAGGTATTTCTTTATAGCAATACAAGAATGGCTTAATACAGCATGACTGAACATACACTCATTGGCTTTCTTGCTGGTGGTCTTGGCTAATAGATAAGGAGTAAATGGGTCTTGAAACATCCCTCCATTTCCTAAAAGTCATTTCTCCTGATCATGACTAAAGAAAAATAAAGGAGGATATTTTGAGAAAAGGCAGAGGATATGAGGGAAAAGAGGAACCGAGGTTACTGCTTAGTCTGTGCTTCTCAAAAGAACATTCAACATCAGATCTTTCAATCTATTATTACACTTATCCTCACGATATTAAATTCAAAAAAGAAAGAAAAATCTCCTTGGGAAAAAGAATGTGATATTCTAAATGTAGAGGGTATAACTTGGGATTTAATCAACCATTTAAAGCATCAGTAAAATTAAAAGAGATAAGTTAGGCTATTTTTTTTTCCCAGATGGGAATAATGATTTATGTCTCCACCCTCTCTGAGAGGTTTTGGGAGGATTAATGAGCTAATGTCTGTAAAGCTCCTTAAGCTCCTTGTATGGAGGTGCAACATAAACACAAGGTGAAAAATGATAGCAAACTCTATGCTGAGTTGAGCTCCCAAAAGTAAAGCCCCTGGGAATGAGAAACTGTTGCAAGTTGAGATGGTAAATCTCTGCGTTCCAATGCCAGAGAAGCCTTGGTTTGTTGTCATATGTGTTTTTAATTCTGTTTAAAGTAGTACTTAGTGGTATCAATAGGCATTTCTACATTTCCTATTAATCATAGTAGCCCCTGTGATCATCTTTTTTGTTTGTTTGTTTGTTTGTTTGAGATGGAGTTTCGCTCTCATTGTCCAGGCTGGAGCGCAATGGCACGATCTCGGCTCACAGCAACCTCCGCCTCCCGGGTTCAAGTGATTCTCCTGCCTCAGCCTCCCAAGCAGCTGGGATTATAGGCACGTGCCACCACACCTGGCTAATTTTGTATTTTTAGTAGAGATGGGGTTTCTCCATGTTGATCAGGCTGATCTCGAACTCCTGACCTCAGGTGATCCACCAGCCTTGGCCTTCCAAAGTGCTGGGATACAGGTGTCAGCCATCATGCCCGGCCTCACTTTTTTGTTCTATGCATCAAATGAGAAAGGCTTATTACCTATATTTTACAGAGTAAAAATTGGAATGTGAAAGTTACAAAGCCATCAATAATAACCCACAAGAAACCAATGGTTCAACGTTATTGGACTGTGGCCTGGATTGGTATTCTGATATAGGCTGCCATCTGGCTCTGATTGTCTGATCATGGGTGAGTCATTTAATTTATCAGAGATTTAGTTTTCTTCTCTTAGGAATAAGGAGGCTAAGTTAGCTAGATGAGCTCAGGTATTAATCTGTGAGGATATTCCACCATCTTCTAAGCACTTCTTGAGTATCTAGTGACTCCAAGGCATTGTATATAATACTATAAAGGGCATGCAAAACAAATAAAACTTCAAGATAGTTTCTATTCTTAAAGCTTACACTTTAGTCTGTTGACAAGATACACACTCTTAAGTACACATACGTGAGGAATATTCAAATAAGCACACAAAACAACAGAAATTTCTTCAATCACTTATCTCCAGGCCTCCACACATGCATATATTGTTCCGTTTCCTCCTCTCCACTTCAGATCTCATTTTAGAGTCGCTTATTCCAGGAATTTCCTCACTTCTCTTCATGTGCAAACACCCAAGCCTCCCCAGGAATGTACTGCGCACTTCCATAGCACACTATGTTAACCCCCATCCAACCACATGCCACATCCTACCCTACTTGCATGTTTCACTGTCTGTATTTCCCTTTAGCCTGTGTGTTCCTTGGAAGAGGACTATATATGGCTCACCACAGTATTCACAGTGCCCAGCACTTGACAAAGATGTTTGCTTAGGAGAAAGGTGTTGAATAAATTAAAAATATCTCTACCTATACTTCCCAAAACATCTCGAACTGCTTCTTATTTCTAACGACTAGAAGCCCACCATTCTTACATACATTCTATTACTTACAAGGCCTTTCATTAAACATTCTCTTCCTTATTTAAAGGGGAGCCTGTGCTGATGCAACAGTTAGCATTCCAGGGACAGATGGACTCTTCATGGGAGTGAGGCTTTCGCAGAAGGCCTCCTCCCTCTTCCCCATCCCTACCAACAAACCAGTTCAGAAATCCTATCATCTCTAATCTAGCCTCCTAGGAGGATGTCAGCAAGATGGCAAAATAGGTCTTTCCCGTGCTCATTCCGTAAACAGGCACATCAGCTTGAACAACTATTCATACACAAACATACCTTCATAAGAGCTAAGGAAACTAGATGACAGATTACGGCACTTGGGGGTAGCACAGAAACAAGAAAAGATGTATTGAAAAGGGTAGGAAGGACACTTTTACATTACAGTTGTCTCTCCTTCCCCAAGCCTGGGCAGCACAACATGGAAAGACACCTACCACTTGAGGCAAGGAGAATTAATTGAGTACCTGACTTTATCTGGGACTCTAGCACCAGGCTAGCCCCTACAACCCCAGGCACTACTCTGGCCTCTGCAGCCCCAGACTATAGCTTGGCACTCATGGACCCAGCCTCTAAGCCTTCCCCACTGTCAGGCTGGCACATGCACACCCCAGCTCCAGGTCAGCACATGCAACCTCAGACACCAGGCTGGCACCGTGATTCTAGGCAGCAGGCTGGTATCCATGGCCCCAGTCTCCAGGCCAGCCCCTGCAGCATCACACTGCAACGGACTCAGGGTCAAAATCCATCTCAAGAGACCCTAGCACCAGGGCAGCTCCTGGGGAACCAGGCTTGGAGGCCCACTCCAGCGTCGGGCTGGCCTCTGTGGCCTTAGGCTCTAAGCCAGCTCCTGCAGAGATAGTCTCCAGGCCAGTATGCATAAACCCAGCCTCCAGGCCCTCCCCTGCAGAGCAAGGCTAGGTCAGCATCCATAGTCCCAGGTACCAGGTTAGAACCCATGGACTAGAGCCCATGATAGAGATTCCAGACCAACCCTTCATGGACCCAGACTCCAGGCCAGGCACTGTTGCCTTAGGCTCCGGTCTGCCCTAATATACTCCAGCACTGGGCTGACACCCACATACTCAGGCTCCAGGATTACCCCTGTGAACCCAGGCTCCAGGCTGACCCTAGTACAGCTCCAGAAGCCAGGTCCACCTCCATGACTCAGACTCCAGGCCTATTCCCAAAGACCCAAGCACTGGCCTATCCCAGTGTTAGGCCAGCCCCTACAGACATAGGCTCAAGGCCCACAGAGTACCAGGTTGACACTAGAGAACCCAGGCTGTATCCAGCCCCCACAGACACAAGCTTCAGGCCTGTCCTGGTATATTCTAGCTCCAGGTTCATCCCAGTGGACCTAGCTCCAGGCATGATCCTATAGACCCAGGCTCAAGGCCAGTCCTTATAAATCCAGGTGCCAAGCCCACCCACCTGCTGACCCAGGTAGCAGGCCCACCTGGCCATGGACCCCACCAGATGTCACACTCAGAATCGCTAGACCAGTTGATTGGTGAAGAATTTTCCCTGATGAAGTGAGTCTGTAAAGACTAGAATAGGTGGCTACTTCCTGATATGTGCAGGCACAAATGCCTAGCCACAAGGATCACAAATAATCAGAGAAATATGACAGAACTAAAGAAACAAAATAAAGCATGAGTTAGCGGCCCTAAGTGTCTTCTTGGCAAACAATAAAAATAATTGTCTTGGCTGGACTTATGCCTGTAATCCCAGCACTTTGGGAGGATCACTTGAGCCCAGGAGTTTGAGACCAACTGGGCAACACAGTGAAACCTTATCTCTACAAAAACTTCGAAAAGTTGCTGAGTGTGATGGTATTCACCTGTAGTTCCAAGGTGAGGAGGCTAAGGTGGAGGGAACTCTTGAGCCCAAGAGGTTGAGGCTATAGTGACCCAAGATCATGCTGCTACACTATAGCCTGGGAGAGAGAGTGAGATCCTGTCTCAAAAATTAATAATAATAATAATAATTGTCTTCAAGAAGTTCAGTGGGCTACAAGAGAACATAGACAACTAAACAAAATCTGGTAAGCAATATACAAACAAAACTATAGTTCAACAAAGAGAAACAAAAATGAACCAAAGAGAAATTCTGGTGCTAAATAACACAATGACTGAATCAAAAAATTCCATAAAAAGCTACAACAGCAGACTGAAGAAGAAAAAAACCAAGAGAGATTGAAAACATTGTTTGAGATTACCTAGTAAGTGGAACAAAAAGAAAAAATAATGAAAATGAGTGAAGAAAGTCAACAGTACTTATTGAGCCCCACCAAGTGAACCAATGTATGCATATGAGAATCTCAGAACAAGCAAAGCAAGAGAAGGGAACAGAAAGCTTATTTAAAGAAGCAATGAGAGAAAATTTCCAAAATCTGAAGAGGGACATGAACATTCAGATCCAAGAATCTCAAAGAACCCCAAATCAATTAAAATATATCCTCACCAGGTCAAATTATAATCAAATTCTCAAAAGTCAAAGACAAAGAGAGAATATTGAAAGCAGCATGAGAAAAACAACTCATCATATACAAGGGTAGCTTTAATACTATCAGCAGATTTTTCAGCAGAAACTTTGCAGGGCAGGAAAGAGTGGGAACATATATTCAAAGTGCTAAAGGAAACGAAAGTATTTGGCATATGACGTCCTTCAGAAATAACAGAGAGATAAGGATTTTCCTAGAGAAACAAAAGTTGTGGAAGTTCATCACCACTAAACCTGCCTTACAAGAAATGCTTAAGGAAGTTCACGTTGAAACAAAAGGATGCTAAAATCATGAAAACACATGAAAGTATAAAACTTTGTGTAAAGGTAAAGATATAGTCGAATTCAGAATATTCCAATAAAGTGGTGGTGCATAAGTCCCTTGTAAGTCTATTATAAAAGGTAAAAGAGAAAAGTAATAAAAATAATTATAGCTAAAATAGTTTGGTAATGAATACATTTTATATTACATATGTAAGATATATGGATTGCCAGATCAATAAAATGTGGGAGGAGAAGAAGTTAAACTGTAGTTTTGTATGTGGTCACAGTTAAGTTGTTAACGTCAGTTGCATACTCCATGCAAATGGTAACATTTATCAGACAAAAACTCTCACAAGAGACAAAGATGGTAATTTTATAATGATAAAGGGGTAAATTTATCTAAAGGATGTAACAATTATAAATATATATGCACCCAACACCAGAGCACCCTTATATGTAAAGCAAATGTTAACAGAAATGAAGGGAGAAATAGCAATACAATTATAGTAGGGGACTTCAATATCCTGATTTTGATAATGGACAGATCAAAATTCCAATGACTTTTTTTATAGAAATAGAAAAAATAATTCTAAAACGTATGTAGAACCACAAAAGACCCTATATAGCCAAAATAATATTAAGCAAAAAGAAAAAAGCTGGAGAGATCACACTCCCTGATATCAAAATAAACCAGAGAGCTATAGTAATCAAAACAGCATGGTACCGACATTAAAAACACACACACGGCCGGGTGCGGTGGCTCAAGCCTGTAATCCCAGCACTTTGGGAGGCCGAGACGGGCGGATCACGAGGTCAGGAGATCGAGACCACCCTGGCTAACACGGTGAAACCCCGTCTCTACTAAGAAAAATACAAAAAACTAGCTGGGCGAGGTGGCAGGCACCTGTGGTCCCAGCTACTCAGGAGGCTGAGGCAAGAGCATGGCGTAAACCCGGGAGGCGGAGCTTGCAGTGAGCTGAGATCCGGCCACTGCACTCCAGCCTGGGCGACAGAGCAAGACTCCGTCTCAAAAAAAAAAAAAAAAAACACACACACACACACACACACGTAGTCCAACTGAACAGAAGAGAGACCTCCAAAATAAATCCACACATTCATGATCAACTTATTTTCAACAAAGGTAGCAAGAACACACCATGGGAAAATAACAGTGTCTTCAAAAAAGTTGTTGGGAAAATTGAATATCCACATGTGGAAGAATGAAACTGGACCTTTATCTCACACCACATACAATAATCAACTCAAAATGGATTAAAGACTTAAAAGTAAAACATAAAACCAAAATTACTAGAAACTTTTCCCCTAGAAAACATAGGGGAAAACTTTCTTGACATTGATCTGAAAGAGTTTTGGGATATGACCTCAAAAACACAAGAAACAAAAACAGATTGATAGAATTACATCAAACTAGAAAGCTCTGCACAGAAAGGAAACAATCAACAGAGTGAAAAGACAACCCACAGAATGGAAGAAAATATTTACAAGCCATACATCTGATAATATCCCAAATAGACAAGGAACTTAACCAAACAGCAAGAAAACAAATAACCCAACTAGGCAAAGTCCTTGAGCAGATATTTCTCAAAAGAAGACAGGCTTATAAAAAAAATCCTCAACAACAGTAATCATCAGAGAAATACAAATTAAAGCCACAAGGAGATATCACCTCACACCTGTTAGAATGGCTACTATCAAAAAGACAAAAGATAGCAAGTGTTAGCAAGAATGTGGAGAAAAGGGAACACTTTTGTTCCCACTGTTGTTGGGAATGTAAATTAATATAACTATTATGGAAAACAATATGAAGTTTCCTAAAAAAAAATTAAAAGGAGAACTACCACATGATCCAGCAATACTACTTCTGGATATATATCCTAAGGAAGTAAAATCAGTATGTCAAAAATATGTCTGCACTCCCATTTTCAATGCATTATTCATAATAATCAAGACATGGAAAAAATCAAACTGATGTATGGCTATAGAAAATGTGGGATAAACACATTCATACACATACACAAATTTACACACACACACATACACAATGAAATGCTGTTCTTTCTTAAAAAAGAAAGAAATCCTGTCGCTTGTGACAACATGGATGAACCTGGAAGACACTATATTAAGTGAAATAAGCCAGGCACAGAAGGACAAATACTGCATGATCTCATTTATATGTAAAATTTCAATAAATTGAACTCAGAGCAGATATTAGAATGCCAGTTAGCAGAGACTGGGGTAGGAGATGGGGGGGGAGGGGTGGAAGGGGTGAAGAGATTTTAGTCAAAGGGTCACAAAGTTTCAGTTAGAAAGCAAGAAAAATGACAAGTATCTGAGGTGTTGGATATGCCAATTAGCTTGATTTAATCATGTCACAACATATACATATATCAAAACATCACAATGTACACTGTAAATATGTTCAATTCTTATTTGTCTGTTATACCTTAATAAAGCTGGGAGGTGGGGGGTAGAAATCCAATCTCTTCCCTCTCACTGTAATTGTCCCATATCAATCCCTCAGGTCATATCACCTAAGTTACAGAATAGCAACCTCCTAATAGGACTTTCTCCTTCCAGGCTGGTTCAAACATGCTCTGCAAGACCACCCTCCTGCTCTGGAACACTGAGGACATCCCTGGTAAATTAGCAAAGAGTAGGATACTTGCTCTGCTTACAGCTCCACTTGACGTTAGACAGTTTACCTTATGCTTCAGTATCAATACACAAATTGCTATTCCATACATATGGTCTTTCTGATCCCTGAATTTTAATAAAATCGAAGAAAATCTAAAATTTCCCTTTGGTTTTTGTCTTAGACTGAAACATCTGTACAGGGAGCCATTTATATAATATTTCAAAGAGGATCTATTTCAATACCCAGTGTTAGAAAACAAAAACTCCTCAAAAAATGGACAGAAAAATCAACACACACATCAACAGACACTGTAGTTCAAATGAGGGCCCAATTTGAAGACTCAGAACAATACTGAAATAAATAAAAACCGAAAAAGAGAAAACAATTCATGTCTTGAAAACAGGCACAAGGATATTGCATTCATGGCACGGAGGTAAGTAGGCACTTTTGACGACAGAACAATTTAAGATCAGTAAAGATTGTATAAAAATGAAAAGAACTTCTATTGAATTAAAAATTGCAATGAAAACAATTAATTACAAAATTAGGTACTGCAAAAACAGAAAACAAGCTTGAGAATTCTACCAGAAGTCCCTAGATGAAGAAATAAAAATAAAAATAGATTTTTTTAAGTGAAGGCAAGATCTAGGAGATTCAATATGCACAGAGCAGGCCTTTCAAAAAGACGTAACTAAACATATGGAGAAATTACGATAATCAAATAGCGGGTAAAACTTTCCTGATCTAAAGCGGGATTTTCAAAATCAATTAGGACTCACCATGTTCCCAGCAAAAAAAAAAAAAAAAGTGAAAAGAGACAGATACCTAGTCCTAGTCTATATAAATGAAATTAAAACAAAAGCTACAACTCACACATAAAAGATAAGCATATCTTCTCTTTTATGACTACAAATTTCAAAAGAATCAGAAATTTTGATGACAAAAGATTACACAGCCCTTAGAAAAATTTTATGTTCAGCCAAGCTATTGTTTATATGTGAGGTAAAAGTAAAATACATTTTGTGACACACAGGGTTTGGAAAAAATACTAGAAATGGGCTTTTCCTGTGAAAATTATTAGAAGATGATCCAACAGCGAGTACTAAAAATACATTTTTAATGGAAAGTTGTTATATGAAAAAAACTGAAGTTCAGCAATGAAAATAGTATGAAGAATTAATTCTGAATTACTTTCATTTTTATTTATTAAAAAAATTATCTAGCAACCCAGTCCCACTGTCTTAACCAGGCTAGAGTGCGGTATAAAGAATTAGCAGGTCGGGCGCGGTGGCTCACGCCTGTAATCCCAGCACTTTGGGAGGCCGAGGCGGGTGAATCACAAGGTCAGGAGATGGAGACCATCCTGGCTAACATGGTGAAGCCCTGTCTCTACTAAAAATACAAAAAAATTAGCTGGGTGCAGTGGCTGGCACCTGTAGTCCCAGCTACTTGGGAGGCTGAGGCAGGAGAATGGTGTAAACCCAGGAGGTGGAGTTTGCAGTGAGCCGAGATCGGGCCACTGTACCTCCAGCCTGGGCGACAGAGCAAGACTCTGTCTCAAAAAAAAAACAACAAAAAAGAATTAACGAAAATTAATTTAGTGACCCAGTCCTGCTCTCTTGCCCAGGCTAGAGTGCACAATTGAAGCTCACTGTACCCTTGAACTCCTGGGGTGAAGCAATCTTCTCACCTCAGCCTCCTAAGTATCTAGGACTACAGGCACCCACCACCACACTCAGGTAATTGAACACAATTTTTTTTGTGTGTAGAGATGGGGTCTTACTATGTTGCCCAGGCTGGTCTCAAACTCCTGACATCAAGTGATCCTCCTGTTTTGGTCTCCGAAAGTGCTATGATTACAAGAATGGGCCTCTAAGCTAGGCCTGAATTATTCTAATATACTGCAAATGTCAAAAGAAATACTTGAAGGTATGAAAAAAGGACATAATTATATTAGTAAAATAATAATAATACCTAAAAATTAAATCTAAGATTATATACTATCAACAAAAATAGGGAAATAGGGTGGAGGACAGAGAAAGAAAAATAAGCTTATTTTTAAAATTTAAAAGTGGCATTGGAATCAATCTTGAGACTGTAAATAAAGAAAATACGTAATTAAAAAAATCCTTCCAATTCACTGCAGTAGAAATAAAGAAAACAGCATTCCATGTAGCAAAATATTTAAACTAGCCCATAATATAAACTTCGTGGTATTGCTAAAACCCAGCCCAGTGCCTAAATGAAAGAATGTGATAAGATGAAAAAGGATCAGTAATCTTAATCAAAGAAATAAATATGAATGGGCTTAATATTCTTATTAGAAGATAGAGACTGTCAGATTTGGTTAGAATGCAATTTGTAAGGAACTTGCCTAAAAGAATATAATGTGGAAAACTGATAACAGAAGGACAGGCAAGGATATACTAAGCCTCTACATATATTGTGAAGGACTTCAAGTTACCTAAGAGATGAGAAAGGAAGACGCTAGGCCTATGATGGTAGGGTTTCTGGTTAGTCCTTCCAGATTCAAATCCTCCATCTCTTCAACTTGGTCATGAATTTTAACTGAGAATTTTCTGCCTTACATCTTATAGATCTGTACATTTGCTTGCCATCACTGCACTAGCAGTTTATTAGTGTATTTCTTTTCACTTTAAAAATGACTCAAACAAGTCTCTGTTAACTTAGAAGCCAGTAAAAACATATTCATGTTATAAGTACGGCTATCCAGACTGAAATTCATAACTGGGAAGACTTTTTACTTTCCTCTTTTAGGCCAGTGTCTGTACTGAACATTATAATGCTAGAAAGGAAATGGGTACAAAGAGAAAGCTTGCTACTGTGGTGCTAAAGGCAATAACATTGCAATTCTTGTTCAAAAGATGCTTCTTGCTTTTTGCAGTATCATTTTCAATGAGGGAAATATAAATCCTGGTATACAGAACTGGCCATTGGCTGATCTACCTAAAATTTTGTGCCAAGCTGAAAATGTTGTTTAAAGAAATTGAATGACATCTATAATTGAAAAATTTACCAACAGAAAAAGATAGCTCTTACAGAATCACAAGAATGCTAGAGTTGAAGGGAAGCTTTTCAATCAAAAAACCCTAAATTTATAAATAATCTCAGGCAAAGAAAAATTACTTACCTGAGATCACACAGCTGAAAGTCCTAGGTCATAGTGTTGCCAACTAACAGAAACTAGTGATGATACTCAATAAATACTACTAATTGGTCAATTATAAAAGAATCATGTTGTAGTAAAAGTTACAGAAGATGACTGGCAATTCAATATGGACATTAAAATATAAATTTTGTTTCTCTCCTTAAGTGAAGGTCTAATTGTGTGTGTATATGTGTGTGTGTGTGTGTGTGTGCACTCATGTGTGCACACATAATGCAATAATTTTGGAGAAACAAGAGGTAAAAGGAGGGTTTACAAAAGAAGGTCATGGAGACAGAAGTTGGAGTAGAAAATGGACTGTAAGTAACTGGTTTGCGGCCTTGCTCAAAAGAGGAAAAGTAGCCCAAATGTGGAGACCCACCCTTAATAATCTGGGACTTGGTTTTTACCACCCCAAAAGAGCTTTTCCTTCCCAGGTCAAAGGGCAAACTTGGGAGGTATACTGACTATCTCCTTTTTTCCTAGTCTTGGGAAGGAAAAAACTTCTCTTATGATTTTACCTAGATAGTAAGTAGGTCAATGATCCAATTAATAGATAATTCAGTTCCTAGAGATCATACAACTCACCAAAGTAGGTGAAACCCCAAGGAATTTGTTTCATCTATTTACTATAACCCTGCTTTATTAAATATAAATGCTTTTTTGAAAGTACAGTTTCATGCTTTAGAATTCTAATGCTGACTGCTAAAATATATTGAGCTTTTAGTAGGCAGACCCTATTTTAAGCAGTCTTCATGTATATATTATCTCATTTAACACTCGCAACCACTTCTTAAGGTAAGTAGTATCATTATCTCTATTTGTAAGATAAGAAACCTGGAGCTTTCAGGAAGATCATCCATCAGAAAGAGGTAGAGCCAGGACAAACACAAGCAACTTGAATCCACACTTAAGCCTCTCAACTATGATGGATCAGATTCACTGTTCCCATCCTATATTTACTTGAACGGAGAGCATTGAGATACCTTTGCAATTATGTTCTTCCAGTTTTTTCCTTATTTGAATTTACTAACAAAGAAAGTTACATTTAAGAAATTTAAGAGACCAGTTAAGAGTAGAAACATTCATTCTCTGGTGTTTCAGAGGCTAAATGCTGTTCTGTCTGATTTTCAAGACAGTAAGTAAAGATGGGTGAGATCTCTCTTTCCTCTTTCTAGATTAGCATGACATTCTTGATTTCCATGAATCTGGTCTGTCTGATAGCAGCAGTACAAACACCACATATAAAATGAGTGCATAGCTGTATCTCTGCCTTCTCAAACCAAGGGCAGAACTCTCTACTTCATAGGAATCATTCAGCATCTTCTTCTAGCAAAATACGTAGTCAGAAAGAATTGGGCTGCTATTCCATTTTCTTTTACTTTAGAAAACTGTACTGGGACTACCTGTAAAAATTTTCTGTGGGTCTTCCCACCACCCTCAGACAGTAGTGTGAATAACATTTATTTATAATAAATCTATCTTTGAATTTCAACCTTAACCAAGCCAATTTTTCTTATAAGGCAGTTCTGAACTGTATCCAATTATTTAAAATTATTTCCAAAGAACTGTTAGGTGATGGGTTTTTTAATATGTGGTACAAAAAAAATCTAATAAAAGACTGTTGATGAATATACCTGGCTTTCTTTTGATGGATATACATGGTTAATATGTTTTTTTAAAAATGTATCTATGATACGTAGAAAGGATTAAGTCCTGTTTGATGTCTGTTGAATTTGAAAGTGTTTTGTATGCTTTTGTTATGGTTAGACCGAGTTACTGTAATTCTTTGTTTGCATCTTTGCCAACAGCATCATTACAAAGTTTGTAATGGCTCCAAGATAGAGCAGCAGGGATGATCCAGGCACCTGTAGGAATCATGGCTACTTTTCTTATACATAAAAACTGCTAAAACATTCTATCCTGTCTTTCAGCCTCATCTCCTTTAAATGTGGTTTTGGGGTCAGAGGAAATGAGAACTTACAGTACCATTTGAAATTGGTTATAGTGGACACGAGAAATCCCCCCTAAAAGACTGGATGAAATTGGTCTTATTTTTATTTCTGAAAATTATGCACTGAGGTTTCAGGAAACATTTCTTAAAGCATATGAACTGCTTAGCTCTTTTCTTCCTTTATTCTGTAAAAGTAAATTAGTGATATTCCTTTTCAGAGTAATTACTTGGCAATGGTGCACATTTTATTGTTAATTTGAAATCCTTTTAAAGGCCCTATTCTATAAATTTAATTTCCAAGATTTAAAACATTGACTCCCTGACTTCCTCCAGCTGGCTGTCAAGTATTCAGAATGGAATAAGGAACAAAAGAGTAAACTATGTGCTTTTCTCTTGCAAGTAACAGATCTTTGACCTAGGGACTTCTGAGTCTACATAGGGGCAGATTCTGAAACAGTTTCTAGGTGTGACTATTGGCTTTATCACTTACTAACTTTATGATCTTGAGTAAGTTACTTCAATTTTCCCCACCTCAGTTTTCTCATCCATGATAGTGGATGGGGCAGAGCAAGATACCAGAATAGAAGGCTCCCTAATCGTTCCCCTTGGAACCCTCGACAAGTACACCAATTTAATGATGATCCACTCTGAATGTCTTGCATCTTAGATACCAGCTCAACTACAGCAGGATAGGGCAACAGTCAACATTTTAAGGCCCCCGTTCCAGTCCCTAGCTCCCAGACGACAGCTCTAGACATAACCCTAGGCCAGAAGGAAACCCACTACCTTGAAAGGAAGGTCCCAGTCCTGGCAGCATTAATCACCTGCTAACTGAAGACCCTTTGAGCCCTGAAAAACCAGCAGTAATACCCAGGTACTATGTAGAGGGCCTTGGATGAGTCTCTGAGACTTGCTGGCTTTAGGTGAGACTTAGCAGATTCCCAGGTGTGGTGGCTAAAGGGCAAAACTCCTTCTGCTTGAGGAAAGCAGAGGGAAAAGTAAAGAGGACTTAGTCTCACATCTTAGATACCAGCTTGGCCTACAGACGGGTAGAGTGCCAAGTGGGCTCTTGGGGTTCCCAATTCCAGGACTTGACTCTTAGATGGCATTTCTGGACTTGCTCTGGGCCAGAGGGGAGCCCACTTCCCTGAAAGGTGAGTCCCAGGCCAGGCAGCATTCACCATAAGCCGACACAAGAGCCCTTGAATCTTAAGGGAACATCGGTGGCAGTCTGGCAGTACTCTCCATGGTCTGTGGTGGTGGCCATGGGGTGAGGCTCCCCTGGTTTTGGAAAGGGGATGGAAGAGTGGGAAGAACTGCATCTTGTGATTTGAGTGCCAGTGAAGCCACAGTAAAACAGAACACCTGGTAGACTTCTAAGGTTTTTGACTCTAGTCCCTGACTCCTGGAAGGCACTTCTTGGACCCAGCTGGGGCCTGGGAGAACTTGCCACCCTGAAGGGAAGCACACAGGTAGAGCTGGCTTTGCCACCTGCTGACTGTAGAGCCCCAGGGCCTTGAGCAAATACAGGCAGTAGCCAGGGAGTGTTTGCAGCAGGCCTTGGGTGGGACCCAGTGCTGTGCTGGCTTCAGGTCTGAACCAGCACAGTCATAGTGGTAGTGGCCACAGGGATGCCTGTGTCACTCCACCCCCAGCTTTAGGTGGCTCATAACAGAGACAGAGAGAGAGAGAGAGAGAGAGAGAGAGAGAGAGAGAGAGAGAGAATGAACATTTGTTTGGCAGAAAGTAAGGGAAAAGAACAAGAGTCTCTGCCTGGTAATCCAGAGAATTCTCCTAGATGTTGTCCAAGACCATCAAGCCAGTACCTCTTTGAGTCTGCAAGAACTACAGCATTACTAGGTTTAGGGTGCTCCCTAAAGCAAATACAGCATAGATCACAACACCCTAGTCCTTTCAAACATCTGGAAAGCCTTCCCAAGAAGAACAGGTACAAACAACCCAGACAGTAAAGATCACAATAAATACCTAACTCTTCAATGCCCAGATACCGAAGAACATCTACTAGAATCAACACCATCCAGGAAAACATGACCTCACCAAAGGAACTAAATAAGGCACAAGGGGCCAGTCCAGGAGAAACAGAGATATGTGACCTTTCAGACAAATAATTTGAAATAGTTGTGTTGCAAAAACTCAAAGAATTCAAGATAACACAGAGAAGGAATTCAGAATTCTACCAGATAAAGATTAAAATAATTAAAAAGAATCAAGCAGAAATTCTGGAGCTGAAAAAATGCAATTGGCATACTGAAGAATGCATCAGTCTTTTAATAGCAGAATTTATCTTGGGAGGCTGAGGTGGGTGGATCACGAGGTCAGGAGATCAAGACCATCCAGGCTAACAGGGTGAAACCCCATCTCTACTAAAAATACAAAATATTAGCTGGGTGTGGTTGCAGGCGCCTGTAGTCCCAGCTACTTGGGAGGCTGAGGCAGGTGAATGGCGTGAACCCGGGAGGTGGAGCTTGCAGCGAGCCGAGAGCATGCCACTGCAGCCTGGATACAAAGCGAGACTCTGTCTCAAAAAAAAAAAAAGCAGAATTATATGTAGTCAGAGGAGACAACAGAAAAAAGAATAAAAACAATGAAGTCAGCCTACAAGATCCAGAAAATTGCCTCAAAAGGGCCAATCTAAGACTTATTGGCCTTAAAGAGGAGGTAGAGAGATAGGAATAGAAAGTTCATTCAAAGGGATAATAAAAACACAGAACTTCCCAAACCCAATGAAAGATATCAGTAAGTACAAGAATATTACACCAAGGATTGGGTGCGGTGGCTCATGCCTGTAATCCCAACACTTTGGGAGGCCACAGTGGGCGGATCACGAGGTCAGGAGATAGAGACCATCCTGGCTAGCACCAGGATGAAACCCTGTCTCTACTAAAGATACAAAGAATTGGCTGGGCATGGTGGTGTGTGCCTGTAGTCCCAGCTACTCATGAGGCTGAGGCAAGAGAATGGCATGAACCCAGGAGGCAGAATTTGCAGTGAGCCGAGATTGTGCCACTGCACTCCAGCCTGAGCGACAAAGCGAGACTCCATCTCAAAAAAAAAAAAAAAAAAAAGCAGAATATAACACCAAGCAGATTTAACACAAAGAAGGCTACCTCAAGGCATTTAATAAACTCCCAAAGGTCAAGGATAAAGAAAGGATCCTAAAAGTGGCAAGAGAAAAGAAGCAAATAACATACAATGGAGCTCCGATATGGCAGGCAGCAGACTTTTCGGTGGAAACCTTAAAGGCCAGGAGAAAGTGACATGACATATGTAAAGTGCTGAAGGAAAAAAACTTTTTACCCTAGAATAGTATATCTGGCAAAAATACCTTTCAAACGTGAGGTAGAAATAGAGACTTTCCCAAATAAACAAAAGCTGAGGGATTTCATTAACACCAGACCTGTCCTACAAGAAATCCTAAGGGGAATACTTCAATTAGAAAGAAAAGGACATTAGTGAGCAACAAGTAATCACCTGAAGATATAAAACTCACTGGTTACAGTAATTACACAGAAAAACAGAATATTTTAACAATGCAACTGCGGTGTGTAAACTACTCTTATCCTAACAGAAAGACTAAATGATGAACCAATAAAAAATAATAACTACAACAACTTTTCAAGACACAGACAGTACAATAAAATATAAGTAGAAACAACAAAAAACTAAAAAGCAGGGGGATGAAGTTAAGGTGTAGAGTTTTTATTAGTTTTCTTTTTGCTTGTTTGTTGGTTTATGCAAACAGTATTGTTGTTATCAGCTTAAAACAATGGGTTATAAGACAGTATTTCCAAGCCTCATGGCAATCTCAAACCAAAAAACATACAAATGGATACACAAACAATGAAAAGCAAGAAACTAAATCATATCACCAGAGAAAAACACTTTCACTAAAGGAAGACAGGAAGGAAAGAAAGAGAAAGAGAAGACTGCCAAACAATGAGGAAACAAATAAGAAAATGGCAGGAGTAAGTCCCAACTTATCAATCATAATGCTGAATGTAATGGACTAAATTCTCCAATAAAAAGACACAGAGTGGCTGAAGGGATGAAAAATAAAACCCATTGATCTGTTGCCTACAAGAAATACACTTCAACTGTAAAGGTACACATAGACTGAAAGTATAGGGATAGAAAAAGATATTCCATGCCAATGGAAACCAAAAAAGAGGAGGAGTAGCTATATGTATATCAGACAAAATAGATTTCAATGCAAAAACTGTAAGAGACCAAGAAGGTCACTATATAATGATAAAGGGGTCAATTCAGCAAGATGATACAATTTAAAAGATGTATGTACTCAATACTAGAGTACCAAGATCAATAAAGCAAATATTATTAGAGCTAAAGAGAGACATAGGCCCCGATACAGTAATAGCTGGAGACTTCAACACACCCACGTTCAGCATCAGACAGATCTTCTAGACATAAAATCAAGAAAAAAACATTGGATTTAGCCTGCTATAGACCAAATGGATCTAATAAATATTTTCAGAACATTTCATCCAAAAGCTGCAAAATACACATTCTTTTCCTCAACACATGGATCATTTGCAAGGATAGACCGTATGTTAGATCACAAAACGAGTCTTAAAACATTCCAAAAAAAGGAAATAATATCAAGCATCTTCTCTGACTATAACGGAATAAAACTAGAAATCAATAATGAGAAGAATTTTGGAAACTATACAAACACAAGGAAATTAAACAATATGCTCCTGAATGACCAATGGGTCAATAAAGAAATTAAGAAGGAAATTGAAAAGTTTCTTGAAACAAATGATAACGGAAATACAACATACCAAAACCTATGGGATACAGTAAAAGCAGTACTAACAGGGAATTTTGTAGTTATAAGTGCCTACATCTTACTCCAGTTAAAATGACTTTTATCCAAAAGACAGGCAATAACAAATGCTGGCGAGGATGTGGAGAAAAGGGAACTTTTGTTCACTGTTGGTGGGAATGTAAATTAGGACAACCACTATGGGGAACAGTTTAGAGGTTCCCCAAAAAACAAAAAATAGAG